>NC_056739.1:348950711-348955711 GCF_019279795.1 Protopterus annectens
AAGACCAACCCCCAAACTTCAAATAAACAATATAGTATTTAATACATCAATCTTTTTGTACTGATCTGAAGTAAATTACAGTTAACTACTATTCTTCCAGATCTGACCTGATCCCACAAAGAGCAGAGGGAATTAATACAGCCTCAAATTTCTGGCATAAGAGGTGCCAACCTCCAAGAATGAAGAGAGTCAATCGAATGAGGCAGCAGAAAAAGCTGAGCTTCAGCACAAGGTAAAGTGTAGAACAAAAGTAGGGAGGATGTGTGTCAAATGTGGTCCTTCTGTGACTGACATAGTGTATGTGTAAAATATATATATATAGGTGACGGAGCTAATGCTCACTGTACAGTCTGCAATCTTAGATGAAGGGCAAAGTATAACAAAGACTAGGGTTCAAGATTGAGCACGACAGGCTTGTATCCCTTATGTGTGTGTGAGTGAGAGTGACAGAGAGACAGAGAGTGAAGAGCAAAACAAGGTGGAGGGGGTGACAGCCGATAGAAGGGAATGTGCAGTTTAGGAAACTGTATGCATTAAGCTTTAACTGTCCAGGAAAATGACAGGATCAATACAAGGAAAAGCAACTGTGTTACGAAGGACCTGCTAAGCTTGACCAAAACAATAATAAAGGTCGTAAAGGAAGGAAAACAATAATAACAGGAGAAACAGGTCATGGGCAGGCCAGGAAAGAAGTCAGGGCTGTACAGAAGGTCACACAGCAGACAAAGTGACTTGATTGTGAGGTTAGAGACAGACATGAAAGGTTTTCTTTTCTTTTTTGGATACACAGTACAGCTAAAAGGAGACTAGAAGACATGCAAAGGAGGTAAGAAAAAGCATTAGGTTGCTAGAAAATAAGTGGAGATTTTAAATATAATTTTTACTGCTTTATCACATAGCAAAGGTCTTGCCATCAGTTTGATACAGTCCACAAAATGCCAACAGTAGAATTAAAAAGAAAGCAGAGTGTATGGATCAAGAAACATGTGATGTACGAAAGGAGGTCAACCACCTTGGATGCAGTACATCTCAAATATGACTCCCAAGAGACTTCACCTGGAAAAGGCAACCTTGAAATTAAAGCTAGACACCCAGAACGTGGTTAAAAAACAGGCAGGCAAATTAACCTTTCCTAACTATTCTCCCACTCATTTCCAAAGGCAGGATGGCCTATGAAAAAGTTGATGATAGAGTGCCCTTAAATAGCTAGCCTTGGTAATAACTAGGTGGAAGGTAGCACTGGACATGGAACTCACAAGTGTGAAACGCAACATACTCCAGTCAAAGATCATTTGGAGAACTGTCCCATCCAGTCACCGCGGTTTCAAACAATGGTAAACACAAAGTCTGGAATTTAAAATTAATAGACTTCGCTAAAGAAACACGTAATAAGCATGCAAGGCATTGACGGACCATGCTTAAAAGATGATGTGCAGGAACAGACAGCAATTAAAAAGCTGATAAAAAACAAACAGCTATTCAGTATGCATTTCAAAAATTAACAAGGAGAAAGTGAGGAGTCCACTCTGATTTTTTCAGGGATTTAATGAAAATAAAAATGAATATCTTACAGGAAATGATCTGTTGATTAGGAGCTTAATGTCAGTGCTATAAATACTGAAAACTGCTGCAACCACAAACCTGCATCTGCAAAATTAAATAATACATTTTTGACCGTCTGCACATTCTTACAAACACACGTAAAAATATGAAACTAGCCAGCTGATCTTACAGAAAGCCCTCAGCTGTGGAAAACTGAGGGGAATTTCCGTTTCTGATAGCCCAGCTCTGTGAGACGTTGCATATCAAGTTGTCATATGCCAGGCTACATTGACCACACTTAGCCCCTATCTAACCTAATTTGAACCCTGTGCAGAAAAAGTGAGCAAGCAGTCACAGCAGAGGGCTTTCTCACAGATCAACATGGGGAGTATTTATCTTGCACATGCGAATTCTGAGATGTGTAAACACTGGGAAGAATCCCCAACAGTACAATTTAAACTTCCTGAGACAGTAGGCTCCACAAGGTCAAAAGGCAAAAGCTCAGAAGGCAAACTCTTGAATTGCTGTTGTAAGTGGAGGCACATTCTCCAGGAATCAGAATGTTAACAGTAATACTTAATGACAGTGTGAACCCATGACCCGAAGCAAAATTACAAAGAGCACTTTCTTGAAACAGACACAGAACTAGCCACAACTCCAGTGGAAGGGCCTTTGACTTATCTAGGGCTCTGTTAATCACTTTTTTGTTATTAGGTGACTACCAGAACTGTTAGAACTCTACTCAGAAAGACTACTTATCTAGTACCTCCCCCAACAACAGCAAAGGATACACAACAGATCTCTCTTCATGGCAACCCGAAGTATGGAAGGCTATTCTTTCTAGAGCAGGATCAGTGACAGAAAAAAAAACTGAACTGCTGATCAAGGAATAATTTCAAAGCCACTTTTGGCATGAAACCCAGATCAGTCCTTAACAGCATATCCTTCTAGAAGGCCAGATATGGTTCCTTTAAATAAGGGCCTACAAGTAGATCCAATGGCCATTACGAAAAGTTTAATAAATGAACTTCAGAGATGCCAATCTTGCCAATTCATGTGGAGAACAAAGTTGGTGGAGTTGTAAGTTAAAGCCTCAAAGAGAAGAGCTTTCCAAAGGTGGAAAAGATATAGAACTGCCTTAATGAATAATTTAAACAAAGCTGTGCTAGAAACTTCTGACAGCTACCAGAATTTTGTGCACCAAGATATCAAGCACCTGCACCTTGAAAGTGGAATAGTTTAGACCCAGATTGCTGGGATGTCTGTAACAAGAAATTACCACCTGTAAACTCAACGATGGAGAAAGAGAGGGATACTACTTTGCCTAAATGGACAACTGCTTCCAGGTGCCAGCATAACTTTGACTGGAAGGCAGCTCAAGTCACCTAAGACACCTCCAAAATAAGGATTAAAGAAATCAAAGGGTCTGCTGAAGAAGTCCTGAGGTTGAGTTAGCTGGTATTTCAGATGTGTTAGCTGGTATTTCAAATGTGGTGGACTTGTCTGGCTAGTAACAGGAATGATTCCTTAACTGTTACAGACCCGACAGCCTGAAACCACATCTTGCTATTCCACTGAGGGCACTAGGATGGGATTTCATATTTATACTTTGAATGTGGATTGAAGACAAGGGATCGGAAGAAGGTGAAAAGGCATACATGACTCTTACCTGTACATGAAGAATATCCAAGATGGAGGTACTTACAGCTGCAGATCATTCAGTGTTTGCATGTACATTGAGCATGGCAATATTGTCTTATATCTGACTACAAATAAAATGTATCAATTTTCTTTTTATGCTGACTGCTCTTGCAGGGATCTAATACATCTGGCCAAGTGCAAAGTGTCCTGCTTTCTATATAGGGAAAATTAACCACTCTCAGATAGAGCAAGATCGTGAGAATATCTGACATTCACAGAAATTATAGAAATGCTTTGGCAAAACATGATTTTAATGAAAGTCATGAACATACTTTTGCATTTTTAGTGTTACAATTAAGACAAGTATTTAGGGGATATTAGGAACAAGACAGAGGAATTAGAAACCCTTTGGATCATTATTTTACAGTCTGGTAAGAGTTATGGATTGAATGACACTATCATTAAAACCCCATTTAAGATTGTGTAACCTATTTAAATGAAGTGTCTTTATTGGGCTTTGCATCATTTGGTCTTTGAAATGCTACCGTGTATATTCTGTAACGTTACTTGTTTGAACCAAATGTTTCTACTGTATTTTTTTTTTTATCGGAATTTTAAAATGATACTGTGTGTTCTCAGTGAATGTCTCTTTAAAACTTTGTTCAGAGATATGTACTAGGTTTTGAAGCGATTCTATTGGTCCGGTCATATCACTAGTGATTTAAAAAAATGTTACTATGTTTTTTTCTCAATGAACTGCCTGATGAAGCGTCCGACAGATGTCAAGGCGCTTACCAATTGCTTTTAAGCCTTACGATTTTTTATTAAAGTTTTGCATACTTCCTTAGCTGTGCTGGAGTTCGTTCATTTGTTTTTGTTGGATACAAGTTTCTTTTATACTTTTATTTATTTGCCTGTGCAGAAATAAACGCACATCAGAAAAATACCTTGAAGTATGTTAAGTTCTTCCACATGCAAGCAAAGAAAAAAGGAATTTGCAATTTAAAAAGTCACTTTCTCTGGTAACTTAGCAAACAGCTTTCAAAGAAGTTACCACTTTAGTGAAAAAAAAAATTACATTTAAATAATTCTAAAATTCTTATTTAAATAACTCTTCATGTTTCCTCACCGGAGCCAAACTCCTTAATTAAGCAATTTATTTATTCTATAATTTTAGAGACATCAGCAAACACGACGACCTGATGTATTGCATTATGTTCTCTGAATAGACAAGATGCCCCCCCCCCGCAAATATAGTTCTCAACATAGCCAGACGTGAGGCATACCTCTCAACTGTACAGATTTTTGCTTGATATTTTTGTTCTGTTCCTTATAAAATGTGTGGCTTTCTGGCAAATCACTCAAGACTGAAGTCACTAAATAAGACATGCATTGAGTTTCAGACTTCGTTTTCTTCAGAAAATACTTGCTACACAAATTATTTTAATATCTTTTTAAGTTTATAAGAGCAATATTTCACATCTGTCCCTATTTTTGTGACCCCCCCCCCCAATTATTTTAGGCTCTGTCCAGATTTCTTGTGCTAAGAAATTGAGCGGTATGAGCTGAAGGTGTTACTTCAGCCTCTAAAACAGTGCTGCTAAATTAAGTAAACTACAAATGTACGGATGGATACTGTAAGGCTTCTACTATATACCCTAATCCTCACTGGCATAGGGCATACTGTATGTTGGATGAGCATTGTACACAACTCACACCTGCCAGACAGAACTAAACTCCATATGTGGTACAAATTTTCTGGCCTTCATCAAAGTGAAGTGAAATGGTAGTTAGTCCACACACACCCCCTCCCAACT
>NC_056739.1:348960711-349003211 GCF_019279795.1 Protopterus annectens
TTTTAGCAACACATTTGCCATTCTTTTAGCTGGTATATAATCATGGTATAAAATTGAAATGGGCCTGTATGAAGCTAGGTTTAATGGGTCTTTACCATCTTTAGGTATCACAGCCCCCACAGCTTTCTTCCAAGATGTTGGTGCTTCCCACCTTTTACAATACTGTTAAAGAGTATCTTCCCAATCTAACATTTTCTTCCCTCCTAACTGCCAAGCTTCCACAGGAATACCATCTGTTCCTGAACACCTTCCTGCTGATTGATTATACAATCACCATTGTTCTCATCTCTTCTTACCTTAACTATTGGTTACAGAGTCTCATCTGCCTTTAATCTTGGCATTAAGTCTTCCATAAATGTTTCCATTTGTGCTCTTTCTTGACTTTTTCTGCTTTATACAAATCTTCATAAAATTTACAATACATCTCTAATACCACTACAGAAGTGTGTGTGGTACGGAACAGCAGCAGGGCTAGCCACCCAGTGGTGTGAATCTTGGCTCTAAATTATTGTTGCTCTAAGTGACACCCCAATAATGTGCAAAAATGAGAAAGAGGGGTTGTGGATGGATATCTTTGTTTACTGAAAATAGAGCGTCAAGCACAGCTGGATGGCTATTTAGTTCAAACTGAGGCACCATTCACAGAATTATGCCATTTTCTCAAGCATTTTACATCACTGCTTTATCATCTATAGAATGGTTTACTATGGTAAGGTCAAAGTGGGTTCGGTTGAAGACACTTCCGGAGGCCAAACAGCGACAATGTCGAACCCAACATTGTCGAAGTATGAATCTTGCCCCATCTTGACCTATGTTAAAGCCTGTTTCGAGGTTGAAGGCGAGTCGTACTTTGACAATGTTGGAATTCGACATTGTCATTTTCGCGTACATGGGTCGATGATCCCATCATTCGAGGGGATCCGGTTCGACCATGCCATAGTAAACCTATAGAACTATTTCTCCTAAAAATTAATTCAGTAAATACATCTCTAAAAGGCTAGAAATGCATCATACTGCCTATTTTGGTGGTTAAGTGAGGCACACCTGGGCAAATGTTCACACTGGTTCAAGAACATTTGCCTGTAGTTAAGCCAGTCTATGAACCAGACTGAGTGTATGGAGGCAGAGATGGACGCTGCCATTTAGGCAGTAAAACCAAGTGGTAACAGAAGCAACATGAAGGAATACAGCAATGAATTAAACAATTAATTTGCTAAATGAATATGGAAAAAAAATCCTGAAATTCCTGTTTAAATCAGCATACCATGAAACAGTTTTCCTCTTCTTTAATAAAATAAAAAACTGGCTACTTATGGCACTTAAGTTCATTTACATGAAAACACCTTAGCCTTCAAGGCACAGTAATACAGAAGCATGACTAAATGCATGTAGTATATGTAAAGTTTTCTAAAAAGATTACGTTAAGTAAAGATGTGGACCTGTCCCCTGTGGCATTAAGGGATGACCAGTATGCTGGGCCACTGCAGTACTGGATCTGGAGGAAGATGCTTAATGTTCTCGAATTAACTCCAGAACCCGTTAAATTAAACTCTGAGACTGCCTGCCCCTTCTTGATCCTTGAGGGACAGGCAAGAGTGCGTTGTGGTGACAAGAAACTATCAGTGCCTGACCTTCCTGAGAGGTTTGACCCTGCTGCATGTGTTCTGGCAACACTGGATTTGACTCTGGAGATACTATTGGGAAGTGGATGTTGGTATAAAGACTGAGTGGGGGTTGGGTGTGGCAAAGGATTCTGTGACTCGAAAGGGGGAAGTAAAACTATCACCTTCCAATGGGTTCTGGGCCATTGTTCGAGATGGAGAGGTGTATGGGGGCCTATACCGTGCCTCCTACCCCCCTTAAGCTGACCAAGCAGCCTAGGAGGATTGGAGTATACCTTGACTGTGAGAAAGGGTTGCTGTCATTCTAAGACCCTTATAAATTCTGCTGTATCTATACCTACAAAGACACCTTTGTGGAAAAGGTGTACTCTTTTCTTCTTTACTGGTGTGAAGATAGGCAAGGGGCTACCATTGCAGATTGTGACACGTAGGCTGTGACCAGGGATGGCAGAGCAAATAAGTACCATCATCAAAAAAGCAGTAGGCACTCTTACCTATAGGGGTGGGAGGTTGGCATAATGGTTAAGGTGTTTGCCTTATAAACCAAAGGTGCAGGGTTTGATTCTCAAATGGGGTAATTGGCTAGGCTTAAAATGGCCCACAAAGGCAGTTAGCCTAGTACTAATTTATGAATCTATAAACATACTGACTTGTGAAAAGTACAGATTCACCTACACAGTGTAGAATCTATGGGAACATGATATATCAGCAAAACGAGATACAGTGGAACATGATTCACAGTATCTTTTCTGCCAAACCAGCCACCACTCTCAGATCCCATTGAAATTCAGCCTACCTAGACATGGTAGAAAATCTGGATAGCTTAGCTCAGGTTAAGAAGGCTTGCTGGAGAGGGCCTGTGGTAGTAATGTAATTTCCCCAACTAAGAAAATACTGTGATGAAACAATTCAGCAAAACAGATTGTGCGTACAGTGTTTCATCGAGCTGCTTCTAGTAAGGGGGTTGAAACAGGGCGAATGGCTATAGACTCAATTTACACAGGTTCCAGTGTGATCGGAGTAGGAGGCAGACAGTTCTCCTGTACCAGCAGTACTGTTTCAAAGATGCAATTTAATGACGAGTAAATATAACTGCAGTTCTTTACCTCCAAACAATTATCCAAGCAGGAAATAACAGATTTATGCTTACCGGCTTACCTTCATTATGTTGAATGTAAGTAGTACGATGCATGAAAGTGCGAAAGTACAAATTCAAGATTTGGGGAATGTGGATTGCAAATGTTGCGAATTCCAATGAGCGAATGCACACTGGCACATTCGGTCATTTGAATTCGGCATTCCAGGTGTAGATCGCACTACAGTGGGGATCGGGAAATGCACCCTTTCCCTCACTGTAGTGCGATCTCGGCATTTGTATATTAAAGAAGCAGGGGGAGTGGGGGTGCAGCCCCCCACATGGGGGGGGGTGCAGGGGGGCTTAATGATGTCAGAAATGTCTTCTAACTTTCATTGTTGTGCTGCAGTTCGAAAATGGTCGAATCTGGTTTTCCAAGAAACCAGTTTTGACATTTCGATTCGGAAACGTGTTGAATTTCGTGATTTAAAGTTGCACAATAGTGCAATCGCACAAATCACTTTCAACATAATGAAGGAAAACCATACTTACCACATTGGGTTATCTGCAAGAAGGTCTTCTGCAGTGGGTGACACGTTAGGACTGCTTACTAAAATATTTAAATCTAACCAGAATTTTTACTTGTTACACTAGAACCTGTAGGTATATTCTCTTCCAGATGATGTATACTGTGAAAATACATGTCAGGCCAAGATGATGCCTTCAGCCCCCTGCCCTAAATTTGATCCCATTCCCTGAAAAAGCATGGATTGCAGGACAGTAAAACCCAAGCATATAAAACCTGAATAGTTATTGTAGAATGAAGAGGGTGTCCAGACCAACAGGTTAGAGAGAGGGTAGTAAATATCCACTAGAAAAGACATCCTCAAAGATCAATTGCTGTATCAGCACATAGCTATAACATCTAGTGCTGGAGCCATTTTACAGTGAATAACTGTTAAAGAACATCCCTGGAGGCTAGAGATGGAGGAAGGCTTAAATGCCAGGACTCAGAAACGTTCTGAACTAATAAGGCCCAAATAAGGCCTGATTCTTATAGTCACAGTCCAAACAATGATATGTGGTGAAAGTGTCAACCAACAACCAAATGAAACACAGTAGAAATCTCCACTGAAGCATACACTGGAAGCAACCATGCCACTGACAGACTGGCACTTCGAAAAGCATTTTCCAATGGTTCAGTTTCTGACGGCAAACCACAGTGCAGTTAGTAATCCACTTAGAAAGTGTTTGCATAGCCTCAGCAAATCTCTGCTTTGAACAAACACAAACAGCTGTTTATTCTTCCTAAAATTCACACACATCTCTGTTTCTATCTTTCACATAGATTTTGTCACCACAAATGAAGAAGGACAATGAATGGACTGGTTTATGGACATATCACTTTTGGGAAAAGTGGGGTTTGTATGAAGGCTTCACAATCCTTATTGAAGAACATACAGCATTCCTAAAAATAAAAGATCTGAAGCTCTGAGATCTGATGACAGCAACCAAGAACTGTGCTCTTCCACACTACACTACCGAGTCTGCCAGTATGAACATATAGGCAATCTCATCAAAGGTCATGACCAAAGTAGGGCTCGTGGCAGGTGAATATGCAGAGCACCACTCATGGGGCTGCTTAATTAGAAAGTACTGGGTCACCGTCTTCTTTCTCGCAAAGTAATAACTTGCTGAAATGCCAGATACATGCATTCTTTTTATGGAATAAATAAAATCTTAACTATTAGGTGTACAAACTAAAATAAAACAGCACCTCTCCACCTAAGCAGAGAACTTCTTTGCAGCACGAGATAACTAGAAGGCTTCCTAGTGGCTTCCACTACAACTGGAAGATCTGGTAGAAGTAAGGGAATCAGTGCAGTTGTGTATCACCCAAAACAAAACGGAAGAATGTCAGTGTGTTGTGGTTTAAGTTTCCTACACTGTTATGGACCCAAGAACTTGAAACCACATCCTTCTGGCCATCATGGAACAGTGAACAGAAGTGTTGGTTATTCTTCTACGATTTCATTCACGTAGGGATTTTCTTTTAAAAAAAAAAAAAAAGAAAGAAAAGAATCAGGGGGAACAATGGAAAAGCAAGCAGAAAGCTTCTCTACCACAGAAGAGAAGAGGCTACTAACTTTTGCCCTGTTTAACAGAGGACACAAGTAGGAAGAGGAGTACATTTTCTCGCATGAACCTCCTGGTTTTGCCATTAGAGAAGATCTTTATGGAAGAAGCGATGGGACAGAAATAGCAGATTAGCTCTAACACAGCTAACTTCAAAAGCTGAGCGAAGACATGAGAAAGCTGATAAAACCCACACATGAAATATTGCTCATTTGTGCCTGGAAGACCGTAATGATTTTTTCTATGAGAGTTCAGGAAGGCAGTCCCCCAACAATATAACTAGATTTCGAGGTTGCCAAAATTCAGAGTAAATTACACAATTGTCACAGAGTAGTAAATTCGGTCTTTCATGATCAAATGAACAAGCTCCTGTGACTGAAGTTCTGACAGACTATCACACCCCTTTGGGATAATTATGAACCAGAGGTTTTCTGCTGACATCTTCATGAACTCATACAATCCTAAACCTTTTTACATGCAACACCACGCAGCCTCAATGACTCATGAAGCACCTGGCCAGCAACTTACCACTTCTGTCCCTGTGATTCTTGCTAGCAGCCGAGTTAAAGCCTCACTGGATAAGGAGTCCACAGAGAGTTCCAAACCCCGAATGGCTGCTCCAATACTTCCAGTTGCAATCATGGATGCAGGATACATAGCAAAGTTAAAATCTGAGGGGAACAAATAGAACAGTTCAAGCCATTACATTACAATATACTTGAAAATATCTTGCGGCCTAAACAGCTGCAGTTATTTCCTGAAATTTCAGTTATTTAGAGCAAAGGCCCACCCATCACATTTAAAAAAGGCTACTTGGCAAGAAACCTGACTCCACAATTAAAACTTTAGGCAAACAACTGTGAAGCAACAAAACAGAATAAAGATTTAACTCCGACTGTTTACTCAGTATAAAAAACAGTTTTAAAGAGAGTGTACATCACATCTACTGCAGTCTCAAAGAGGTAGTCAGATCAAGCAAACCAATGTTTGATCTTTTTTCTTTACTAAAGAAAGCATCACAAAAAGCATATTCTATTATTTTGTGCCGAAACAGAGACATGCAACAAAACACAGCATTCAAGGTTTGACATGCACATTTAAAATATAAGCTGCCTTTCTCATACAAGTCTGTCACTGCTTGACAACCAAGGGTTTGCACTTGTACTTGGAAACAGCATTTGGCAGTTCCACAAAAACACTGTGCCCCCCATTTCTCTATGTATTGCCTTGCAGTAAAAAGTACAGTTTTGTACCTACCATAAATGTAGATGTCCGAACTGGATAGCATCTGCAGTCATAACAACTGGGTTGTCCTGTCGTCAGGCAGCCCTGCAGTCGGCCGGATTCCAAAGTCCGGGTCCGGCTTCGGCTGATGTCGCACTCCACCCGACGTCATCTCTGTTGGTCTTCGGGTATAAAAGCATCAGCCGGCGCCATTTTCCTCAGTGTTTCTTGCCCCAGATGCCAGTAGCCCTCTTGCAGGCTAAAATTTGGATAGATGCCAATGTTTCCAAATAGATAGAGGTAAACACAACAATAAGCATGTAAGTACATATATACAAACAAATACACCATAAAAGACTCCCCCCCAACAGCTAGCTATTAGGAGGGTAAACACCCTAGGAGTACCACAGAGGGGAAGGAGGGAGGGTAATCCTGACTGCAGATGCTATCCAGTTCGGACATCTACATTTATGGTAGGTACAAAACTGTACTATGTCCTTCATGGATGCATCTGCAGTCATAACAAATGGGTAGAATACCATAGCCAACTAGGGGAGGAGGATAAAAGTAGATTATGGTGTGTTTAGGATCCCTTGCAGTACAGCAGTGGCAAACCCTGCTTGGGATCTGGAATATAGAGGCAAATTATAATGCTTGGCAAATGTATGCACGGAGGTCCAAGTAGCCGCCTCAATAATGTCTTTGGTTGCCACTCCTCGTAAGAAGGCTGTGGTAGTGGCTGTTGCCCTTGTAGAATGAGGTCTTATGTTCTGTGGAATTGGTTTTCCATGGAAGGAGTAACAGTATCGTATGCAATTTCCTATCCATTTGGAGATTGTCTGTTTGGAAATAGCTTTTCCTTCCCTTCCTGTTGCATAGGCTACAAAAAGTTGGTCAGTCTTTCTGCTATCTTAAGTTCTGTCCGAGTAGTAGCGTAGCTGACTATGTACAACCAAGGTATGCAGTATTCTTACCTCTCTGTTTTGTGGGTTGGGAAAGAAGGTAGGTAGGTGGATTGCCTGGTTTAAAGACACTCTGGATACCACCTTGGGCATAAATGTAGGATTAGTCCTCATGGACACTCTATCTTGGTGGAAGATTAGGAAGGGTTGCACTGCCATTAAGGCCTGTAGTTCTGAAACCCTCCTTGCTGAAGTAATTGCCAGTAGGAAAGCAGTTTTCCATGACAGGTGTTGTAGGTCTGCTGTTGCTGCTGGTTCAAAGGGTGATAGTGTCAACTTTTCTAGCACAAAGTTTAAATCCCAAGCTGGTAATGGTGGTTTCCTTGGAGGTTTTACATTCTTGATTCCTCTGAGGAACTGCCTGAGCAAAGGGTGCGAAAAAACAGGTGGATCAAAGCTGTATTCTGCTGAAATAGCTGATGCATGTATCTTGATGGAGGAGTAGGACAGGCCTGAATGAAGAAGTTCGGCCAGATACTCCAGAATGTTAGGCATATCTATGTTTGACACATCTTTTCTTCTTTCCGTACTCCAAATGACAAACCTTTTCCATTTTCCAGCATAGTTCCTTCTTGTAGAAGGTCTGCGTGCTTCAAGAATAATGTCTTTAACTCTTTGGGAAAGTTCTGGATTAGCTGCTGCTATGTGATGTTCCATGCAGTCAGTTGCAACGTTTTTAGGTTTGGATGTATGATGCTGTAGTTGTTCTGAGTTAACATCAAAGGCATCAGGGTATTGGCCACATATTGTTCGAGACATGCTCCTCAGTAGTGGGTACCAGTGTTGTCTTGGCCAGTTTGGAGCTATCAGGATTATCCTTGGACGTTCTTCCTTGATTTTTAGTAGTACCTTGTGTATCAAAGGAAGAGGTGGGAATGCATATGCTGTTAGGCCTTTCCAGTTGAAGGAGAGCGAGTCCACTTTCCATGCTAGTGGGTGGGATGTCCTTGTGCAGAATTTTTTGAGCTGGTGATTGAGAGGTGATGCGAATAGGTCTATCTGTGGCATTCCCCATTTCTTTGAGATGGTCTTGAAGATGTCCGGGTGCAGCTTCCATTCGTGGGCATCCGAAGTGGTTCTGCTTAATATGTCTGCTAGAGTATTGTCTTTCCCGGTACAAATATTGCCTGTAACTGGATGTTGTACCTGAGTGCCAGGGTCCACAGCTCCAAGGTCATTCTGCATAGGGGTATGAATGAGTGCCTCCCTGTTTGTTGATGTACCACATGACTGTGGTGTTGTCTGTCCTTATCATCAACTGGCCCTCTTTGAGAAATGGTTTGAACTTTTGGATTGCCAGTTTTACTGCCAGCATTTCTTTTAGATTGATGTGCAGGTGAAGTTGATCCTGTGTCCACAATCCTTGCACGCATTTGTCCAGCATGTGGGCCCCCATCCTAGGTCTGAAGCGTCTGTTGTGATGGTCTGGCTTGCTTGACATCTGCGAAAGGGTAGGCCTGGGTTTGACTGGCATGCCTGAGCCCACCATAGGAACTCCTGTTTTAAGCATGGAATTAGTGGGATTTCTGTTTCTAGACTGTGTCTGTGTTGGGACCATAAATTTTTTAGGTACCACTGTAGTTTCCTCATATGTAGTCTGGCAAATGGAACCAAGATTATGCATGATGCCATGAAGCCCAAGGCCTGCAATACTTTTCTTGCTGTTAACTTGTTCAGTTTTGTTAGTGCCAAGAAGTAAAGAGGAAGTTCTTTTTGTTTTTCTGTAGTCAGGAATGCCATTTGTTTTACTGTGTTCAGTTCCGCGCCCAAGAATGTCCTTGTTTGGGATGGTATCAGCCTTGACTTTTGTAAATTGACTGTGTATCCCAGTGCTTGTAGCAAGTAAATGACCCTTTGTAAATCTGTTGTCAGCTTGCTTTTGTTGTCCCCTTGTAGCAGGCAGTCGTCCAGGTATGGGTAAATTTGAATTCCCTGTAGTCTGCAATGGGCGATTACTGATGCCAGGCATTTTGTGAATACTCTGGGCGCAGTAGATAAGCCAAAGGGCAATGCTGAGAATTGATAGTGCTCTGATCCTGCAAGAAATCTGAGGTATCTTCTGCAGATTGGTCGAATGGGGACGTGCAGGTATGCCTCCTTGAGATCTAGAGTTACCAGCCAAGACTCCTTGCCCAGCATGGGAAGAAGTTGCTGTAGGGTCAGCATTTTGAATTTTGGGACAACGATGTATGTATTTAAGGTGGACAGGTCGAGAATTGGTCTCCAACTTTTTCCTTTCTTGGAACTAGGAATAGTCTGGAATAGAACCCCTTTCCTTGCTCTGCTGTTGGCACTCTTTCCACAGCTCTCATGTTTGCTAACTCCATTATCTGGCGTAGAGCCTCTGTTTTTTGATTTGGAGGTAGATTTGGCATTCCTCTTTTGACTGGTAAAGTGTGGAAGTGAAACCGGTAACCTTGATCTATGGTTTGTAAAATCCACTTGTCTTTTGTTATGTAGTGCCAGTTCTTTGAAAATAAGGTTAACTTTCCGCCTAGAGGAGCTGCTATTTGTTCCCTGGTAGGCGGATTTAGGGTTAAGTCACTGTGGTTGTGCTGATGTAGTGGCAGTGGCTGTGTCTGTGCCTCTGTTGTTACCTTGCCACTGTCGTCCTCTGTAGGCACCTCCTCTGGATTGGTTTCTGCCTCTGGAGCGTCTATTCCTGCCCCTTTGAAATTTTGTGGAGTCAGGAAAGGACCAATTTTGGCAGGCCAGTTCCTGCTAAACCTTGGGGTTGAACCTGCAAGAAATCTTTAACAGTTTGAACAGATTTTGCCTTTTCTTCCATTTTCTTCATAACCTGCTGGGCAGGTGTACCAAACAAACTTGTCTTGTCCATAGGAGCATCTAGCAACTTAGCTTTAACATGATCCGGTAAAGCTTGTTCCTTTAGCCATGCATGCCTTCTTATCACTGTGCCTGTCATGGCTGATCTAAATGAAGCCTCCAGTGCATCATAGCCACATTTTAAGGAATGGTTGCTAACCTGTTGTATGTTATTTACCATCTCTAATACATATTTCTTATCAAGAGATTCATCAGTGGTTAGTTTAGTTAACTGATCAAGCATAAACTCTTGGTATTGTATCATGTGAAACTGACAGTTTAAAGCTCTAGCTGAGAGAGTAGCTGAAGTGTAGACCTTTTACCCCATCTGTCTAATGACCTTGCTTCCCTTTCAGAAGGAATAGGGTTTTAGCTGTGGTCGGCTACTGCCTTGGGACCCTGGGATATAGTTTCTGGGTCTGCAAGTGGGGCCTTGTAAAGGTGGTGATGAGTATCTGGCACCCTGTAAAATCTGTCTGGTTTGGCAGGGGCTGGGGTAAAGAATCTGGAGCGGAGCAAACATCATTGAAAGCATCATCCACCACAGAGAGAACAGGAGGTATAGCTAAGGGCCTGTGCTGTGGGAGGTGCAGAAAGGTCCTAAGTCTTTTCTGGAGTCTGAAAAATCCTGTTGCTGCCATTGGAACTGTTCTCGCATGGCATGCAAGGTTTCCCCAAAGGAGAATTCTTCTGGTGGGGAAGCAGCTGGAATGGATTCTTCAGCATCAGAATCTTCAAAATTGGAGAAGGGAGCCTCTGGCTGGTCAGTTATGTCTGATTCATCAGCAGAATCATCAGAAGACACTGGCTCAGGGGCTCTGCCCTAGGTCTCTTCTCTGGGGCTGAGAGGCCCTGTCTGGGTGAGGTTGAGATCCTCTAATTAAAGAAATTAAATCTTCTGCCAAAGTAAGCATTTGAGAACTAGAAGAGGGCCTGGATGTGGGGGGTTTAACAGGCACTGTTTTAGTAGTCTTGGCTGCTTTAGCCCTGGCGAAGGCCTTAATGGACATGGCTGCTGGAGGCCTAGCAGCACCACGTGCTGGGGTAGAGACATCCAAGGGGATGGTGTCTGATAAGTCAACCACCGTAGTGGGTAAAATTTCTGAGGTCGATTCAAGAGTTGTAGCAGGGGCCTCAGTTGTAGGAATAGGTTCAGCTGTACTTTGATCAGTTTTCTCGGTTTCGGCCGAAACCGAGACACTCGCGGTTTGCTTAACCATGGTTTCGGCCGAAACCACGAACCGTGAGTGTCGGTCTTTATCTTTGCGTTTTTTGGTAGATTGGGTAGTCGGAGGATCCGACGGCATAATGTACGCAAAATTAGAACCGAAAAACTGTTCTGCAAACTCCGACCGACGCCTAAGCGTTCGTCGGTTGAAAGAAGCACAGGCCGAACAGGCTGCTACGTCGTGGGCTGGGCCTAAACAAGGCAGACAGTAAGAGTGGAAATCTTTATGAGGTATTTGTTTCCCACAGGTTAAACAATTGTTAACTTTTTCTGACATTGGCTGAGGCAAGAAAGAGTCCCCAACGGGGTACTTAGCTTTAGAAGTCTTCGAAGTAGTATTCGGTAGAAGTAATCTCTGGATCCGACCGACCGGCACTTGCGAACAGCTTCTGCTTCAGGCGCCACGCGGCAAGAAAGACTGAGGAAAATGGCGTCGGCTGATGCTTTTATACCCGAAGACCAACAGAGATGACGTCGGGTGGAGTGCGACATCAGCCGAAGCCGGACCCGGACTTTGGAATCCGGCCGACTGCAGGGCTGCCTGACGACAGGACAACCCAGTTGTTATGACTGCAGATGCATCCATGAAGGACATCTTCAAAATGCATCTGAAGTACAAAGACATTTCAGGAGCAGACGTGTATCCTGATCAACTGCTTAACTTCAGCTCTCCCAGTGTGAAAACAACCTGAGAAGTAAGGAGTGCCATTGAAACTATATTTTGGGTAAACATTCAGTTACTGAGTAGTAAGTACACTGAAACAAAAACTGGCACAGAGAGAAACAAACTGACACCAAGAACACTCTCTGTATGCTGGAAAAACAAGGAATTCACTTGAGTGATGAAAACACAATTTATTCCACGATGTGATAAAAACTCCACAGCATTAGCAGCATATGCAAAATAAAATGTATACTCCACAGTAACACAATATCCACAGTCAAGCGCTTTCGTCCATCTGGACTTCTTCGGAATAGAGATGCTACACCTGGAGGGCTTTCAGCTGCAATATGTATACTCCACAGTAACACAATATCCACAGTCAAGCACTTTCGTCCATCTGGACTTCTTCAGAATAGAGATGCTACACCTGGAAGACTTTCAGCTGCAATTGCAGCTGAAAGTCCTCCAGGTGTAGCATCTCTATTCTGAAGAAGTCCAGATGGACGAAAGCGCTTGACTGTGGACATTGTGTTACTGTGGAGTATACATTTTATTTTGTATATGCTGCTAATGCTGTGGAGTTTTTATCACATCGTGGAATAAATTGTGTTTTCATCACTTGAGTGAATTCCTTGTTTTTCCAGCATACAGAGAGTGTTCTTGGTGTTAGTAAGTACACTGCTTGGATGCCATCACAGAAGATATGTGTAACACCGAAAAGAAAACAGCCAGAAAAGTTGGAGAAAACAGTGGCAGGGAAGGATGCTGCAGCAGCAAAAAGCAGTCCAAGCTTCAGCTTTTATTTAGAGATGGCTTCCAGAATTAAAAAACAAAACAAAAAAAAAAAAAAAAAAAAATGTATTCAGAGCTGATTAAAATAAGTGAAACACTGAAGGAATACATCACCTCAAATAACAAAAGGCTGGAAAAATACAAAACGCTTTAACTAGCTCGTCAAATGAACTGACAAAACTGCAAAACTCAGAGGATGAAATGAAGAAAAGCTGGCAAGAGTATAAGGCTTCTCAAGAAGTGTGATATCAAAAAATAGAGTTACAAGACGGAGCATGAAGGAAAAACCTGAGATTTTCTGCTCTACCAGAGAAACTGGAAGGAACAGTCTGCATGAATTTCATGAAAGCACAAATAAGCAGCTGGACTGGTGTTCCACAGCAGGATTTCTTAACTGAAAGGGCACAGAGTGTATGCGCCAAATCTGGCCAAGAGAAAGCAGCCAAGATCTACATTAATAAAGATGCAATCATACCAGCAAAACAAGTTGATCCTGACAAAGCTGTGACAGAAGGGAAACGGTGTTTGTAGATACAATGATTACTCACTGCACATCAGAGAGAAGATAAGCATATTTATCCCAGTAATCGGGGAATATCGACAGGCAGGTGGAAGATTCAAGCTGCTGTATCCAGCTGTCTTTGGAGTACTTTGTCCTGCAGGATCAAAGGTATTTTTGATGCAGAAGAGGCCAAGGAGTAAATAAAGAGTTTATGCAACTAAAAGTGAGCCAGCAAGCAGGACTCTGCTTCTCATTCTTTTAACATAAAAGTTCATAAAGAGACTCCCAGTGAAACACTTTCCAGTGTTCCAAAGGCAAGTGCTTGAGAGAGAGAGGAAAAAACAGGAGCTGACTAGAAGAATAAACAATACTTTTCACTTGAATCAGAGCTTGGTGTTGGCAGATGAAGATGAACAAGAAGATCAGCAACACTGGAACTAGTGAACAGATTGGGAGACTACAGAGCATCAGTCATATTTGCAAAATATGGCTTTGCAAGAAAAAGTAGCTTAACAAAAAGACTGAGTTTGTTAAGCTTGTAGGTGGAATGTAAAGCATATAACCCAAATTATGTCAATGTTTAGAAGGACAATAACAAGGAAGAAATAACCAAGTACAACAATTTTTGTTCTTTTTAGTATTTTTTTTATAAAACATTGCATGATATAAACTGCACATTACATATAATAAACCAGTTGTGTGTAGTGAAAAGTATTTTAAATGTGTGTTCGTGTGTGGATCCTTTCACTGACTGCTATAAGTGTTAAAGATATGAAAGTAAACGAGCACTTCTTTTAGCTTTAAAATTATAGGCTTTACATTGCAAAAGAAGAAGAAAGGCTGGACAAAAGTTTAATGTTAATATGCTGAGGTGGAGGTGGGGTGTAAAAGTGCACTCATTACATGCAGAATTAAGATGGAAGAAGAAAGGCTGGACAAAAGTTTAATGTTGATATGCTGAGGTGGGGATGGGGTGTAAAAGTGCACTCATTACATGCAGAATTAAGATATTTTATCTTATTTTACAAGGGTGAATGTCTAGCTTAATGTTGTTAGCTTATGCTATAAACGAGTGTTTTTCTATACAAGCAGCCTGGGGGGGGGGGGGGGGGGCAAAAGATAAGGAAAGCCATTACATTTTCTAAGTTTTACATCCACAAAGACATTAACTTTTTTCCCCATCAGCTGTACATTCTGTTCTGTGTAAACTTTACAAAGATTCACTGCTGAGTACTTTCCACGAAAACGAGATGCCTGCAAGTGTAAGCAATTAATCTTGAGAGTTCTGGGCATTCCTTGCTGAGGGAAATGCAAAATTTAAGGTACAATTAGCAAGCAGTTTAGTGAAGAATTAAGTCTGAAATTATGGAGAGTGATTAAGAGACAGCAGCCTCCCTAGCATCCTTAATATTTTAATGCAATTAACGAACAGTGTATAATTTAAAGACAATCAATGCCTTTTTATTAGGACTAAAAGTTAAGATATTCTGAAAGTATTACAGCTATTTTTCATATACGAGCCGGAAATAGAAATAAGAAAAGAACAGACAGTAATCAGTGTAAGTGGGAACACAGGCTGTAGCATGCACTTCAGCATGGGTAACCTTAATTTTAGGCTAGGTAATGCCTGTTAGTGCAGCAGTTGATTCAGCAGCAACTGTTACCTAGTGGAGGATTAAACTTCACTTGCTGACGATCTACATAGTTTTGTGTGTTTGCTCTAAGTTAACAAAGGATGGAGGGTGTTTTGAAAATATATTTAGTTTGAGGGTTTCATTAAGGCAAAATGTCTTGAAAATGTGACTTATGTTCAAATAAAGATGAAAAGAAACAACTGTATAAAAAGATCAACCTGCCAAACATCAGTGTTAAAAATACACATTCAAAACAACTGTCTTGTATAATAGATGGAAACAGTTTTTATCATAATGGCTATGCTATCCATATTATCTTGGAACATAAATGGCCTTACACGTATAGATAAAAAGGAGAGAGAGCACTGGATTACATTAAGAAATGCAGAGTGAATATAATACCAATGCTGCAACAGACATTTAGAAATAAATTAACGCAGTTTTGACAAAGAAAGGAATGTGGTATGGCTATTCAGCAGAATATAAGGGACAAAGGAAAAGGGGAGGAGTAAATATACCAATTGCTGAAGGGGGTTCAATAGTGGTAGAAGAAAAAAAATGTTAGATCTGTGGTAGTACGGGGCTATTGGCAATGGGAGGATTATGCTGATGCATATTCATATTCCACCAAAAATTGCTACTATGGAGCTTAAGAATATTTTGGGAAAAATAACCAACTTTCAGCAGGGAATATTACTTATAAGTAGGGACTGGAACTGGATTTCCAATAGTGAGAATATATCAGAGGGACACAGAAGTGAAAATACAACAAAAGATGGTAGATTTCCGAAAAAATTTATGAAAATATTTGTTATGGAAGATGTGAATTCAGTAGCAGGAAGTCGGACAAAACTTACACATTATTCCCCAAGGTACAATAACCGGGCTACACTACACCAAAATTATATTTCAGAGGAACATTTGCATTTAATTGAAAGCTTTGATGCATCCAATAACTATTTCAGAATATGCACCAATAAACTATGAAAAAAACGAAGGGTAAGAGAGTAAAAATGAATCACTGGCACTTTCCCAACTACCTTTAAAGAGAGAGGAATTTAAGGAATGGGTAGTGGAAATTATTTGAGTTATTAGGGAAGATAGAAATATCTCCAGATGTTAAAACTAGTGAGTGGGACAAAAGGAAAACGGAGTGTAAAAGCAGGGTAAAATGAAAAAGAAAAGAGAAATGGTTAAGAAATTATAGGAATTACTTAGATTGTAAAAGGTTAAAATATTGCAGAATCAGGGGAATCACACAGGAAAAGGGGTGCAAATTCAGAGTGCTAAAGAGAAAAGGGAGCATCTGGATAATTTGCATAGTTTAGAAAGACTGCTATTAAATTATTTTTGATAACTCCAGAGCACAAAAACATTTAGCACAACTGAGGCAGAAGTGGAAAGGGTTGTTGCCAAACGCCATCTTCCTAAACATTCAGAAAAGAAACATAACCAGATATCCTGTAGAGGTTTTAGAGATAAGAGTTCAGAAATGTTATGAAAATATGTATAAAGCACAGAAATGTGGAAATCAAGAGAAAGCACAAATGGAAATATTTATGGATGCCTTACTTTTGCCAATGTTAGAGTTAGATGAGGGTCAACAACTAACAGCTGAGATAAGATAAAAATGGTGATGTACAAATTAATCTTCTGGAAACCCTCCAGGAATAGATTGTATTCCTGTGGAAGTTTGGAAGTTAGGAGGGATGAAAGTGATAAACATCTGGAAGACTAACAGTATTTTAAAAGGAGGGGAAGCACCAAATCATGGAAGAAAGCTGTGGTGGCTGTACTACCCAAGCACAGTAAAGACCCATCAAACCCAGCTTCATACTGACCCATTTCAATTTTAAACCATATTTACAAAGTGTTTATGTCTACATTAGCTAAAAGAATAGTAAGTGTTGTCAAAGTTGAAAGATATGGATCAATGTGGTTTTGTGGAGGGGAGGCAAACATTTGACAACATTAATAGAGCAATGATGATCCACAGGGAAGCAGAATGTGAGAAAACACTGCTGCTAGTGGGTCTTGATGCAGAAAAAGCATTTGACAGCGTAAGCTGGGATTTTATTAGTAGGCAATGGACACATCTGCATTTCCTGATACAACAGGGTTAATCAGGAGGACATACTAAGGATTGGAGGCAAGAATTAAAGTGGGAAGGTTCCTCTCTGTGTTTGAACAGAGGATCCAGACTGGGGTGTCCTCTTTCCCCTTTTGTTATTTGCTTTGTATTTAGAGCCAATGGCAAAGAAAATAAGGAACTCAGAAATGCAAGGATAAAATTGGTATGGCAATCAAGATTAGTTGGCTTATTTGGAGAAATTAATTTTCTATCTAATAAATCCAGAAATGGCCATCAGTGTTGTGGAACATTCTGAGACAGTTTCAAGACTTTCTGGGATACAAAATTAATGAACGTAAAACAAAGGGTACAGCTGTAAATTATGTAGCCATACACAAACTGGTTCAGCAATATCCATATTTATGGGGACACAATATGATGAAGTAGTTAGGAGTGTAGATCAAAAAAGGCTTCTGTTAAGGTAACTAAGGATATATGGGAAAAGACTAAACAAAAGATAATACAAAAACTGTGAAACTGGAAGCGCTTGTTTATGGATATGGATAGTATGATACAAGCAGTAAGTGTTTTTTTAGTCCCTTTAATTTTATGTAAGGGTGACGCACATTTTTATCAACTAGAAAAGAAGTTTTGGACAATAATAAAGAGTTTAAGGAATTTGTCTGGGATTGTAAGAGGACAAGAGTTAAGTGGAATAAGTATCTTTCCAATAGAGCAAGGTGCTTCAATGTTACCAGACTTGTAAGGATATTTTCGAGCTATGTAATTATGGTTCATATACACACTATAAGTAGGAGGTTATAACTCAATATTGAAATGGATGATGGGGGGGGGGGGGTTCAAGAAATAAAGATAGAGTGGAACTTTGGATACAGATCCTGAACCACCACCATACGGGACATTATAGTCAAAGTAGCAAAACGTATCCCAAGAACGAAGCCAACATAATGGAGAAAGGTGATTTTGCCAATAGGGATGACTGCAAGTAGGGGTACAGAAAATAGGCAAGAGGGAGCTGGCATTTACTGGAGAAAACTGGCAAAGGTTCCGAAGTACTGTGAGCAAATAACTAGAAAGGGAAAGAGAAGAGTATGCGATGAGGCCTAGAAGACGCTTGAACTGCAGGCTACAGACTGCCTTCCCTACAAAGGATTAACATCACAGTGCAGGCAAAGAGAAAGGGGTGAAGAATCTAAAGAGAAAGTCCTGCTCTGGTTGGGTTTTAAGTCAAAGCTAGAACAGAAGCTGCTGTTAAAACTAAGAATCACAGGAGGTTAGAAAAGACTGAGAAAACAGACTAGAAAAGCAATTTCCAAGAGAACGACAGGACATATGCATGCCTAAAGTTTGCAATAAAGTCCAAAAGGTTAAGGACTATTCCTTGGAAGTGTCTGCATCACCCAGCTGAACTCATTATTGCCAACTGCAAACTCAACAATCATAAAACTCTAACCACAGTCACCATCTATACACCGCCTGAAGATAACATACCCCTATTAGAACAAATCATACAGTGGATTTCTGACAATACACATAATGAAACAATAATACTAGGTGATGTTAACATCAATTGGCTCACCCTCATCTCTAACTCTCCCACCACCAGCATAAACCTATACGGATACACCCAACTTATCTCTTCACCCGCTTTTCTTCATAAACCCACAAATACCTGATCCATCTTGGATTGGATACTGGTCTCTAAGCCTGACCTCTATCACTACCATGAATCCCTACCAGACTCAATAAATGACCACTCCCCTATACGTGTCCAAAAGATTCTCCCCCACCTTTCTAGACCTCATAAATTTAAATAGTGCCGAATGCTAACGAACTTCAAGCCACTTACATTCAGTAATTCTTTCTCTGCTACCGACTTGTCTTGCCTCTCTTTCCTACCTCTAGATGAAGCTGTTCTTCAATTCAATGCCATCTTCCTAAACATTCTGAACTCCCTTGCCCCTTCCAGAACTGTCCGAGTGTAATCACGGTGTCCCCCTTGGCTCTCGGTCTCATATCCACAACAGAGATTGCACCTGGAAACCCTGGACTAAGAATCCCCCACACACTACCAACAATACAGGGAACTCCATAATTTAACCAAAAAACACACTGACAAGAAGAACTACTACCTCTCACCCCAAGACAATGAGCCCAGGAACCCTAAAACATTTTGGAATGCTGTCAACAAAATTATCCACCTAGGAAATCCTTCAACTCCCAACCCCTGCCCCAATAATACACTCCTTGAAACTGCTTGTGTTCAATTCATACTTCATAGATACCATCAGCAAACTTATGCAAACTGTCCACCCAACCAGCCCCACACCCTTTACCACTGCCCTGACTTTAAAACATTTTTCTCACTAAAACCTATTCCAACCAGCTACATCAAAAAACTTATCAAACTTAAACCAGGTTCCCCTTCAGCTGACAGCCTGCCGCCTCTCTTCCTAAAAGCTGCTGCTGACTCCATAGCATATCCTCTCTCTATCATCATAAACCACTTAATTAGTGAATCCACTGTTCCTGCCCTCTTGGAAAAAGTTCCACACTACAACAATTTACAAAGTTGGAAATTCTGTTGAGTTCTCTAATTAATCGAAATACTGCCATACTCTCTCCCCCCTCCAAAATTCTTGAGGACTGTGTTTATAAACAAATCTCAGCTTATCTTACTCGTGAAAACTTAACTACCCCTACTCAACATGGCTTCCACCCCCACCACAGCACCACTTATTTCCTTTTCTAACTCCATCTCCCTAGCTAGAGACAATGATAAACTAGTGCCTTTTTAGATCTCTCCAAAGCCTGTGACGCTCTCTCTCACCCAATCCTCTTCTCCACACTCTCTCAACTCAATCTCTCGCCAGCAACTATCTCCTGGTTCAGTAGCTACCTCAGAGAGAGACTGCAATCTGTAAAATAGCACTCTGCTCTTTCTCCTTTTCTCCCCATCAAAATTGGTGTCCCCCAAGGCTCTATTTTGGGACCCTTCCTTTTTAACATTTTTACTAACCAACTTCACACATCCTGTCCTCAGTCTTCACTCATACAGTACTCAGATGACTCCACCACCATTTCTACTGCTGACAGTCCCACTGACCTACTAACCCTGACACAAACATTTTTCAACCTCACTGAAACATGGCTTACTAACAACCAACTCATACTAAACCCTAAAAAGACAAAACTTCTCTTCCTCCCAAAATCCCTTCACCATCTTAGTCATTCACCATCTCTTCCCTCAACAACACTATGATCATAGCTGGATCACACACTAAACTGCTTGGAGTAATAGTGGACGATCAACTAAAATTTGACCTTCATGTACTTACCTGCATCAAGAAAACCCACCAAAAGCTTGGTTTGCTATATAGAACCAAAAGATTCCTCACACCAAACTCCAGGATCTCACTAGCCCAAGCTTACCTTCTCTCCCCAACCTCTTTTACAGCTCTCAAATTTTAACAAACCTACAATCTTCACTACTTTCCAAACTTGAAATCATCTACAACAAAGTTGATAGATTTGCAGCCACTCTGCCCTCAAGATCACACCACTGTCACGCTCTCCTGACACTCAGATGGCTAGAGTTTCCTAACAAACTCTTATTTACCCAACTTCTCATTATCGGTACTATTTTGAATAAGCCCTCTGCTTGCCCTTTTTCCCTTTTCTCCCTTGCATGTTCTTACTTGTCTACCTCTACAAGCCCCCTCGTACCTTAGAAGCTCAGACCAATGTCTCTTACAAATTCACAAACCTAAAAAATCTATTGGACAGAATCTCTACAGCTACTTCCCTGCTCTTGCATGGAACAAGCTCCCCATGAACCTTAGAAACATTTCCTACATCCACGAATTCAAGAAAACTCTCAAAAGATACCTTAATAGCACATGGATTTGCCTATGCAATGATCCCACATGAACCCACCCTTTTCTCAAGCACAATCCCCTCTTATTCCTCCCATTCCTACTCTAACTGCTCTGTACTGTACAATTATCCTCTGAAGATAACCCAATGTGTTATGTAAATTCATTCCAATGTTGTATTGTGCATTTCTTTCCTAGTTTTTTTTTCCTTCAATGTTATAATGCCTCTTACTATACTGTAGTGTGGAGCTTTATCTACATTTGCTTAACTGTTTTATTGTAAATTTTTCACTGCATTCATCTTCAGTTTTGTAAATTTTCTTGCTTACTTGTACTGTGGAGCTTTTCTCCCAGGGCCTCCACTGAAAAAGGGTTTTGCTCAGATAGACTATCCCGGTTAACAAATGACAAATAAATAAATAATACCTCAAGCAGACTTCATCGAATTTTCCTTCATGTAGATAGCAAATGTTGGGAGGTGCAATGTGGAAGGAAGAGGTCATTTGGAACATGCGTTTGTTTTGGGAGTGTAATGAGTTGGAAGGATTTAAAAATTCTCTACAAAGTACTGTCAGAAATACTGGGTGAGCAAATGGATGTATCCAAGGATGTGTTTTTTTTTTATTTTCTGAGCTGGGATGTAGATCTGAATTGTGTAGACATAGTATGGCCTTAAGTTTAATTTTCTTGCCTGCCAAAAAAGCTGCTACTAGAAAATGGAAATCAAAGTGTAAACCAGCTGTATTTGATGTATGGAATATTATAAAATACATAAAAAACTAGAAGACTGATCTTTAGAAAAGGGAAGGAATGAATTATGTAAAAATATGCAAAATAATGTTCAGGAGGAAGAGGAGGAGTGAGGCATGAGGCTTGAGAGAAGACAAGAAATTATCAAATTATGTCATGCTGGACTGATAACTGCAATGAAAAAACGTGATGCATAACGTCCGTAAATTGGAAAAAGGGTTAATATGGTTTATTTTCTGTTAATGTAGGTTTGCTAATGTTTTAAGTGATAAAATTACGTACAGCACACAAAAAAAAACACAACATTTCAGAAGCATGTTTAACAGTCTGCCTGTAAGCAGCCCAAATGTTGCTCAGGCAATAATGAAAAAGAACTAAGACACAGTATGATTCATGCTTCAAATTTTGCACTCCACAACCTTCTATTCTGTTTACTAAGATAAATTACTTACCTAGAAACAGGACTGTGTCCAAAGTCAATACTCATTTACAAAAACATCTGGTAATTATGTAGTCTACTGTACAGAATTCTATGTCAGTCAGTTTATTGTGTGTATGTTTGGGGGGGGGGGGGTGCTGCCTGCAAGGTTTTCAGTAAGGTGGTACTGTTCAAGTCTTACTACATTTACAGATTCAGTGGTAACAAAGGAACTCAGATGGACTATAGTACTACAGTTCAAAGCTCCTTCACAGTTCACATTACTAGTATTTTGCTCTAAAATGAAAGTTACTTACTTACCATAATGATAGTTCTGTGTTGTCTGTTTCCATCTTTTCTCAATGGATGCATCTTTAGATCAGATTTCAGCCACTTCAGACTTTAGGAACCACAGCTTAGGCTCCCCCCTTACCCATAATCCCCTCCTAGCAACAGCATTACCTCTGAGTTTGCCTGTGACCCTATAACATAATTATGACAGCAATAACACATATAACTCATAAAACTGAACAAATAATTTGCTGTGCAGCTAAAAGAGGACAAAACATGGCTCAGGGGCAGACCATAACTTCATACTAGGATCCCATAATGTAAAAACTTCCATTAAATGGAAGGGGGATGGAGGGAGGGAAGCTGAAGGATGGAAACAGACAACACACATCTGTCGGGGTGTTAAGTACATATCCTTAAGATCTGATGTTATCTTTTCCATCCATTCCTCAATGGATGGGACAGAGTCCCCAGCTACTTAGCCCCTAGGGTGGTATCCTGTAAGGATATTCCAGAGGATGGTGGAACCAAATACCATCCTAGTTCTGGAAATTAAGTGCAATTTATAAATGAGTGATGAAGGTGTGAACATTTGCCCACATGGCAGCAGCAAAAATATCAAGTGAGGCCTTGAAAAGAAGGCAGTACAAGTACAGATGGATCTAGTTGAATGAGCCTTTGGTGGCTTTGGTAATGACTATCTCTATATACGTGACAGATGCAGTCAGCCAATTACCTAGCTAGAGATACTTCTACAACACTTTTACCCATTTTAATTTCAAAGAAAGACAAAACGTTGATCTGTCTTGAATGGTTTGTACATCCAACAAATGGACCATAAACTCTCCTTTGAGAATTTTGGAAAGAAGACTGGCAAATTAACTATTTGATTAAGAGAAGTTTCCGTAGCAATTTTAGGTACAAAGGAAGGAAGGATTAGTACAATTACACCATATCTCTGTGAAAGGTAATATACAGAGGTTTGCAGGACAGAGGTTGGAGTTATGACCCTCTTCCAGCTGACATAATAGCAACTAGAAACAGCGACTTCCATGGCAAGAATGCAATGTCCACCTTAGCAGTAAGTTCAAAAGGATGGCTGAGTTCAGGCTTAGAGTAAAATGGTCATGTCACACAGAAGAGTAGGGGTACAAATGGAGAGATAAGTCAACAAGCAAAGGAAAGTAGTACTGCTGGAACTGAATTCATCCTCAAGTCTTGGAAAGTATTTTCAAGACGTGGACCCCATTTTTCACAAAATCTCACCAAGACGACACTGGCATATAGACTGTATTTTATATAGTATACATCATGGACAGAAGTAGGTTAAAAAATAAAAAAATAAAAGATAGCTGGGTGTACAAGACTCATGATAAAAAAAGTTCCAAATTTTGGTAGATGCAATGGTGCCAGGACTGGAAAAAAGACAGTATTGAATCCTCAAGACATGGAAACATCCCTACAATGGGGCTAGGCCAGGACCAGCGGGAAGATGGCTACCTGTTGCAGAAGTAGCAGTCCACATAAATCACAAAAACTGACCGGCCAAAAGACAGCCATAAAGACTGTAGAGTGGACTACTGAGGATAAGAAAGAAGTTAAGTATTGTTACTATTATGCAAGAAGCACAGAATTTCCAGACAGAAGCTATACAAAGAAAAATGCTTCCAGAAAAAAAATGTCAGAAGCTGCAAATAAAAATTTGTGTTCATTAGTACAACAGATTTATGAAAAATCATACAGACCAAGAAACCTTGGTACATTTGGGAAAAAAAAAAAGCAACAGAGGAAGGGCAAAAATATAAAGAACAAATTCTGGAGACTTTTGAAAGGTATAAAAAAAGAAATATGGACATGGGAAAGAAAGATCTGATATGGTGCAATATTTATGCAAAGGAGAAAGCCAAATCAACACAAAAAGCAACTCCATATTTGAAAATAAATATAGGGAAAAGCATCCAATTATGGAAAATTTCACAATAAAAAAGATTGCAAAGAGAATGTAGAACAGAAGATTAGTAAAGCAGAAATAAAAAAATATATAGAAGTTGAAGTTATGGAATACTTACGAAGTGAAGGATTTAGTGTAGAAAGTCTAACACAGGTTACATCACAGCATGATGGAATAATCAGTCCCCAAAGTAAGGAGAAAAAGGAGGATCAGGAGATATCTAAAGAAGAAATATGGACATGGGAAAGAATAAGAAATTTAATATGGTGTAATACTTATGCAATAGAGAAAGCAAAACTAGTCAATACAAAAAGTGCAGCACCAAAGATATTTGAAGAGAAATACAGGCAAAAGCATCCAGACATGGAAAAATTTTACAATACAAAAAATAAGAAAACAAAGAGGAAAAGTAGAAATTAAGGATTAGTAAGCTGAAGAAATAGAAACTGAGGTTATGGATTATATGCGGAATGAAGGATTTAGTGTACACTTAGAAAACATCACAGCAGGACAGAGCAATGGAACAAAATTAAGGCAAAACCAGTGAAGCGGGACATCTGAAGATAATTTGGCGCTTCCATAGGAAACCAGTACAAACGTTCAGTTGGAGTTGCACAACAAGAGGAGGAACAGGAAACTGCGGCAACTCTGACACAGTCAATGTTGTGGAGTAATAGACCAGTGAGTTCTCATATGAAACAGCAATGGATGACACAAGATGAAACTGAAGAGAATGTGGCACAGGAAGATGTAGTTGAAAAAGTTATGTCTTACCATAACGTTCCATCTGTATTGTTGATCCTCGTTCAGTCATTACGCATAGGTATCTGTTCCGACCTCGGAATCGAGCCGGCCATTTTCCAAGCTTGCATCAGCTTCAAACTCTCAAGTTAAACTCTTACCCATAATCTCCCTCTCCCTGTTACCTCAGATTGAGTTTGCAAGTCAAAAGAAGGTAGAGGCTACCTCTGGTCAAATAACCTAAGAGAACCAGATGGTAAGATCCACTAGAAGCCACAGGAGGGGGAAGGAGGGAGGGTCGTAATGACTGAACGAGGATCAACAATACAGATGGAACATTATGGTAAGACATAACTTCTTTATCTGATATTGTCAATCCTCGTTCATTCCTTACACATGGGACAGAGTCCCCAGCTACCTCTATTCCTGGGAGGCTCTCATAAAAGGACATTCCTGAGCACCATAGAACCGAAAGATGCTCTTCCCCTGGAGGCCAAATCCAATTTGTAATGATTGATGAAGGTATGAGGCATAGCCCAAGTTGCAGCTGCACAGATGTCATGTAAAGAAGCTCTGGCATGGAAGGCAGCAGAAGTTGCCACCGACCTTGTTGAATGAGCTTTCATGGTAGTAGGCAACAAGATATTATGTTGTGTATAAATGAAGGTCACAGTCCTTCAACCATCTATCTAATGTGACCTTAGCAAAAGCAGATCCTAATCTAGGTCCAGAAAAGGCCAAAAATAGCTGGTCAGATTTACGAAAAGACCTAGTTCTGTTTAAGTAAAAACGGATTTGCCTGTGGATATCTAGGGTATGTAAGCAATACTCTCCTCTGAATGATTGGGAAGGAAAACTGGCAATTCAATGGTTTGATTAATGGATATTTCAGAGATCACTTTTGGCAGAAATGATGGATCAGTTCTCAGAGACATTATCTCTATGAAAAATCAAGTATGGACTCTTGATACATAAAGCTTGAAGCTCAGAAATACGTCTGGCAGAAGTAATGGCGACCAAAAACAAGGTTTTCCATGACAAATGCTTGAGGTCGCAAGAAGAGGCTGGTTTGAAGGGTAGCATTGTCAGAGCATGTAGAACTAATGACAAATCCCGTGGTTGAACAGGTTCTCTAAAAGGTGGCTTTGGATGATTCACACCTTTTATGAAGGCCTTGCACAATTTGAGAGGAATCTTGGACACCCTTATGGAAATTAGAAATTGCAGTCAAATGAACTCTAATGATAGAGGCCGATAGACCCGATTGGAAAAGGTCGACCTGATAGTCTAGTATTATCGACACTGGTGCTGAGAAGGGATCTAATTGTTTATCTTTCAGCCAACAGGTAAATCTTTTCCACTTGCTCAGATAAGTAATTCTAGTGGAAGACTTATGAAATGCAATGAGAATGTCACGTACTGGTAAAGAAAGATCATTCTGCCTGGCAATCAAGGGAATTGGAGTAGCCAAGCTGTGAGCTTCAGGCTGTTCAAGTTGGGATGAATCAGGTTCTGTGGATGTGAGATCAACTCCGGGGTTGGATGGAGAATCCATGGTCGATCTAGTAGGTGAGGCCAAAGGAAGGGGAGGCCAATATGGTGCTATGAGGATCACCTTGCTCTTCAACCGATGGGCTTTCTTCAGAAACTGGGGAATGAGGGGAAAGGATGGGATTGCGTAAAGAAGACCCGAAGGCCAATCGTGGACTAGAGTGTCCCTGGGTGACTGTCCCGTAGAGGGAATCAGGGCAAAGTAGTTGCTGCATTTGTAGTTGGTCAGGGATGCAAAGAGGTCGCAGCAAGGATGGCTCCAGCAGTGGAAGATCTCTGCCACTATCAAGGGATTCAGGGACCACTCGTGAGGTTGAAGAATGCACCTGCTGAGTCTGTCTGCTATCACCTTGGAACTCCCGGGAATGTGAGTTGCTAGAAAAAAACGGTTGGTAGCCATCGCCCATTGGCATATTCTCATGGCCTCTCAACAAAGGGGGTAAGATTTGGTTCCACCTTGCTTGTTGATGTACCAGACCACCGCCATGTTGTCTGATTGAATCGCAAATGTCCCAGACGGCAGCAGGGGATGGAATACTTGCAACGCCAGAAGCACTGCCCTCAGCTATAGAACATTTATATGCAGATGGGCCTTCAGTTCGGACCAAGTGCCTTGGACTGTCTGTCCCTGACATAGCCCCCCCACCCCATCAGGGAGGTGTCCGTGGTCACTGTGACCTTGGTTTGCTGGGGGGAGAAGGGGCGAGACCATTGTGACAGATTGTGTGCCATCCACCAATTTAAATCCTGTTTGCACCTGTGGGTTACTCGAATCATGCCTGAAACAGGATGCTGAAAAAGATACCACTGGGTGAGCAGTAGCCATTGTAGAAGCCTCATGTGAAACCCGGCCAGGGGGACAATGGTGATGGAGGCTGCCATGGAACTCAACAGCTGTAGAACAGAGTGAGCCGTGGATTTCTCCCTTGAAAGGATTGGAATCAGTTGTTGCTTTCTCCTTAAAATTCTGTGCTCTGGAATGGCAGCTCTGCAGTTCTTTGTGTCCAAGACAACCCCTATGAATTCTGTCGACTGAAATGGGGTGAGATTGGATTTTTGCCAGTTTATGGCTATGCCTAGCCTTTGTGCAGTGAGGAGAGAGTATGCCAGGGCTTCTTCCAGTAGATGCCTGGTGGGGGCGGAAATGAGCCAGTCGTCTAGGTATGGAAACACCTGGAATCCTTGAAGTCGCAAGTGAGCTGTGACGACTGCCATGCACTTTGTGAACACTCTGGGGCTGTAGAGAGTCCGAAGGGCAGTACTCTGAACTGGTAGTGACTGGCTCCCGCACGGAAGCGCAGAAATCTTCTTGATGGCCTGTCTACTTTTATGTGGTAGTACGCATCTTGAAGATGTATCGAGTACATCCAATCGTCTTTTTCCAAAAGCAGAAGGATAGACTGTATTGACCATCCGGAATTTTTTACTCTCACAAACTTGTCAATACACTGAGATCCAAAATTGGTCTACAGTCCTCGTTTTTTTTTGGCACCAAAAATAGTCTTGAGTAGAATCCGGATCCTATCTGGTCTGGAGGGACTATTTGGATGACTCTCTTTCTTAGCAGCTTTTCTAATTCTAGTGCTGCTTCTTCCCTTTGACTGGGTGGAACGTCGGGAAGGTTTTTTGAAGGGACAGGAGAAATATCTAAGGGGATATGATAACCTTTGGTTATAATCCTTTGTACCCAAAAATCGGTGGTGATGGTTAGCCAGGCAGAAGGGTACAAGGAGAAACAACCCATAACCACCTCCAGAGGAAAGGAGTTGGGCCGCTATTCAGGAGCGCTGATAGGGTTGGCCAGGGAGAGAGTCCCTGGAACCCTGGTTACGCGGACCCCCTCTGCCCCGAAAGGAGCGTCTTCCCTGTGAGAGTTTCCCCCTCTGCCTCTAGGGGAGAACTCTGCCTGTGTGTCACGGAAAGGACCCTGAGATTTCTTGAACCATATCTTCCCACTCTTTTGGTTTCGGGAGAAAGCACATTGAGGGGAAGAATAACGGACACCTACGGCAGAAAGGGTCTTACCGTCCTGTTCACATCTGGCCAGTGTGCTTTTAACTTTGGGTCCAAACAATGAAGAGGCCTCAATGGGAGCGTTAAGAAAGGAAGCCTTAAAGAGTAAAGCGAAATTTCACAAGCGCATCCAGGCGTGTCGTCTCAAGACCGCAGCTGAATCCGCTGCTCTAGCTGCTCCTTCTGATGCGTGAGATATCCGTCGCATAGAGGAGTTAGATATTGACTCAATGGTGGCCAGCTGAGAGGTCACTTTGTCACGGACCTCATCAGACACGGCACTAGCCAAGGTTTTAGAGAGCTCAGAAATCAGATCCCTTTGAAGCCTGGTAAAGTGTGCCATATAATTCAGGGACCTGATAGTAAAGGTCGCTGATGCAAAGGTGCGCGTCCCTATCCTGTCCAGGGCCCGGGACTCTGTTAGGTGGATGGACAGTCTGGCTTTCTTCTTCTGCCAGATCCTTTTTTGTTGCAGCCACCACCATCAAAGCATCCACAGGAAGACCTTTTGACCAATGGGGATCCGTAGCAGGAGGGGACAAAAATCTTATCTGGCCTCTGGGGAATAGCTTTGACAGTGTCAGAAGCCTTCCAAGCACGCTGCACGATAAGCCGGACAGGTTCATCGGCAGGTGGAGTAACCCAAGAGGTAGGGGGCCAGGTGCAAAAGGCCTGCAGGAACAGATTCCTCAGAGGTTGGATTAGAGGACTGCCAGTCACCTCTCTGTTTCAGGATTTCAAGGATATCACCAAAGGATACTTCAGAGAGTGACCGAGGGGATCCTTCCCACTCATCAAAATCTTTGTCTTCAGTGAGGGACTCCCCTGTGGAGTCCATGTACTTCCTCTTACACAAACTTTTCCGGTAGACCTCCTCATCGGGAGAAGCTGGGGAAGACAGCAGAAAAGGGGGTTTCCTGTGGGAATATGTCCTGAGGCCCTTGCACCAGGTGTCCGCTCGGTGCGACTTGTGAAACCAGTGTTACCAGTGGAAGACAGAGGGGTAGACAGTCCAGTATCGCCAGCAGCAGCGAAAGCCTTCTCCATCAGTTGGAAGGCTGGTCCACCTGAAGAGGAGTGAATGTCCAGGACAGGGGTCACCCCTCCCCTAAGTGGCTCAGCCTGCCGACCCGGAGTCCCCGGATGGCTGTGGAGCAGCAAATTATGCGTGTCACAACTGACATACTGGGTCATAGCAAAACTTTCCTGCCATGAAGGCAACTATGGTTCCTTAGTGAGATCCATAAAGGGAACCACAGAAGAGGAAGACTGTGCTATATCCATGGACTTCAAAGGCAATGAAGGAGGAGAATAAGAAGGGGTCTTTGGAGATGGGTGATCACCTCCCAAGGAAGGATATTACCTGGGGGGTGGGATACCTCTGGCCAGGAGCACCTGATCCACAAGAAGCAACACATTGTGTTTGGAAAGGCTTCTAGTGGACCTCACGAAGACTGAAGGAGAAACAGGCCTGTCCACAGAAGAGGCAAACTCAGTGCCCATCTCACCAGTCCACACCGAGAACAACGGTGCCGAGAGAGACTGGACTACGGGTGTCTGCACCGAAGTCATCGGTGCCGAGGTCACGGTCTGCACCGACACAGGGATCGGTGCCGAAGTGGTTGTTGGTACCGAAGTTGGAACTGACAAAACTGGAGTCAACAATAAAGGTGTCGTTTCCGAGTAAGATGTCGGAGCTGACGTGGTCAAGGTCTGCGCCGACTGAGTGGTCAGTGCCGATACAGTGGTAATAGTCTGAACCAAGGAGCCCCTTGGTGCCGATATAGTGAAGGCTGCAGGAGAAGACTGAGCTGAGATCACTAATGGAGCCGAAGGCCTCGGTGCCGAAGGTCTAGGCACCGAAAGCACTGGGGCTGACTGAGTGAGCTCCGGAGCCGAAACTTTAGCCTTTTTAGGTTTTGGTTGGCGGGTGTCCCCAGCCGGGGACGAAGGCAAAGATTTAACCTTGGTAGGAACATCCAAGATTTTCTTATGGGCTCTAGGAGGGGTTGAGGCCTCCGACCCAGAAATAGCCTTTGAAAAGGGAGATTTAGAAGTCCCTTCAGCAACAACTTGTTTTTCCTTTCCAGCAAAGTTCCATTTGAAAAATTTTCACAGATAGTACAGCGCGGGTCAACAGATAAGTGGGACGCCCCCAAACAATAAACGCACAAAGAGTGTGCATCAGATGTAGGTAGATTGTGTCCATAATGGGTCATTTCCTGTCTTTTCCAGCCCCCTGCTATAAAGCGCGTTTTAGCGCGCTTTAGCGCGGAGTTGCCACTGTTGCACACTAGGGCAGCGCCGGTTAAGCAGGTTTAAACTATTCGGGCTACCTAAAGTCCACTCTTCAAATTTTCCCTTAAAACTACCTTCCTCGAACTATACTACTGATCTAATCAGCGTATCCTATAACTAAAAAGATCATCTCTACTTGACTCCAAGTAGACTATTCTCTATCTGTTAAACCTAGCACTTGCTCCTACAGTACTTATTACCTTGATACGGCACTCTTGTCATAGATAGTACCCCAAAAAGGCAAACCCCATTTCTCGGTCACCCAAGTCCCCGGAATCTCTTTTAAAGTTTTTTGTCTATTCCTTCTAGCATGTCGAGGGATCAGTTGCTAGTGTCCTCTCCTGCTCAGCTGGTGAACCTGGGAATATTGAGGCAATGTTACAATTGCCTCATGTACACAGACAACCCTCTCCTCCTCCCACAAAACACAAATACATGCGAGAGATGCAACTATACGGCCAAACTGGAGGCTGAGCTCTCTCAACATAGGACTGGCAAGACCAGTCAGGAGGAGAAGGTTACCACACACACTATAGACCCAGTCTCACATAGTACCATCACAACCTCAAATCATACACATAAACACACAAAGACATACTCGGAGGCTCTGATCAAAAATCTACCAAAACAGCAGAGGCCACCAAAGCAGACACCCAAACAACCACCACCTCAGAACACAACACCTGCAACACATAGACCTCACAGTCAGAGTGTCAAACAGTCACAGCCCTTAAGGCCAAACACAATGCCAGACACACTAGTCATTGGTGACTCCATAGTCAGACACACTGGCGTCCGCTCACCAGACTGAGTAAGGAGAAGGTCACAGTAAGCTGCCTGTCGGGCGCTAGAATCCGCCACATAACGCAAGCACTCAGGTCTCTCAACAGCAGGTACAAATACGACTCAGTCATTGTCCACGCTGGTGTAAACGACCTGAGACGTACCTCCTTGGACTACATGAAAAGAGACATTGAGGAGCTCTCTGATTATGTAGCCCAGGCAGGTATGACCCTGACCTTGAGCAGTATCCTACCTTCACCAAGAATGATGCCACAATACAGAGATAAGATGATCAGCTTTAACAATTGGCTTAAACTCTGGTGTCATTCAAAGGGGATCCAATGTCTGTCTGCCTGGGATGACATGCTGGACAAGCCACGCTGCTTCGCAAGGGGCGGCTTGCACCTGTCACCCCTGGGATTCCGGATATTGGCAAAGGCTCTTGCCACCCCCATAGTGCCTTTTTAGGCAAGGCTCAAATTCTAAACCTACCATCCTAGAACACAAAAAAGGAAAAAAAACTAAGGGTAATGCTGCTCAATGCCAGAAGTCTAAATCTCAAAATGCACGCACTTTCGAGGCCCTTCTCAGTATGGAGAACATCGATGTCTGTGCTGTGACAGAAACCTGGTTCAAGGCTCCTGAGAGCACCCCAGCACTATCAGGTTTTACCTCATATCATGCGTTCCGGCCCCAAAATCCAGACAATACCAAAAAAGGAGGGGGGGTATCCATATTCATCAAGGACACCCACACCTCAAGACTGGTGGCAACGCACGATGCATCGGAGACCATCCAGGTGCAATTAACCATAGGCAAGACTGCGCTGCAAATTGTAGCATGTTACAGGCCACCCTCACAAACTCAGGAACCTCACATGGCCTTCCTGAAAACACTAGAGGGGATAAATGTATCACCAAACACCATCATACTAGGTGACTTCAATTACCCTAATATAGACTGGGAACACTACTCAAGCCCAAACACCCTAGCCCAAAAGTTCCTGGAATTCATAAACTCAAATGCCATGGAACAACTAGTCACCATCCCACAAGAGGAGAAAACATACTTGATCTCATCATCACGAACATGGGAGCACAATGTTCAACACCGGAAGTATACCCCTCACTGGTGAGATCAGATCACAAACTAATCTCGCTAGAGGTCCTCATCCCACCCCCACCTGGAATAAAAAAGACCACAGTAAAGAACTTCTTGAAAGCCGACTTCACACTTCTAAAGACTAGTGTGGTCTCCTTTAAGGCCCCCGAGCCGGCGGAAAACAGTACTCAAGCCACTGAATCACTTACAAATGCCTTCTACCAGCACCTGCAGGACTGCATGGACAAGGCAATCCCAAGCAAAACAAAGACTCTTTGTACTAAAGGCAAGCGTCCAGTCTGGTGGACCCCAGCCATAAACAAACTCTACAACAAAAGGAGGAAGCTACTACAAGATAGAGCAAAATCCTTAAAAGGTAAGACACCCTTGATCACTATAAGTAAAAAACTAAGAGCTCTCATAAAATCATCCAAAGCAAATTTTGAGAGAAAAATAGCTAAAGACTCAAAGACAATCATAAGGCCTTCTTTAGCTATGTTAGAAACCTGGGAGGAAACTCCCAGATATGCTCAGAACTAGTTCAAAATGATGTGAAGATTACTGATCCTACAGACATTGCCAACATACTGGCTGACAGGTTCAGTGCAAACTTCTCCCCAAAAGGAGAGATATCTATACCAAACGATTGCAGCCCCCAAACATCTCTAACGCCCAAGTGAGAACTGCTCTCTCCAAAGCAAAAACACAGCATCCATGGGACCTGATGGTGTCCCCGGCTGTGTGCTCCACGAACTCAACGAGGAATTAAACCCACAGCTAAGACAGCTGTTTAATCATAGTCTTACCTCTGGATACGTGCCCAGGAGTGGCGCACTGCAACTGTGGTCCCACTTCACAAAGGCGGTGCCTCCACCGACCCTGGAAATTACCGGCCCATTAGCTTGACAAGCCTTATCTGCAAAGCCATGGAGAGGATCATAATGGACCTCATAAACAAAGACATAGGGAATTTGCAGACTTTGGATCCAACCCAGTTTGGCTTTGTCAAAGGCAGATCATGCCTTTTAAACTTGGTTGACTTTTTCAAAACAGTCACCAAAGCCATTGATGAGGGATAGGCAGTCCATACAGCCTACCTCGATCTGGCGAAGGCCTATGATACAATACCCCACTCGGGTATCATTGAAAAACTCATCAGCTTAAATGTTAACCCATACATCACAAGATGGGTTGCAAACTGGCTGAGTGACAGAACCCACAGGGTCAGAGTTGCTGGCGCCATGTCAAACTCAAAGCCTGTCACAAGTGGTGTCCCACAGGGCTCAGTCCTGGGCCCACTCTTGTTTGGCATCTACTTTTCCAAGTACAAGCAAACACAGGAGGGTTATGGCTGACAAAGTTTGCAGATGACTGCAAACTGGGCCATAGTAGAAAACACATCTGACACAGATATCCTTCAGAAGGGTCTCACAGAAACGGATAACTGGTGCCAGAGCCATGGCCTAAAGTTAAATGCCAAAAATGCATAGTCATACCCTTCGGGAAAAACAAGGTTACCCTAGCTACCAAATAGGTGGCAATCCACTGAGCACAGAAGAAGTTATCAGGGACCTGGGGACCCAGGTTGATAGTAGTCTGTCATTCGACACCCATGTAGCTAAAGTAGTTAGGAAGACCTTCTACATTGCCCACCTTATCATGAAGGGATTCTCATCTAGATCAAGAGAGGTCATAGTCTCCCTATACTCATCACTCATCAGACCAATGATTGAGTACAATGCCCCATTCGCAATGTATCTGACCCGGCACTTGCAGCAGCTGGAGAGGCCACAAAAGTTCCTCACCAAAAGGATAAAGGGTCTCAAAAATCTGTCCTATGCTGCCTGACTGAAAGAACTCCAGCTCTATTCAGTCGCTTACCGCTTGCTCAGAGGTGACCTTTGCCTAACATACAAGGCCATGTCAAACCCAGATTTGATGAATATGCTTCACCTCAAAAAATCTAGATCCGTCAGAACCACAAGGGCGGGAGACTTAAACCTAGACACGGCTATTAATAGGACGTGCTGGAGGGATAGATTCATCACCCAAAGACTCCCTATGCTGTGGAACAAAATCCCGGTATATGTGAGGCAGAGCACCTCGCTGGCCTTGTTCAAGAGAAATCTTGACCAATGGATGGGAGATCGCAGATATACCCCAGGGATTACCTCATTGTCACTGCTCGACAGAGGCACAGCAAAATAATGGGTATAGTTCCCCATACTAAAGGGGTGGCGTAAGCCACAAAATGATGGGCTAGGCTTGTAAATGCCCTCGGGCAGATAGCCTAGTATGAACCTATGAACCTATGAACCTATAATCAGAACACCGTTTAAACCCCGGACCACCTTTCTTATCTGCCATGATAGTAAAAGTAGATAGTAGAAAAGGGTACCAGCAATGGTACAAAAGAATACCTGAAGGTATGAAAAAAGGGAAGATTACCAACGATGGTAAGGGGAGAAATACCTCGCAGTGAAAAAGTAGAGAAAAGAGAAGAAAACTCAAGAAAATATGGTCGCTAGATGCGATAGGGTAAGAGACAATGAAACAGAAACTTTTCTGACAAAAAAGGGTAATATAAATGACTATTTGACAACAAATAACTATACTTAGCACAAGAGAAGTAGCTTGACGTGACCGAATGGCAACGCGGCAAACGAAATCTGAGGCAACAGGGAGAGGGGGATTATGGGTAAGAGTTTAGCTCGAGAGTTTGAAGCTGACGCGAGCTTGGAAAATGGCCGGCTCGGTTCCGAGGTCGGAAGAGATACCCATGCTTAAGGAATGAACGAGGATTAACAATATCAGATCTATTTATACAATGCACACAGGAAAATGAGAACAAAGAATGTGCCCTCAGTTTAGAAAAACTTTACTTGATTTAATAGAGATCAAGGAGACATATTAAGACCAATGAAAGAAACAAGACTAAAGAAAATCAATAAAACCCCAAAAGTCTGAAGTTTGGTAAAACAAATGAACACAGTAATTAGGACTGTCCATAGGGATTCAAGCAATATAACAGAAGTAAACAGGATACATTATCTTATCCGTTATTAATTTAGCTGCAGACTAAAGTCTTACACCAAAAGAGAGGGTAGTAAGGGAAAGGAAGGGGATAAATGGCATGCCATCATGGAAGTATCATACAGAGAAACCTGTAAGGCAATTAAGACAAGAAATGTCAATGTTAAGAGTACAGAAGAGGGAATAGAACAACAGAAATGTCAATGTTAAGAGTACAGAAGAGGGAATAGAACAACAAAAATCCTTAAAGATAGATGTGATAAAGGCAATGAGTAGTATCAGGTCAGGATCTATTGTGCACCATCACAAATAAACTGAAAATATCAGTACTGGCAGAAAAACACAAAGATATGCAGATAAATATCAAGGAAAAATACAAAATAAGCAATTTATTGATGACCTAAAATGTCTGAGAGAATTGGGAAACAAAGCAGAAAGAATTGAAACACCACAAAAAGGAGAAATGGATACATTTTTGAGAAATATCTATGAAGATCCGGTGGAACAGAACAAAAATGCTAAATGGATAGAAGTAAAAGAAAGAAAGAATAAGAAGTTCAAATGTACACGATATGAAATGGAATGAAACAATGGGTCTATATCAGAACATCGAAGTTTTAAAACTTCAAATGTTCTAATATCGACACCTATTCAGCGAACGCTAAAAATAGTGAAGCTGCAGAACACTAAGGAAAGAATTTGGTTGGCCGTTTCTGTGGCTTTGCTATTTTCAGCGCTGTGGTGGAAAGTTACGGGTCGGGATAAGGTAAGTGTGCGTTTGTGTGGACGTTAGGGTTAGGGCGCGGATTAGGTGAGTTAGGGTTAGGGGCGGGTTAAGTGAGTTAGGGTTAGGGCGCGGGTTAGGTGAATGTGCGATAGTGACGGACTTTAGGGTTAGGGTTTGGGTTAAGGTAAGTGGATAGATAGTAGTGTGTGTACAGTTTAATGTAGGGTGAGATGTAGGATTTTAAGTGTATGTGTGTGGATTGCTGTTTGTTTGGTGTGCTTGTGTTGTGTGTATATGTGTTTCGGAATAGCGATTTTTTTTCCATGGGAAAAAATTCACTGTTCTGAATGTTCGATATTTTGTGGTTTAGATATTTTAGGTTAGATGAAATAGCTTTCGCCATTTTCATCTTTCGATAGCATGACATAAACACGAAATAACGGCTAGAGAGATTGAAACAAGGTTAAGAAAAGCTCCCAGTTGGAAAACCCGAGGCCCAGATGCAGTACCTAACTTCTGGCTAAAAATATTAACATCTTTACATGAAGATTTAACCATGAGTAAGAACTATGTTTATGCACACCCCGAAAAAAGACACCAGCCTGTTTAACAGGAAAACAATACTCTTACTTAAGAGTGAACCTGCAAGCTATCCTAAAATCTACAGGCCAATAACTTGCCTTCCAATGATGTATAAACTACACACTAGAACTGATGCTGACAGGTTACAGTCATTTAGAAGAAAACTCAATCATGGCAATAGAGCAAAAGGGTAATAAACAAGTCATATGGAACAAAAGGTCATTTGCTGTTAAAGTCATAATGGAGAACTTTAAAAAGGGGAAGTATGGCATGGATAGACTACAAAAAAAAAAAAAAAAAAAAAAAAAGCATTTGACAGTATCTCATATTCATGGATAAAAGAGTGCTCAACATGGATAGGATACATCCTACAATGATTGATTACATTCTAGTGGCCATGAAACAGTGGCAAAACACTTTGCAGTTAAGCCATTCTAAAGGACAAATTATTCCAGGGATAAAAATTCAAAGGGGGATATTCCAGGGTGACAGTCACTGCTGCCATTTTGTTGTGCATTTAACCCATTAAGTCATCTACTTAACAGATTAGATCATGGCTAGAATGACCTACAATTGTCTCCCAGAAAACAACAAAAGTGTAAAGACTCCTCATCTTTTTCTAGAGGAATTAAAACTGTATAGTTCATCAGAAGAGGATGGTTTGTTGCAGTATCACTGCTTTACACAGTCAAACAGAAGCATTCAGAGATTGCTAATGCTTATTTCACTCAAAAAATTCAGTGACCTCTCAATGCAGAGGGGTATGTGCCTCTGCTGTTTGGCCTTGAACATGTGCCTTTTGTATGCATTACTATCTGCACAGCACTTTCAGGACTTTGGTTTATCTATGGCAGGATTGTCCTATAGGAGATACTCTTAATCCTGTTTCTTTGCAGGTCCTTTTTCCGAGTCAGTTTCTGTTGGTCATATCTCTCCTTGACCTTCCTCAGGTCGCACTGATTTACATATGATCTGCTTGGTCTTGCATGCCCACCCCATCCCAACAAACCGGAGTACCATTCTTATGAGAATGATTATCTGAGCTACTGCATTCTCACTTGTTTGCTACTATATACTTGCTCCACTGCAGCTAGATAAAACTGCCTTTACATTTAACATCCTACCTTTCGTCCAACCTTTTCTTAACCATTCCCATGCCCTGTAGAATACCTACATGATTCGCTTTACACCACTCATTCTGTTAGCCAGCCCCCCCAGTCCAAAGCTCTCTCAGTAAATAAGTGCTTTTGCCAAGTTTGCCAAGCCACAGAATACTCAAGCCTTGCAGTCTACTGCCTCTACCCCTCCTCCATCTTTCTTGCAGACAGTGAATTCTTCCCATTTCTCTAGCATAATCTTGTGCACCCTTGTCATGTTCCTTTTTTTCTGGCCTCCAGTAAGAATTCCTCATCTAGTTTCTGGCCCTGTCCTCTCTCTCATTTCCATACATCCTCATGGTGGCATTACCATGGACTCCCAAAAACCTAAATGTCCATCTTCCTATATGGCTTCCAGAACTACTCACAGTACTCGAGGTTCCCTGGCCAGGGCATTGAAGAGTAAAAGCATTTAGTCTCTGGAGTTTGCCCACCTTAGCCTGCACCTCAGCAATCTGTGTACTTTTGCCAAATCCATTATAACTGCTTTTAGTGGTATAGTCCAAGTGAGATTGGCACCCAGACATCTTTTTCCTGCTCTTTATCCTGCTCTATTACCTGCAGTTTTGAGTTTCCATCTGATAATTCACACCAAGGCTGTTGAGACCCAGTCACACTTCTCTGTATTTGTCTCCAATGAACATAATATGCAAACTCTCTACCCACTTGGTTAGTCTCTCCAAGTCCTTTTTAGAGTCCCTCCCTGCCTCATTTTCCTATACTGCACCTATCTTTATTTGGAACAGTTATCCTGTTTAGTATTTCCTCTGCTGTTTCAGAAATGTATACACAGAAACAGAGTCTGGGGTACATGGTTTGACTCCATTAGCTTACTGTGCGACTTTCAGCAATACATTTAACCAGACAGTGCTTTGGGGAAATTGGGAATTTAGGCTAGGCTCCTCAGTGGTTCTCTTGACTGCAAGCTTATTAACTACCTATCATCCTACAAAAGGCCCACTGTCTGGTACCCCACTAGTCACTTCCCTTATTCTGAACATCTGCTGTATCAACACAACTATATCCTACTCTTTAGATATGCGTTAATCTGGTTGCTTACTCAGCCACCTTTGCATGACAGGAGTCTGTGGTTAAGTTCAGGAAGACTACACCTGCTGTTACTCCTGTCATGTTTTTTCAGTTACCAATGGATAAAACTGGGTCAGGGTTTGAACTGCAGCTCCTCCTGATCATAGACCCATGTTGTTTGCTGTACAGGAGATCGTAATGTGGAAAAGCAACAAAACTTTCCATCAGTACTAACTGCATGAATTTTCTACAACTGCTGGTTAGTTAAGAAGGCTAGTAGTCGCTGAGATTTTTTTTCATCAGTCTTTTCTCCATATAGGGATACAACATTGTTTTCTTCTACTCCTTTGCCACTTCTTTATTGGTTACTGATCTTTTGAATATCTCATTATGGGAATCTACCAGCACAACTGGACATATTCCTAGATGACTATAGGAGGAAGCCCATCTGGTCTGCCAGGTGTAAAAACCTGAAGTTGGCAAAGATAAGTGCAGGTTGCTCAATTTGGTGTACTTAGGCAGACACAAGACACAGGAACTAATTACAATGTACTGACTGGTAGCATTACACATCTACTGTAGGCATTTAAACAAAAAACAATGCAACACAGAACATACTGATGAGAGTCCAATTTAATGTAAAAGCAACTTGTAAACACTCAGGAAATCCTGACATTAGCTGATAGCAGATCTTTTAGGAGCTTAACCTTTCCATTTCTCTTCTCAGACTCCTCTTTCTCTTACAAAACCCAAATACCACTACCTTCTAAATGTTAGAACTATAATTTTCAATGTACCCCTTCACTTTAGCTTAACTCAAGGTTTGCCCTGAAGCTCTCTTATTACTTTTAGTTGTGATCACGACAAACTGCTGACCTTGCCTATTTACATTCACACAAAACTTTTTTTTTTGGCAGCGGCTCTACTTGTTCGGTGTGGGTGGGCTCTTCTAATTTTACTGTCTTTTCCTAACACCCTGCCCCCAAGAATTACAATCTGTTTTCAAGCAGAAGCACTATTCTTAAAATTCAGTCTTCCTAAGGCCAATATCAGTTACCTTCCAATCACGCTAAACTTCACTCCAGAAACAATTTGTATAATTCTGTATACTGAATAAATAATAAATACATATTCCTCAATCCAACCTTAAAAATCTACTAAATAATCTGCTAAATAATTAATGCTAAAAATACACTTTGTGTATTCTTTCCAAACGTAACTTCCTTTACGTGAAATATTCATTTATAAAACACTGGGGATGTACATAAATATACGTAATACAAATCATATAATACAATACAACAATGTCTGAACGCTTTATACAGAATTATACAAATTGTTTCTGGAGTGAAGTTTGGTGCCAGAAAAAGATATAAATTGGTTCAGTTAATTGATTAATTGATCCTAAAGAAATCCACATACTGGTGGATGAAAGCGCTAGATCAGTTATTTGCCTGATTTATTTTTGTCCTTTTAGTATTGTCGTTTATGCCACAAAGAGTGCTATATGTTCACAATAAAAGGTTGTATCATTGTTTATTAGCGTGTTTCTCCTTCTGGGCTTATTCGCATTTAGTTCTGAAAAGGAAGAGGTTAATTTCAGTCCAGCTAATTTTGAAAAATAGGTTGAAAATTAAATAGGTTGGTTTAGGCCATAAAGATTTTATCTTATAGGTCTGATTGCAGCCAGAGACAAAATATCTGGGAAAACTAAGACTAGGAATCTTACTGTATACTAACTGCTACCATGGAAGGGTGGAAGTTTTTGAAATTGCTTTACAGCTTTCAGATGCAACAGATCTTAATAGCAAAGCTCTGGGTGTCTACTGTACCAGGGTCAGGTGACCAGATGTGATATCATCCTATAACCAGCACTGAAATTATGTTTTTTAAGACTTTGGTGAGAGATTCCGGAACTCTCGCAGCAGCACTTTGTTTTTCGGAACATGACAGGAAAGATCCAACATAGATATCTCATACAACCTCACACCTAACCTTGGCTTAAGTTACTAGTCAGTCAGGAAACTACAGTGAGATTAGTCAAGTATTGTTTTTCTGCATCTCTGTGATCTATCCAACTGTGTTATTTTATATCTCATGTGATTGAAACTCTGGTGTTTACTGTAACTTGACATTCAGTATTTTCATTTTTTATATGTTACTTATTACATATTTTATACTTTTCATTATGGTTGGTCTTGTAGAGAATACTTTAATCTTAAGAGTACTTATGCTTATTTTAGCTACACTGTGGCCATTCCTGAAAGCCTTGCTGCATTGGTCAAACTCTACCATTTGTATTAGTATTAATTTTAATCAGTATAAATGGGTACCCTTGTAAAGAGCCTTAGAGTAGCTGACTGGTGGCAGCATAATTAACTTATAGTCTGGGCAGAGGGGGCACAGCTGGTAAATCTGTGCCAGCCTTTCCCAGGTGTGCATGTGTGTGTGTGTGTGTCAGCTATTTGGAACAGGGACACAGAGCTCCAAAGTGGTCAGTGTGGAGTCTTATTTGGAGCCTGGTGAGAGAGAGGAAAACCCAGCCCTTTGACAGTAGTGTGTTTCCAGTGTGCTCTTATGGGAAACTGTGCTTGGTGCAGAGAGCTGCAGCTGAAAATACTGTGCATATCCTTTTTTGCTCCTAGTGGCTGTCCCTCACTGGTGTCGGTGGTGATAACTGAGGCTCCTTGATTATTGGCCCGGAGTAGGGACCATCACACACTCCTCAGAATTTTAAAAGCGCTAGTATTTTCATAACTACACTCATTATTGCATGTCTCAATTATGTACACAAATGGTTTTATTTTAGTAAACCGTCTTTTATAAGGTCAGTAAACCTTTTTTTTTTGTATGTAAGCTGTGTAGATGCTAATCCTTAGTAGATACACTGCCTTTTCCTTCTACTTTGATCCACTGTAGTGAAACTAGTATAAAAACAATAATGGCATTTTTTACCTTGTAGTTACATGGCCATGGGTGACAGTAGGAAATTAGTGTTACTAAATCTGATCTAACGCTACCTAATTCTGCAGTCTTCCCAAGGACATATACAATTGTTCTCCCTGTTTGTCCTGACTCTTGTCAATCAGTTCCACATCCTCTCAATTATCTCGTTTCTATTTTTCAGCCAAAGTAATCAAAAAGTTTGCCAGGGTCCCTACTTCAAAGTAAAAACACAACACAAATTGGTCATCTGCAGTTATGCAGCTGGGTTGCCATTTTCATACTGAAAACTCATGCTTTTTCTCGCTCACCTCATAGGTAGCAGGGCTGTGAGAATACTCCTAGGTCAGACTTTGCAAACCTTGTGATGTGAATCAGAAAGAGTGCAGCTGAAAATACTGTGCATATCCTTTTTTGCTCCCAGTGGCTGTCCCTCACTGGTGTCGGTGGTGATAACTGAGGCTCCTTGATTATTGGCCCGGAGTAGGGACCATCACACA
>NC_056739.1:349008211-349228211 GCF_019279795.1 Protopterus annectens
CACTTGATACCACCTTTGGCATAAAAGTAGGGTTAGTTCTTAAAGACACCCTGTCCTGGTGGAAAATGATGAAAGGTTCCACTGCCATTAGTGCCTGTAATTCTGAAATTCTTCATGCTGATGTTATTGCCAGGAGCAGAGCAGTTTTCCAAGAGATATATTTTAATTGTGCTGTGTTAGCTGGCTCAAAAGGAGGTAAAGTAAATTTTTCCAACACGAAGTTGAGGTCCCAAGTTGGAGTAGGTGCTCTACGGGGCGGTCTTATGTTTTTAGCCCCTCTGAGGTACTGTTTTAGCAAGGGATTAGAGAAAGTTGGTGGATCCGTGTTGTAATGAGCAGAGATGGCAGAGGCGTGGATCTTGATGGATGAAAAGGAGAGGCCTCTGTCCAGCATCTCAGTTAAATATTGTAGTATCTGAGGAATATTTGGGACAAGAGGGTCAAGGCTGTGAGCCTGGTACCAGGCACAGAATCTCTTCCATTTATCCAAATAGGCTTTCCTGGTACTAGGCCTTCTGGCCTCCAGAATGACATCCATAACAGCTTTGGAGAGAGGCATTGCTTGTTTGACTAAGGAATCTTCCATGCAGCCAGGTTTAAAGTTTTTAGCTGGCTGTGAAGTATCTGATTGTTGTGCTGAGTCAGAAGATGTGGGATTTGAGGCAAAATCCAAGGTGGTCCTTGTGCTAAGTTCTTTAAGATTGGGTACCAGTGCTGGTGTGGCCAGTCTGGGGCAATCAGGATCTTATTTGGCTCTTCTTGCCTGGCTTTTACGAGTACCTTTGGAAGGAGAGGTAGTGGTGGGAAAGCATATACTTGTAGTTTTTTCCAGCTGAAAGAGAGGGTGTCCACTTTCCATGCTTGTGGATGGTAAGTCCTTGTGCAGAATTTCTGTAGCTGGCAGTTCATTGGGGATGCAAACAGATCTATGTCTGGGCTCCACCATTTTTGTGTTATCATTCTGAATATTTCTGGATTCAATTCCCATTCGTGAGGATCCATGATGTTTCTGCTTAAGTCGTCTGCCAGTGTGTTTTTCTCTCCTGGCAGGAATTGTGCTTGCAGATGAACTTGATAGGTTAGAGCTGTGTCCCACAAGGTCATGGCTTGTCTGCAGAAAATAAAGCAACTGTGCTTCAGTTCAACTCAATACTGTATAACGCCACTTCTGAAACACAACAGCACCACCACAATACAAAAGCAAGTAAATCCACTACACGACAACTGTAAAAACCAAAGCAATCCACTGCTGGAAAACTGTGAGACCAGTAAAATTTATTTCATACATAAAATGTTAAGCGCTTTCACTCACGAAAACTGTGAGCTTCATCAGAACAATCATTCACTTCTGCAATCCATTTAAATACATGAAATGGCGCCAACAGGTTTAAAATCAATCAACCATTCTTAAAGAGATATAACAAATAAATATAAAATGACTAAATATGCATAATATAACATTTAATATTTATCATAATATAATATAAAATATAAAATACATATAGTACAAGATAAAAATCATCTTCTTCTATCCAGGAAAGGTTTAATAGATATAAAATCATTTAATCCTGGGGGGTTATTAGTGTCAGTAAAAAACTGCCACCATATTTCCTTACATGCCAAAACATTCTTAATATCACCCCCCCTAGGGTAGGGAATAATATTTTCCAAAATACCGAAAGTAAATTTATGTTCAATTCCATGTTTTTCCACATGTCTATATAATGCATTTTTATTGTCCTTAGTCCTAATACTATATAGATGGGCATAAATCCTTTTCTTAAAACACCGCTCTGTCCTACCTATGTAGTATCCAGAACATTCTGTGCATTTAGCCAAATATATAACATATCTGGTTGCACAATTCCCTTTTGCAAACTTGATCATGGTTCTGTTGATGTTATCCAAAACCAAACCCTCACTTTCGTTTATAACTTGGCATTGATTACAATGTCCACATTTTGTGGTGTGTTTGGCCCTATTCTCTATTCCCATATTCCTAATACCTTGCTCTAAATATCCTTTGATATTTCTACCCATTTTGTATACAAAAGTTGGTTTCAAACCTACAATCTCTTTAATTTCTTCATCTACCGTTAGGATATTCCACATATTGGAAATAATTTCCTTGATGTTATTAGTATAGGGTCCATATTCTATAACACATACTCTCTTAAAACTTTTCAAAGTAATTGCCTTCTTGATATTTAACATATTCCTTTTGACCCTTGCACCTAACAATAGAATATATTTATTACCCCTTTCTCTTAACACATAATTTCTCACATCTTCCATCATTTCTATTTGATAATTTCTATCTAAAAATAGACTAGTGATAAAATTTAACTCATCAACTACATCTTCATAATTTGATGTCATTCTAATGGCTCTTACAAATTGTCCCTTAAAAATGTTGTACTTCATTTTCCTCGGATGATTGCTTGAATATTCTAAATAAGAATTAGTGTACGTACTTTTTCTGTAAATTTTTGACTTGAACTCATTTGACCCATCAAATACATAAGTGTCCAAATAGGGAACCCCTATGGAACTGCTTGTAAATGTGAACTTTAAATAATTACTGCTAGTATTAATGTATTCCATAAACTGAGTGAGATGCTCTCCATTACCTTCCCACAGAATATAAATATCGTCAAGAAATCTAGAATAGTATCGAATGTCTTTGAAAAATTCACTGTTGAAAATAACTGAATTCTCCCAATCAAGCATAACCAAGTTGGCATATATGGGGGCACAAGCTTCCCCCATAGCTACCCCCTTGATTTGCCTGAAGAATTCCCCATCAAAATAGATGTAATTGTGTTCTAAAACTATGGACATTAAATCCAACACAAGATAAGTGGTATCCCATTCAAGACTGCTATACTTAATACTATTTTGGAAGGCTTCCATCCCTTCATGTTTGGGAATACTGAAGAATAAATCCACTACATCGATGGAAATATATGTAAGATTGGATTTCCAGCCTTCAATTGGAAAATTTTCCAAGAACTGCCAAGAATCCTTCACCATGTGTTCCACTTTACCATAAATATGTTTCAATTTGTTATCAACAACAACACCTAAGGGGAAAGTTTTGGACCTACTTCCGGATATAATAGGTCTGAAAGGCGGATTGTGAGTCTTAGGTATCCCTACTAAGGTGGCAAGTTGAGGAAATTCCACCTTCATAAATCTGTACATGTCCTCTGATATTCTCCTATCAATAAAAAACTCCTCTATGTGCAGATCTATTCTTCTATATGTGATGTTAATTTCGTTTAGGGATACTATCTCGTAATTTCCTGATGTATGCAAAATTTCATACATTCTCATTATTATATTATATTCATAGCTATCAAATATCACGATACCGCCCCCCCCTTATCGGGTTTCATTACTCTAACATCTTTGTTGTTACTTAATTCCTTTAGTGTATGCCACTCAGATTTGGTCAAATTGTTCTTAACTTTCTTATTTCTCCTATTCTGTAATTGATAAATTTCTATTGTAACTATATTATCAAATAACTGAACAGTAGGATGCATAATCGGGACAAAATTACCTTTTTTCTTTAATTTATTTTCCTTGTCCTTGTGCAGAATTTCTGTAGCTGGCAGTTCACTGGGGATGCAAACAGATCTATGTCCGGGCTCCACCATTTTTGTGTTATCATTCTGAATATTTCTGGATTCAATTCCCATTCGTGAGGATCCATGATGTTTCTGCTTAAATCTTCTGCCAGTGTGTTTTTCTCTCCTAGCAGGAATTGTGCTTGCAGATGAACTTGGTTACAGCTGTGTCCCACAAGGTCATGGCTTGTCTGCAGAGGGGATAAGAGTGAGTGCCCCCTTGCTTGTTTATGTACCACATAACTGTGGTGTTGGTCTGTCTTTACTAGTAGTTGTCCTGGATGCAGAAGGTCCTTGAAAGCTATAAGGGCATTTTGTACAGCTAGCATCTCTTTTTGATTGATGTGAAGATGCCTTTGTTCTGCGGTCCACTTGCCCTGAATAGATTTTTCTGGCATGTGTGCTCCCCAGGCGTAATCCAATGCATCTGTTGTCAGTGTTTGCCTGAGTGAAAGGCTGTCCCTTGTTGAGGTGACAAGCGTGAGCCCACCATCGAAACTCCTGTTGAAGGCAAGGAATTAGTGGTATAACTGTTTCCAAACTTTGACAGTGTTGAGACCAGACACTCTTTAGGTACCACTGTAGTTTCCTCATATGCAGTCTGGCATATGGAATTAGTAGTATACAAGATGCCATGTAACCCAAGGCCTGCAGAAGTTTTCTTGCAGGGAGTTGGGTTGTTGTTGCCAACAATTGAAAATATTGAGTCAGTTGTCCTTGCTTGTCTGGCGTGAGATAAGCCATCTGGGCCGTTGTATTCATGCTGGCACCCAGGAATATTATCTCTTGTGAGGGCACTAGTTTTGATTTCTTTTCGTTTACTGTGTATCCTAGGCAACTTAATAACTTTTTTTTTTTTTTACAAATGCCAGATGCTTTAGAAGAATGTCCTTGCTCTCTGCTTGAATCAGGCAGTCGTCCAGGTACGGATAAATCTGAATTCCTTTCTGTCTGCAAAATGCAATTACTGGTGCCAGGCACTTTGTGAAGACCGTGGGTGCAGTAGATAAGCCAAAGGGCAGTGCAGAGAATTGGTAGTGCATTGAACCAGCTATGAATCTGAGGTATCTTTTGCAGTTTTGTCTGATAGGGACATGCAGGTATGCCTCCTTGAGGTCAAAGGTTACGAGCCAAGCTTTCTTGCCCAGCATGGGAAGAAGCTGCTGTAGTGTCAACATTTTGAATTTCGGAACATCCAGGTAAGTGTTTAGAGAAGAAAGATCCAGAATGGGCCTCCAGGCTTTGTCCTTTCTGGGAACCAGAAAGAGTCTTGAGTAAAATCCTTGTCCTTGCTCCTGTGGTGGTACCTTTTGATTAGCTCTCATGTCCATGAGTGCTGTAATTTGTATTTGAGCCTATGTCCATTGATTTGGTGGCAGATTTGGCATTCCTTTTAACCTTGGCAGAGTGTGAAAGTGGAACCTGTAACCTTGAGATACAATGTTGAGAACCCATTTGTCTTTGGTGATCATATGCCAATTGTGACAGAAAAGTGCCAGTTTTCTTCCCAAGGGGGCTGCCAAGAGAGACCTGTTTGGCAGCTGTAGTGGGAAGTCATTCAGGCTGTTTTTTATATGGTTGGGGCCTGTCTTCCCCTTCTTTCTGGCCTGATGCACCCCATTGTCGAGGCCTGTAATGACCTTGTGGTTGACCTCTACCTCTTGGACGTCTGTATCTGCCCAGTTGAGGTCTGTCTGTAACTGGAAAGGACCAATTCTTTGTTGGCCAATTTCTGCTAAATCGAGGAGGCTAAACCTGTAAGAAATCCTTCACCGTTTGTATAGATTTTGCCTTATCCTCCATTTACTTTAATACCTCTTCTGCCTTAACTCCAAATAACACATCCTGCTGCAATGGTGTTTTGCTTTAACATGATCTGGTAACGTATGTTCTTTTAACCAAGCATGTCTTCTAATGACAGAACCTGTAACTGCTGCTCTACAGGAGGCCACTAATGAATCAAAACCACATTGCAAAGTATGTTTTCCCACTTGTTCAGCTGCATGCAATAAATCCTGCATTTCCTTAAAATTAGGAGGATCTGAGTCTGGAAGCATTTTTTGTTTCAACTGAGACATCAGAAATTGCTGATATTTTAGCATATGAAACTGGCAATTTAAGGCCCTCATTGCTAAAGTTGCAGATGTATATACTTTCTTCCCCTATCTGTCTAATGCTCTGGAATCTCTGTCAGAGGGGACTGGATTCTTTGCTGATGACACCTTAACCCCTTTGGGTCCCTGGGAAATAGTTTCAGGGTCAGCAACAGGGCTTTTATAAAGAAATTTGTGAGAGTCAGGGACTCTGCAGTATCTGTCAGGCTTAACTGGGGCAGGAGGTAAAGAATCAGGATTTAAGCTGGATTCAGTATACATCCACAATATCCAACACTGACGGAATAGCAAGGGGTCTGTGTTGAGGTAATAAAAGGAAGTCTCAGAGCCTTTTCTTGGATTCTGAATAATCCTGGCCTTCCCCATGGAAATGCTTCCCTCATGGTATGCAAGGTTTCCCCAAAGGAGTAGTCCTCAGGCGGAGAGGCTGATAGAATTGATTCCTCAGCATCAGAATCCTCATAAGGGGGTAAAGAATATCCTCGGTCTGAGGAAGAATCTGAAGAGATGGAAACCTGGTCGGACGACTCATAGTCTGCATCCTGTCTAGGCCTTTTATCAGGAGGGGGATGGGACCCCCTGCTTAGAGTGATTAGGTCTTCGGCCATTTTGAGCATTTGTTTCTTAGGCATGGAGGCCTGTCCTGGAGAATGCTGTATTTGTTTCTTTGTTTTTAAAGGAGGTTTAGACTTAGCAGAAGATTTAATGCTTAACTGAGTAGGTCTGAAAACACCCTCTGACACTACGGGTTGTTCTGCTACTTCGGATCCCTCTGAAGGGTTAATTTCGGTAGGCTGAAAATCTTGTGCGTCCGAAGGCCCAGCCATCTCCATGTGGGAGTCAGAGGCGGCCTGTCGTTCTAAAGAAGCGGTTGTCAGGGGGCTGCGAAAGCACATCGCTGAAAACCAGAGAAACGGTGACTGGCCTAGAAGAGGCTTCGTCATCAGTTTTGGGCCTCGGATGCATATCCTTGCCTTTGCGCTTTTTATGTATTCCGGTCGTCGGAAGTTCCAACGGTATGGTGTAATTGAATTTTCTGCCAAAATAATGTTGGGCAAAATCAAACCGACGTTTAATAGTGTGCTTGTTAAACCTAGCACAAAACCGACAACCAGGGACGTCGTGGTCTGGGCCTAGGCATGGGATACAATAAGAATGGAAATCCTTATGAGGCATTTGCTTCCTACAAGAAATACAGTTATTAACTTTTACTGACATCGGTCTGAGGCAAGAAAAAGTTTCCCCAACGGGGTACTTAGCTTTGTAGAAGACTTCGGTTCTGGATTCGGAATGAAAATCTCAGGAGTCGACAGGCACTTGCGAACTGCTTCTGCTTCAGGCACCGCGTGGCAAGAAAGACTGAAGAAAATGGCGTTGGCTGCATCTTATATACCCCTGTTGCACTGACGTCAGGAAGGAGGTAACAGCAACCGATGCCGGACCAAGACTTTGGAACTCAAGCCGACTGGGGAACCGCCTGACGGCAGGATAACCCAAGTGTAATGACTGCAGCAGTGTAACACTATGAACATGGTAGCAGTGTGGTGAAGTCTTCTATAGGTCTTCCACTGCCCAGCTATATGTGAGAAGACAAACTGCTAAGTGAGAGAATGTGCAAAATTTACAAAATATTAGCAAGTGAAAGTACTGCTTGTTCTCTGGTGAACCATAGTCACTTTGATGGCTCCTAGGCTATGGGGAAGAGGATGACACGTTTGCTGTAAAGAATAGTGGACAAATGTTTTCTCTAGCTCATAACAGTCATAAGATAGGGTTGATGTTTGTACACTGGTTGGGGGGTGGGGGTGGGGGGGCATTTCAAGTGTTTTATAGTTGGACTTTGAGCACATTGCCTGAAAGTTAAATGCATGCAATGTGTAAAATGAAAGAATATTAACATTCAGCAGAGACATAACTTTCATATATACAACTCTGTTACACTGATGAAGAAAATAAAATTAATTTACAGCAATTCTGAAGATGTTCTACAGCAAACAAAGAATCCTATGGAACAGAGTAATGAATTCTGTTTCATAAACGGGGATGAAGGTATAAGTCTAAGGAGAAAGCAACATTATGAAACACATAACAGCAGGCTGCACCTTTTTAGAACAAATTAGCTGAAATGTTTAGAACACCTGAATAAAAAAGGTAAACATGTGAGAACTAGATCAAGGACAAAGATGGAATGTAAAAAGCATGCCCTACTATAAGAAAAGTACAGTTGTGTACCTACCATAAATGTAGATTTTCTTCACTGTTGCAGTCATTACTCTTGGGTTATCCTGCTGGCAGGCTACCCGCAGTCGGCCAGAATTCCAAAGTCTAGGTCCGGTTGCCTCTTCCCTGACGTCAGTGCGCCAGGGGTATAAAAGATGCAGCAGACGCCATTTTCTTCAGTTTTTCTTGCCCCAGATGTCAGGTGCCCCAAATAGGTAGGCTGAAAAATATAGCAATAAGAAATGCATGCACAAAAATAACATTTCCTTCATCTACAAGCAAATACACCAAAAAGGTTGTATAGGATAGATAAGTGCAGATAAGTCCCAGCAAAGAGAAGGGGGATGGTAGGTGGGTAACCTGGACTGCAACAGTGAATACACTCGAACATCTACATTTATGGTGGGTACACAACTGTACTATGTTCATCGTGTTTCACTGTTGCAGTCGTTACTCTTGGGTTGAATCCCAAAGCTGAGGATGGGTGGCTGGGCTAAATAGGATTAGGAGAGGCTATGAGGCCCTGCAGAACTGCAGTGCCGAAGCCTGCTCTGGACGTAAGAGGCAAGTGGTAGTGCTTTGTAAAGGTGTGCACTGAACTCCAAGTTGCAGCCTCTAAGATTTCTTTGGTTGGTACTCCTCTGATGAAGGCTGCTGAAGTGGCTGTTGCTCCGGTGGAATGAGGCCTAATGCCCTTCAGGCACTGATTTGCCATGTTGAGAATAGCAGAAATGGATGCAATGGCCTATCCATTTAGAAATAGTCCGTTTTGAGATAGCCTTTCCTTGTGATCCTGCAGCATATGACACAAAGTTGCTCAGTCTTTCTGAAAGCTTTAGTTCTGTCCAAGCCGAAGCGTAACTGCCTGTGTATGTCCAAAGAATGCAGAATTTTCTCACTCTTGTTCTGTGGATTTGGGTAAAAGGTAGGCAAGTGAATGGTTTGATTGAGGGCCACATTGGACACCACCTTAGGCATAAATGTAGGGTTTATCCTCAGGGAAACCCTGTCTGGATGAAAAACGATGAAAGGTTCCACAACCATGAGTGCTTGTAACTCCGAGACTTGCCTTGCAGAGGTTATGGCTAGGAGCAGAGCTGTTTTCCAGGATATGAATTTAATATCCGCTGTTGATGCTGGCTCAGAAGGAGGCAGTGTGAGTTTTTCCAAAACATAATCGAGGTCCCAGGCCGGAATTGGTGCTCTCCTTGGAGGCCTAATGTTTTTGGCCCCTCTGAGGTACTGCCTTATTAAAGGATGAGAAAAAATAGGTGGTTCCATATTGTAATGTGCAGAAATGGCAGAGGCATGAATCTTAATTGATGAGAAAGAAAGGCCTTTGTTCGGCATCTCAGTTAGGTATTGTAAATTCTGAGGAATATTTGGTACAGATGTGTCAATGCCTTGTTCCTGGTTCCAAGCACAGAATCTCTTCCATTTTTCTGCATAAGATTTTCTGGTAATGGGCCTCCTGGCCTCCAAGATAACATCCATAACAGCTTTTGAAAGAGGAGTTTTCTGAATGGATACATTATCCGCCGTGCTGATAGATTTAAGGTCCTGAGTTGGCTGTGCAGTATCTGATTGTTTTGTTGGGTCAGCAAGTGAGAAGTTTGAGGCAATATCCATGCTGGACCTTGAGACAAGCTCTTTAGGATTGGGTACCAGTGCTGGAGTGGCCAGTCTGGTGCAATCAGAATCATTTTTGGCTTCTCTTGTCTGACCTTTAGGAGTACTCTGGGAAGGAGAGGCAGTGGGGGAAAAGCTGAATGATAGGGCGTCCACTTTCCATGCTTGCTTGTGGTAAATCCTTGTGCAAAATCTCTGCAATTGACAGTTGTGAGGGGAGGCAAATAGATCTATGTTTGGGCATCCCCATTTCCTTATTATCATCCTGAAGACTTGTAGATCCAGTTTCCATTTGTGGGGATCCATGAGGTTTCTGCTTAGTTCGTCTGCCAGAGTATTTGTTTTTCCTGGCAGGAATTGTGCTTGCAGGTGAACTTGAAAGGCCAATGCTGTGTCCCATAAGGTCATTGCTTGTCTGCAGAGGGGGTAGGAATGAGTACCTCCCTGCTTGTTTATGCACCACATGATCGTAGTGTTGTCTGTCTATCAGTAATTGTCCTAGATGAAGCAGGTCCTTGAAAGCTGTCAGGGCATTTTGAACAGCTAGCATCTCTTTTTGATTGATGTGAAGATGCATCTGGTTTGCAGGACATGTGCCCTGAATACATTTTCCTGCCATATGAGCCCCCCAGGCATAATCTGATGCATCCGTTGTCAGTGTCTGTCTGGCTGTGGGTAAACTGAATGGCAGATCCTTGTTGTGGTGACAGGCTTCTGCCCACCATCGAAACTCCTGTTGCAGGCAGGGAATGAGTGCAATTACCGTCTCCAGGCTGTGGCAATGCTGAGTCCAAACACTTTTCGGATACCATTATAGTTTCCTCATATCCAGTCTGGCATATGGAATTAGTAGAATACAGGATGCCATGAAACCCAAGGCCTGCAGGATTTTCCTTGCAGATAAGTGGGGTTTTGTTGCCAAATTCTTGAAATAAGTAGTCAGTTGTTTTTGCTTGTCTGGCGTGAGATAAGCCATCTGGGCAGTTGAATTTAAGCTTGCACCCAGGAATATTATCTCTTGAGAGGGCACTAGTTTTGATTTCTTTTTGTTTCCTGTGTACCCTAGGCCAATTAGTAATCCTTTTACAAACGCCAGATGCTGTAGAAAAGTGTCTTTGTTCTCTGCTTGAATTAGGCAGTCGTCCAAGTAGGGATATATTTGAATTCCTTTTTGTCTGCAAAATGCAATAACTGGTGCCAGGCATTTTGTAAGGACCCTGGGCGCAGTAGATAAGCCAAAGGGCAGTGCAGAGAATTGGTAATGCATTGAGCCAGCTATGAATCTGAGGTATCTTCTGCAAGATTGTCTGATTGGGACATGCAGGTATGCCTCTTTTAGGTCCAAAGTTACGAGCCAAGCCCTCTTGCCCAGCATGGGCAGTAGCTGCTGAAGATTCAACATCTTGAATTTTGGAACTTCCAGAAACGTATTTAGTATAGACAGGTCCAGAATTGGTCTCCAGGTTTGTCCTTCCTGGGTACTAGGAAAAGTCTGGAGTAAAATCCTTGCCCCTGCTCTTGTTGTGGTACTTGCTGAATGGCCCTCATGTCCATGAGGGCTGTAATTTGTTTTTGTGCCTCTGCCCATTGATTGTGTGGCAGGTCTGGCATGCCCTTTGACCTTGGTAGAGTGTGAAAATGGAACCTGTAGCCTTGGGACACTATGTTCAGAACCCATTTGTCTTGGGTAATCATTTGCCAATTTGATGAAAAAAGTGCTAGTTCCCCCCCCCAAGGGGGCTGTCAAAAGAAAACTGCTTGGAACTGGTAGAGGAAAGTCATTGGGACTGTTTCCTGTAAGGTTGTGATTCATCTTCTCCGCTTTTGGAGGTAGGAGCACCCCATTGTTTAGGTCTGTATGAGCCTTGGGGCTGAGATCTGCCTCGGACACCTGTATCTGCCTCTTTGTGGTCTGTCTGAGACTGGAAAGGACCAATTTTTAGAAGGCTAGTTCCTGCTAAACCTGGGTGGCTGTACCTGTAAGAAATCCTTGACTGTCTGCATGGATTTCGCTTTATCCTCCATTTTTTCAACACCTCTTCTGCTTTAGTACCAAACAAAGTATCATGCTATAATGGGGCATCTAATACTTTTGCTTTAACATGATCAGGCAGATTTTGTTCCTTTAATCAAACATGCCTTCTAATAACAGAACCTGTAACAGCGGCCCTGCAAGAGGCCTCCAGTGAATCATAACCACATTGCAAAGTATGCTTTCCCACTTGTTCAGTTGCATGCAATAAATCCTGCAATTCCTTGTTCTCTGAACATTCGGTATTTGTCAACATTTTTTGTTTAAGTAGTGACATTAACTATTGCTGATATTTAAGCATATGAAATTGACAATTTAAAGCCCTTCCAGCCAGGGTGGCAGAAGTGTAAACTTTTTTCCCCCCATCTGTCTAGAGTCCTAGAATCCCTATCAGAGGGGACAGGGTTTTTTGCAGTGAAAGCTTTAACCCCCTTGGGACCCTGGGATATAGTTTCTGGGTCTGCTGCGGAGTTTTTATATAGGAATTTATGAGAATCCGGGACCCTGTAGTATCTGTCTGGCTTAGCAGGTGCAGGGGGTAAAGAGTCAGGGGACAGTCCGGACTCTGAAAATACATCATCTACAATGTCTAGAACAAGTGGAACAGCAAGGGGTCTGTGCTGAGGAAGAAGCAGGAAGTCTCTGAGCCTTTTCTTAGACTCAGAATAATCTTGGCTCTCCCAGTGGAAATGCTCCCTCATAGTATGCAGTGTTTCCCCAAAAGAATAGTCCTCAGGAGGAGAGGCTGAAGGAATGGATTCTTCAGCATCAAAATCCTCATACGGAAGCATGGAGTAATCCTGTTCAGAAAAGGAATCAGAGGAAATAGATACCTGATCAGAAGAATCATACTCTGTCTCTTGCCTAGGCCTCTTATCAGGAGGGGGATGGGAGCCCCTGATCAAAGTAATTAGGTCTCTGGCCATTTTGAGCATCTTTTTGAGCATCTTTTTTTATGCATGGAAGTCTGAATAGGAGAATACTGTACTTTCTTCTTTGTCTTTAGAGCTTTAGTCTTTGTCTTTGAAGCTGAAGATGGCTTAACATATAGGTGTGTAGGTCTGAAGACACCCTCAAAAGCCGATGCCTGCTCAGTGGCTCCGGACCCATCTGAGGGATTGATTTCCGAGTGTCCAATACCTTGAGTTTCCAGAGGCCCAGTCGGCTCCACGTGGGAGTGGGTAGCGGGTGCCAGGGGCTGCGAAAGCGTCTCACTGAGAACCAGCGAACCGGCGACTGGCCTAGAAGAGGCTTCGTCAGTTTTGGACCTCGGATGCCTATCCTTGTTTTTTTTGTAAACTCTGGTTGTCCCGCCGGCATTATATAATTAAATCTTCGGCCAAATGCAAAATCAAACAGACGCTTGATAGTGCGTTGGTGGAATCTAGCACAAAACCGACAGCTAGCAACGTTGTGATCAGGGCCTAGGCAAGTAATACAGTAAGAGTGAAAATCCTTATGAGGTATTTGCTTCCCACACGAAATACAATTGTTAACTTTTTCTGACATCGGTCTGGAGCAAGAAAAAAGTTTCAACGGGTACTTAGCTTTAATGAAGACTTCGGTTCTGAAATTCAGATTTGAAAATCTCAGGAGTCGGCCGACCGGCACTTGCGAACTGCTTTTGCTTCGGGCACTGCATGGCAAGAAAGACCGAAGGAAATGGCGTCAGCTGAATCTTTTATACCCCTGGCACACTGACGTCAGGGAAGAGGCGACAGCAACCGACGCCATACCTAGACTTTGGAATTCTGGCCGACTGCGGGTAGTCTGCCAGCAGGATAACCCAAGAGTAATGACTGCAACAGTAAAACACGATGAACATTGAAGGGATCCACTCTACAGATGGAGATTGTGTGCAGGAAGAATGAAGGACTCCAGAGAAAATTTTAGAAAAAAATATTTAAACAATTAGAGTACTCAGAAAATGGTAAAACAAGCTTCACTTTTTTTGAAGATGCTAACTATGATGAACTGGTTAAGGAATTTAGGTGGGGTGAATTTCTTCAGAACATACTGCCGACAGTCTAGCAATAATTTTGTTTTGTTTAAAAATGGAAATGCAACATGTAGAGGAGGTGAAAGAACTGAAAATCTTCAGTTGTAGATGTTAACTCACCACACAGTAATATCTAAAATGTGACTAGTGGTAACAGTCTGATATTGAAAAGTAATGGGTGTGTGACTTTTTATACTTCTGTAAAAATAGGGGAAGTTGGCCACTCGGAGGATGCATTTTTGTTTATGTAAAAGCAGTGGAGTCTGCCATTCTATCGAAGACATACAAGTTATGTGCACTCTTAAGGACCATATGATCAGTGCCCATATGAATAAAGATGACAGCCCAAACAAACAATTTGAAAAACCCTTTTAAATTTCCCCAAAGGACAGATGACCTCAAAGTTAGTTACATTAGTTAGGAGGTGCAGGGAAATTTGCCCTGCGTAGAAAAAAAAAAGTTTTCTGAAATGCTTGTTCCAGCTAGTCATGACTAAAAAATAAGCTTTCAACTACATGAGACAGATTCCTCTTCCCAATTATTTGCCCGATTGTGAATCTAGCCAAAACGTCATAACAGCAGTGGTCTGGGATGTCAAAATATTTTTTTGGAAAATTTAATTAGAAGTAAGACGACAACTAGGCCAAGCAGGAGGACAAGCACTAATTTTCTTGCATCAGATCACCAGAGTTAAGTCACGTGCACTAAGAGCAAGTCTTTTGGAATCAGAACAGACTTGCATCAACTGTATGTCTTCTGAAATCTGAACACATATTATGCACCATTGTCTGTAGCTTAATCAAGCCTTCTTACTGCCTTTTTCCAAGCATCAATACTGTGTACAATGTATAAACTGCGGCAATCTAGGGTATTACTCACACCTTCACTTATTTACATAACCTATAACAAAGAACATCACATAGTACCCCTGCAATGCCATACAGAGTAAAGCAACACAGATTCACCATCTTAAAATTTCTCCTTTTGCATTCTGTTTATACAAAACCACATTATAAGCTTTCTACCACAAGCAGGTTAACTGTCAACAGGCAGATTCACATAACCTTTTTCTATCTAATTTTACTTCTGTGAATTCTGCACTGCATGGAATCTCATTTCAGTGAATGGCACTCTGAAAAATATCACACGGTCAAAAGTGGTTGCAGTATTTCTTATACAAGCCAATGGCTTTTACTATAAAGTTGGGTAAGGGTTAGGGCTAGTATACAAGCCTGGGTTTTCACTTGGTTTAAATTTAATGCTAGGATTATGGGGTGCATTAGTCTATGTGGCCCAGCCTCCTACATGAAGTAAAGGGATTATAATAAGAATACTGAAACCTTTAAAGCCTGACTAGTAGGAAAAATCAAAATTAACTAGTTTTTTTTTTTGCATTCATTGCTTTTAATAACAAAAAGTGGGAGCTCCCCCTTTACATCATGCCCCCACTAATGTCCCAGCTCCTCAGGGGGTGAAAGGGCATGACCCCTACCCAAGATGATGCGATCCTATTGCCTTGTACTGAATCTTTCCTATTAGTTTGCCAATGCAATGGTTTGCAGACTTCAAAACGAAAAACGTTCTCAAAGGAACAAAAAAGACTGTGGAAAATTATTGGACAATTACACGTGGCACATTTTGTGCTACTTCAATAAATGCCACTTGAAATCCACCCCCCCCCCAAACTACCAAAACATGATTAAGCTGTCTAGCTACCATAGACCCATACTCTGCCAAAGAATGGTGATAATCAGGCTTTGCATATACAGTCTACAGCCATCAGTTACTGGACTTACAGATTTGCCTGCTTAGATTTATGTCCCTGTTGTCCCCATGGATTTGGAGTACAGCAAGTGGATACATCACTGTCACACAGTTACAGATGGAACAGGTACGGTAAGCCATACATCTTAACTGGATTAGTTTCTACAGTCATAAGGTAGTGGTGGGGTTTAAAACTTGGATCACAAAAACCTAGGTTTTCCTCTACTACTGCATTAAAAATTTTACTTGTAAACAGATGAGACATTTGCAAAGTAACAGTGTTGTTATTAAATAATGTGCTAGCTGCTAACCTTTAAATACAGTACAACAGCCGTTATTAGAAAGATGGCCTTCACCTTATTCATGTCATATTGGCATTTACACCAGTCGTAAAGAACTTGTGATGGAGGATTTAAACTGATGTAATGCTGTAAACCTGACCCACTAACCGCATACTTCTTTATTAAATGTTGGTTTTCTCCTCTTTCTTGCAAAACTCTGGGTTGCAAACAAGTAATTAAATATACTACACTGATTATTTTAACATGACATTCCCCTTCCTTTCAGTTGGTTTGACTGCACTACCATTTGCCAATCTGGGCATCTGGATCTGGAAAAGGAAACGGGGAATGTACGATACCAAGACAGAAAAACAGATATGAAAGAGGTAGCTCAGGTGTGCGCTTTGGAGGAATTGTGTGTGGCAACTACTTCTGTAGGGGCTTGAGGTTGGGTTTTAGTAATCCCAGTGTCCACAATACTTGTTTTATAGACAGTGGTGTAGTAATCACCTATCTTAATTCTGTTTTGCAGTATCAGCTGGAATTTGGTTCTGTCAACATTTCTGCTTCCCTGGTTACTTTTACAGTTCAACAGCAACATAGGTTCGTAGGCGTTTACTAGGCCAACTACCATAAAGGCCTTTTTAAGCCTAGCCATACATCCCAAATCTGATGAGTTCTGATACCCTTGGTAAGTGTAAGCATGGGCCTGGGAAATGAACCATTTACAGGTTACCTGTTGGCATCAGACACAGGTGGCAAACCACAGATGAATTTCCGGTTTCCCATCCAATTGTCCCAAGTTGCACTTTAATTGTATTAGGGAGGAACTCTGCTTCACATGGATGGGGAGCCTGTTCCATAGATGGGGTAGTCTCTGGGATATACACCTCTCTCTCCAGCAGGTCCTATTTATATCACAGGCAGGGTTTAAAGGCTTTAGAATGGGTTATTCTGGTGTTTGTTTTGTGGATATGCAGGAGGTATAGAGTTGGGTCTGACAATGCCCTGCTCTGCATAGGACATATTACTTACGGCCTGTATTCTTCAAGTGAGGAACCTCTGTGAACATTCCTGTTGTTGGATATACCTGGTCAGGTACATACCAAAGGGGGCATTGTACTCAATGATAGGTCTTAGGAATGCCGAATACAGTGGAACAATGACTTCCTTGGACTTCGATGCCATACCTTTGTTTATAAGTTGCACAACATAGAATGATTTCCTCACCACTGTAGACACGTGGTGATCAAAAGCTAGATGATTATCTATGTGTGTCCCTAAGTCCCTGACTACTGGGTCAACTCTAAGGGGTGTGTTATCAATACGACAGTTACCAGGGATGGATGACTTCCCAAAAGATACTACTATGCATTTCTTGGCATTTAGTTTTAGTTCATGACCCTGGCACTAGTTATTTGTCTGTGTCAGCCCCTCCTGGAGAACATTTGTAAGTGCGAGATTCAATGAAGGCTCCTAATTCGCAATCATCTGCAAATTTAGTCAGCCAGAGACTACGGACACTGGCCTTGACTTCTGAGAAGTAAAATGCCAAAAAGGAGTGGTCCAAAGACTGATCCCCAAGGGACTCCACTTGTGACTGGCCTCTTTGTAGAGGTGGACTCCCCAATTTTAACTTCCTGGGTCCTGTCTGTAAGCCGGTTGGCTATCCACCGGATAACATACAGGTTTGTACGTAACCTCTTGAGTATGTCAACAATGTCCGAGTGGGGTATTGTGTCAAATGCCTTGGCCAGGTCAAGGTAGGCAGTGTGAACGATTTTGCCCTCATCCATTGCTTTGGTGACCTTCTCAAAGTCCACCAGGTTGAGTAGGCATGATCTGCTCTTTACGAAACCAAACTGGGTTGGGTCCAGCGACTGGCGGTTTACTATATCTCTATCGATCGTCTCCATGACAATTCTTTCCATGGCTTTACATACAAGACTAGTGACACTTGTGGGTCTATAGTTTCCAGGGTCTGTAGATGGCCCACCTTTGTGTAGAGGGATGGCTGTTTCCTTTATCTATTCATAAGGCACAAAGCCTGTTTGGAGGCTAAAGTTAAATAGTAATTCCAGATGCCCTGATAGGCCATGTTTCATGCTATTTAGGCGGCATCCTGGGATACTGTCTGAGGTCACTGATGCAGTTGTTCTGGGTTTTAGAGATAGCATTAAGGACAGTACAGTTGTGTACACATACCATAAATGTAGATGTTCGCGTGTAGTCACTGTTGCAGTCATCACATTTGGGTTATCTGCCTGCAGATAGCCCTCAGCCGGCCTGAATACCAGAGTCTTCGGATTTCTGCATCGGATGCTGTCACTTCTTCCTTGACGTCAGGTCATTGGGGGTATACAACATGCAGCCGATGCCATTACATCAGTTTTTCTTGCCCCAGATGTCAGGTGCCCCCACAATAGGAAGCAATTAAATGGTATGGTAAACCCCCATCAAAAAGCAAATACACAAGAAAAAACAGATATACTAACCAGAAGGAGAGGTAGAGCCAAGAGAAGTCAGGGGGCTGGAGGGAGGGTAACCAGGACTGCAACAGTGAATACACTCTAACATCTACATTCATGGCAAGTGTACACAACTGTACTATGTTCTTAGTGTTTCACTGTTGCAGTCATCACATTTGGGTTGATTCCCAAAGCTAAGGAAGGGAGGAGGAAGTTAAAGAGCATTAGAGCCAGCTATTAATCCCTGCAAGACTGCAGTGGCAAATCCAGCTCTAGATTTAGAAAAGATAGGCAAGTGGTAATGCTTGGTGAAGGTATGTACAGAGCTCCAGGTAGCAGCTTCTATTATGTCCCTGGTAGGGACCCATTTGCGAAATGCCACAGAGGTAGATGCAGCCCTGGTGGAATGTGATCTTATCCCCCGTGGGGTAGGTTTTCCACGGTGCTTGTAGCAGAAATTAATGCAATGGGCTATCCATTTGGAAATGGTTTGCTTTGAAATGGCCTTCCTCTCTGCCCCTGCAGCAAAGCTAACTAGCAGCTGCTCAGATTTTCTGGTAGGCTTAGTCCTGTCCAAATAGAATCTATGTTGTCTGTGCAAGTCCAGAGAGTGTAGTATTCGTTCCCCTTTGTTTTGTGGATTAGGGAAAAAAAAAGTAGGCAAATGAATGGACTGATTTAGGACCACAGAAGACATCACTTTGGGCATAAAGGAAGGATTAGTCCTGATGGAAACCCTGTCTGCATGGAAGATAATGAAGGGTTCCACTGTTATAAGGGCCTGTAATTCAGACACTCTTCTTGCTGAAGTGATGGCTAGAAGGAAGGCTGTTTTCCAAGAAAGCAATTTCAACTCTGCTGTAGCAGCTGGTTCAAAGGGGGGGTAGAGTGAGCTTTTCCAATACAAAGTTAAGGTCCCAGGCTGGAGTGGGAGCTCTCCTGGGGGGGAAGGAATTGCTTTAGCAAGGGGTGAGAGAAGAGGGGTGGCTCAGTATTATAGCGTGCTGAAATGGCAGAGGCATGAACTTTAATTGATGAGAAGGATTAGCCCCTATGGAGCATTTCTGTTAAGTACTGTAGGATATGAGGTAAGCTGGGCACCTTTGTGCCCATCCCCTGAGCCAGGCTCCAGGAACAGTATCTTTTCCAATTTTCAGCATAGGCTTTTCTAGTGCTAGGCCTCCAGAATGACATCCAGTACCTGCTTACTGAGGGATGCCAAGGAACAGCTCAAGGAATTAGCCAGGCTGCAAGGTTCAGGGTTTGAAGCGGAGGGTGCAGAAACGGGTCCGCCTGCTGGGACAGCAGGGAAGAGGTCCGAGACAGGTGCCATGGTTGTAGCAGTGCCATACTGGCCAGTCTGATGCAATCAGTATTGTCCTTGGCTTGGCCTGTTTGATCTTTAGTAGAACCTTCAAGAGGAGAGGCAGAGGGGGGAAGGCATAAACTGAGAGGCTTTCCTAGGTAAAAGGACATGGCATCCAATTTCCAAGCTTGGCTGTGTGGAGTTCTTGTACAGAATTTGTTCAATTGGTAGTTCTGAGGGGAAGCAAACAGGTTTACCTCTGGAGTCCCCCATTTGTTCCTAAAGAGGTTGAATATTTTGGCTTCTAGTTTCCATTCGTGTGGGTCCATGAGATTTCTGCTTAAGTCGTCTGCCAGTGAATTCGGTATGCCTGGCAGGAATTGAGCTTGCAGGTGTACTTGGTAGCTCAAGGCTGTGTTCCACAGAGCCATGGCTAGTCTGCAGAGAGGGTACAAGTGGGTTCCTCCCTGCTTGTTTATGTACCACATAACTGTGGTGTTGTCTGTCTTTACCAATAGTTGTCCTGGAAGAATACGATCTTTGAAGGCTGTCAGAGCATTCTGTACAGGTAACATTTCTTTTTGATTGATATGCAGGTACATCTGTCTCAGATTCCATTTGCCCTGAATGCACTGCCCTGCCATATGAGACCCCCATGCATAGTCTGATGCGTCTGTTAGGGTTTGGGCAGCAGGGGATAGAGTGAAAAGGAGTCCCTTGTTGTGGTAGCAGGCCTCTGTCCACCAAAGGAACTGTCTTGATACAAGGAATGATAGAAATCATTATTTCCCGGTCCTGAGAATGTTGACACCATGGGCTTTTTAGATACCATTGGAGTTTCCTCATATGTAGTCTTGCATATGGAATTAATAAAGTGCAAGAGGCCATGAACCCCAGGGCTTGCAGTATTTTCCTTGCAGATAGCTGGGGTTTTGTGGCCAATAGTTTGAAGTAGACTGTCAAGTAAACTTGTTTCTCTGGGGTGAGGAAAGCCATCTGGGAAGATGTGTTCAAGCTTGCTCCCAGGAATACAATCTGTTGGCAGGGTACTAGGTGAGATTTCTTTTTGTTGATGGTATACCCCAGTGAGGCTGGAAGTTTCTTCACGAATGCCAGGTGTTGCAATAGCAAGTCCTGGCTTTCTGCCTGAATCAGACAATTGTCCAAGTATGGAAAAATCTGAATATTTCTCTGCCCGCAAAATGCAATGGCTGGAGCTAGACACGGAATACCCTGGGCGCAGTAGATAAGCCAAAGGGAAGTGCAGAGAGTCTGCCCTGAAGCGTAGGTATTCCCTGCAAGATTCCCTTACTGGGATGTGCAGGTAAGCTTCCTTTAAGCCTAGGGTTGCCAGCCAGGCATCCTTGGCTAGCATGGGAAGAAGATGTTGCAGAGTTAGCATTCTGAATTTTGGAACTACCAGAAAGGTGTTGAGAATAAAGGGGTCTAGGACAGGACGCCAGGAGTTGTCTTTTCTGGGGACCAGAAAAGGTCTCAAATAAAAACCTTGTCCCCTTTGTTCTGCTGGGACAGGCTGAATAGCCCTGATATTGAAAAGAGAAAGAACCTGCTGTTGGGCCTCCACCCACTGATTTAGGGATAGGTCTGGCCAACCATTTGGTGTGGGTAGGGTGTGGATATGGAATCTGTATCCTTGGGAAACTATGAACAAAACCCATTTCTCCTAGGTAATGAATTCACAGTTTTTTTGCATGCAGGGCAAACTTTCCTCCTAAGGGAGCAGGTAGTAGAGCAGGGCTTGGAAAGGTTAAGGTTAAGTCATTGTGTCATTTTTCCGTAGGGGGGTGGCTTACTACTCCCTGCTTTGGAAGTGGGAGCCCCCCACTGCTTAGGTTTGTGCGGAGCCTGAGACTGTAGCCTAGGTGGTCTGCTGTTCCTGGGTTTGGACTGGAAAGTACCAGTTCTTTGAAGGCCAATGCCTACTGAATCTGGGAGGCTGTACTTGTAGGAAATCTAACAGTTTGCATAGATTTAGCTTTTTCCTCCATCCTTTTGAGGACTTCTGCTTTGTTGCCAAAAAGGCAGTCTTCGTTTAAAGGAGCATTCAGTAATTTAGCGTTTACATGATCTGGCAATTTTGTTCCTTAAGCCAAGCATGCCTAAGTACAGACCCAGTGACAGCAGCCCTGCAAGATGCTTTTAAAGCGTTAAAACCACATTGCAAAGTATGTTTACCAACTTGTTCTGCAAAATGCATTAAATCCTGTAATTCTTTGTGTTCAGTACAGGTCAGTACGCCATTTTCTTCAGTTTTTCTTGCCCCAGATGTCAGGTGCCCCCAAGAAGGAAGGCAATACATAAATTTGTGTAATCATGCAGTGCAATATAATCAAAATACAGTAGTTGCAAGAAAATACATCATAAATGAATACCCCAATAAGGTTGTATGAGGATGTGTTCGCCTATAGGCCTGTCCCAAGAGGGGAAGGAGGGAGGGAAACCTGGACTGCAGCTGTATTAGCACTCGAACATCTACATTTATGGTAGGTACAAAACTGTACTATGTTCATCATGCATACAGCTGCAGTCATAACAGATGGGTAGAATCCCAAAGCTAAGAAAGGGGTGGTAGGCACTAGGTGGAATTAGGAGGAGCCAAAATGCCCTGCAAGACTGCAGTGGCAAAGCCTGCTCTAGATTTTGAGTATAATGGTGGGTTGTAGTGCTTGGAGAAGGTATGCACAGAACTCCAAGTGGCTGCTTCCAAAATATCCTTGGTAGGAACTCCTCTGAGGAATGCTGCAGAGGTGGCTGTGGCCCTGGTGGAATGAGTCCGAATGCCTGTAAGAACAGTTTTGCCATGAAAGGAATAGCAAAAGCGTATGCAGTGGGCTATCCATTTTGAGATTTTCTGTTTGGAAATTGGCTTCCCTTGAGCTCCTATTGCATAGGTCACAAAGAGCTGTTCTGATTTTCTGAAAGGCTTTGTTCTGTCCAAATAATAACGCAGTTGTCTGTGGATGTCCAAGAAATGTAGTAATCTCTCCCCTTTGTTTTGAGGATTAGGATAAAAAGTAGGTAAATGTATGGCCTGATTTAAAGCTACAAAGATATCACACCTTAAAAAGTTTAATGAATAAAGCTTTCGGGTCTACACCCTTCATCAGTATAACACTACAACAATACTATTACATTTAAATAGGAGACATCATCAAATCACATGCTTCAGCCCATCCCTAATCAAACACACAAAGAAACTTAAATAAACAGCACTATAGGTGTAACCTATGTGTTGTAAATATTAAAAACAAAATATAAAAGACTTACTATCATAGTAATGGTCTAACAGACTCTATACATCTAAGTATAATATAATAATATACACACATATATATAATTAATTTACTCATCTAAAATGTGCAATAAAAATTGCAGTATAAATGCAACAAATGCAATAAATATAATAAAAATAATTGTTATATAGAAACAATATGATATACTCATCTAAATTTGCATACATAATTAACTAAAGAATATATACAAAAGTATAGCCATAAAATTTATAACCTTTCTCTTTGTTTTTTAACTAATATTGGTTTCAGACTAACAGCATTATTTAACCCAGGGGAGACGTCTGCCTGAAGTCTAATAACCCATTCTAACTCTTTCAGTTCTAGGAAATTATTAATATCTCCCTTCCTTAGACTAATATTTACTACAGCTAATACTCTAAATTTAAATACATGATTTTCACCTTTTCTATAATATGTTTGCTTAAAGCATTAGTTTACTCTCCTCCTGATTTCTGATTTATGTTCTGTTATTCTCTCTTTAAGCTTTCTAATAGTTTTACCCACATAAAATGAAGAGCATGATACACATGTAGCCAAATATACCACCCTTTCTTCATTACAAGTTGTTAACGTGGTCATTCTAATAATTTCTCCATTAGTAGGATGTTCAAAAAATTCACCACCTTCAAATAAATCATTGCAGCAAGAGCAGTTGTAACATTTCCTTATTCCCATCAATTTATTAGTCTTAGGCTTAGTATGGAAGTCTTTATAACATAATTTCTGTTTTAAAGTTTCGGCACTTCTATATGAAAAACTAGGTTTATCACCTACTATGGATCTCATTTCAGGCATGGCTAATAGAATCGGCCAATTCTTTTCTAGTATAGCACTTACATTACATGTATTTAAATTATATGTGGTCAGATATCTAGTTAACTTTATATCTTTACACAAATTGTCTCTCCTCATCATTATACCTCCTAGCAATATTGGTTTAAATTTCGTCTGTCTCTCATTTTTTACTTCACATAATGCTTTATCAATAAGTTGCTTTGGGTAACCACTCCTTTCAAACTCTTTCGCCATACTTTCAGTTTGTTCTTTAAAATTAAGCTCATCAGTATTTAACTTACTTAGCCTAATAAATTGTGCTTTAAGAACTCCTCTAAATATATGGGGTGCATGCATGCTATCCTTACTTATGTATCTCAGTGAGTCAACATCTTTTTTATATACTTTAGATTCCAATTTGTTATTACTCTTAAATAATGTTACATCTAGAAAACTAATGTTATCACAAGATGCTGTCATTTTAAACCTTAGAAAGTCTGTTGACTCATTCATGTATTGCAAATAATTTTCCAACTCTGAATGGGAACCTTTCCACAATAAAAAACAGTCGTCTACAAACCTTTTATAAAAGACGACTTTCTCATTCATATAATTGAGTTTGTTTAGTATTACCTCCTTCGCCCATTCATATAGCACTAAGTTGGCATAAGTGTTTGCCACTGGTGTGCCCATTGCAACACCCGTTAGTTGCAGAAACAGTTTCCCATCAAAAATAAAAACATTATGTGTTAAAACCACTTCTAGAAGAGCACATATTGTTTCAATCTCCCTCCCATGCATTTTTATCTCATTGTTTAAAAAATTCCGTATTGCATTCACTCCATAGTCATTCGGAATCACAGTGAACAAGGATGTAATATCTATAGTGGCCATAATATATTCATCCACATTGTTATCAATTTGCCACATATAGAGACTATTTAAGAAATCATTAGTATCCTTCAATACAGTACTACAAACTGCTATATAGTTCCCAAACACATTTTGAAGGTACTTTGAAATGGGTTCTGTTATCCACCCACCACCTGAGACAATAGGTCTCAGGGGTGGGTTAGTAACATTTTTATGAATTTTCGGATTACCATAAATTTGAGGTATTCTTAGACATGGAACGCTCAAGCAACGCTTTTGAACAACATGTAACAACGGTGGGTTCTGATCTTCATAAAAATAATTCTTTAGCGTCTATTTCTTCAACTAATTCACCGCTTGTACCTTTAAAAGATAAAGGAACTATTCCACAGCAATCAGCTGTTGACAATGAAACTGACGTCAGAAAGAGTGACGATGTACGTCCTAAGGTGAGGACCAACATGGCGCCTGAGGCTACAGTTACGAGCAAGAGGGTGTCACAAAAGGAAATAACTTTGTTTTCTCCCTTTCTTTTAAAGCAACCGGAGAAGGTTGCTTTACAAATACAGCAAAAGGACCCTTTTTTATTGCAACAGCAACAACATCCAAATTTGAACGGAAAGAGAAAGAACAGCAGCCCAATGGTACACAACAAAGTGAGCAGACGCTAAAGAAAGTTGTTAGAGGTACTTTAAATTTATCTAATATTGAATTAACGGAGGCCCAGCGTTTACTTTTGAGTAAAGGGCTTAAATTTATTCCGAATATGAGAGATAATATAGTACAGGCGATACTGGACTTAAAGATGTTTCTACGAAATGTTGCACTTATAATACCTATGTGCCAGTATGTAAGAAGTCAAGTATATTTATGCCTATTTTATGTCCCGTTCTGACTGCTTTCTCGAATATTGTTGAATGTGATTTACATGTTTATTATAAAGGGAATGTAGTAAATAAAAGAATATATAATATTACTTATCCAGAATATTTAGGTCTAAATGAATTAAAGTTTAATGATACTATAGTGATTAAACAAGCAGACAAAGGGGGAGCAACTGTTGTTATGGAAATGGAGTTTTATTTTACAAAAGTTTACGAAATTTTGAATGATGTTTGTACTTTTAAAGAAATTCCATATACTAACATACAGAGTATTATTGCTGAGGTGAATATGGTAATTTATGAACTGCAATTAGTGAATGACATAAGTTTGGAATTATTCAATTATTTGAGCGTTCCATGTCCAAGAATACCTCAAATTTATGGTAATCCGAAAATTCATAAAATATTAACCCACCCCTGAGACCTACTGTCTCAGGTGGTGGGTGGATAACAGAACCCATTTCAAAGTACCTTCAAAATGTGTTGGGGAACCATATAGCAGTTTGTAGTACTGTATTGAAGGATACTAATGATTTCTTAAATAGTCTCTATATGTGGCAAATTGATAACAATGTGGATGAATATATTATGGCCACTTTAGATATTACATCCTTGTTCACTGTGATTCCGCATGACTATGGAGTGAATGCAATACGGAATTTTTTAAACAATGAGATAAAAATGCATGGGAGGGAGATTGAAACAATATGTGCTCTTCTAGAAGTGGTTTTAACACATAATGTTTTTATTTTTGATGGGAAACTGTTTCTGCAACTAACGGGTGTTGCTATGGGCACACCAGTGGCAAACACTTATGCCAAGTTAGTGCTATATGAATGGGAGAAGGAGGTAATACTAAAACTCAATTATATGAATGAGAAAGTCGTCTTTTATAAAAGGTTTGTAGACTGTTTTTTATTGTGGAAAGGTTCCCATTCAGAGTTGGAAAATTATTTGCAATACATGAATGAGTCAACAGACTTTCTAAGGTTTAAAATGACAGCATCTTGTGATAACATTAGTTTTCTAGATGTAACATTATTTAAGAGTAATAACAAATTGGAATCTAAAGTATATAAAAAAGATGTTGACTCACTGAGATACATAAGTAAGGATAGCATGCATGCACCCCATATATTTAGAGGAGTTCTTAAAGCACAATTTATTAGGCTAAGTAAGTTAAATACTGATGAGCTTAATTTTAATGAACAAACTGAAAGTATGGCGAAAGAGTTTGAAAGGAGTGGTTACCCAAAGCAACTTATTGATAAAGCATTATGTGAAGTAAAAAATGAGAGACAGACGAAATTTAAACCAATATTGCTAGGAGGTATAATGATGAGGAGAGACAATTTGTGTAAAGATATAAAGTTAACTAGATATCTGACCACATATAATTTAAATACATGTAATGTAAGTGCTATACTAGAAAAGAATTGGCCGATTCTATTAGCCATGCCTGAAATGAGATCCATAGTAGGTGATAAACCTAGTTTTTCATATAGAAGTGCCGACACTTTAAAACAGAAATTATGTTATAAAGACTTCCATACTAAGCCTAAGACTAATAAATTGATGGGAATAAGGAAATGTTACAACTGCTCTTGCTGTAATGATTTATTTGAAGGTGGTGATTTTTTTGAACATCCTACTAATGGAGAAATTATTAGAATGACCATGTTAACAACTTGTAATGAAGAAAGGGTGGTATATTTGGCTACATGTGTATCATGCTCTTCATTTTATGTGGGTAAAACTATTAGAAAGCTTAAAGAGAGAATAACAGAACATAAATCAGAAATCAGGAGGAGAGTAGTAACGAATGCTTTAAGCAAACATATTATAGAAAAAGGTGAAAATCATGTATTTAAATTTAGAGTATTAGCTGTAGTAAATATTAGTCTAAGGAAGGGAGATATTAATAATTTCCTAGAACTGAAAGAGTTAGAATGGATTATTAGACTTCAGGCAGACGTCTCCCCCGGGTTAAATAATGCTGTTAGTCTGAAACCAATATTAGTTAAAAAAACAAAGAGAAAGGTTATAAATTTTATGGCTATACTTTTGTATATATTCTTTAATTAATTATGTATGCAAATTTAGATGAGTATATCATATTGTTTCTATACAAAAATTCTTTTTATTATATTTATTGCATTTGTTGCATTTATACTGCAATTTGTATTGCATATTTTAGATATGAGTAAATTAATTATATATATGTGTGTATATTATTATATTACACTTAGATGTATAGCGTCTGTTAGACCATTACTATGATAGTAAGTCTTTTATATTTTGTTTTTAATATTTATAACACATAGGTTACACCTAATAGTGTTGTTTCTTTAAGTTTCTTTGGGTGTTTGATTAGGGATGGGCTGGAGCATGTGATTTGATGATGTCTCCTATTTAAATGTAATAGTATTGTTGTAGTGTTATACTGATGAAGGGTGTAGACCCGAAAGCTTTACTCATTAAACTTTTTAAGGTGTGATATCTTTGTACGTATCTTGCATTTGGCAGTAACACCATTGTTACTTTAGTCTGATTTAAAGCTACCCTGGATACCACTTTAGGCATAAAGGACGGGTTGGTTCGTAAGGAAACTCTGTCCTGATGGAAGATGATAAAAGGTTGGACGGCCATGAGAGCCTGTAGTTCTGAAACTCTACGAGCTGAGGTGATAGCCAGAAGGAAAGCTGTTTTCCAGGACAAATATTGCAAATCTGATGAGGCAGCTGGCTCAAAGGGAGGCAAGGTCAGTTTTTCCAGCATGAAATTAAGATCCCAAGCAGGTATTGGTTGTTTTCTTGGAGGCCTTAAATTCTTAGCCCCTCTGAGGAACTGCCTTAGGAGAGGGTGAGAGAATAAAGGTGGATCAGTGTTCATAGATTCACAGGTTCATAGATTAGTACTAGGCTAGCTACCCTTTAGGGCCATTTTAAGCCTAGCCAATTGCCCTATGTGAGAATCAAACTCTGCACCTTGTGCTCATAAGGTAAATACCTTAACCGTTATGCCAACCTCCCACCTCCAGTTATACAGGGATGATGCATACCTTGTGCCTGCTGTTTACTTTATGAGGACTCAGATCCCCACAAGTCTAAACTGATGAATATAGTGTCAGGTCCTGTCTATAAACAATGGAACAGTGCTGAATTCAGTAACTGCCTGCACATCTGGATGCATCTCACAAGTTGGTTACTCTTGTTATATGAGCTGAGGCTGCATGGAGCACAAGTACTATAGTTTCTTGTTGCATATAACAAAAGTACAGTCTCAGTAGCATAAAGGCAAATCTTGAAGTTTATGATGACCACAATTATTGCTGTAGCCCCCTGATACATGACATTTTGTTTCCCAGAATGTCTTTACAGATACATTCCACTAAGCTAAGGTTAGGAATCACTCAGGAAAAATATACCTACTGGCAAGCACACATTAGCTCACAACAACATGGTGCTTCAGTTAAACAAATTATTCTGAATGGCACAAATCTCCCCAGACATCAGTATTTCCTTTCTTTAAAAATCTATATAAATATTAAATTGCATAATTGTATCATAATAAAACAACAGGTAAAATGGCTATTTTCACTCCTGTTGACTCTTCTTCCATTACGCTGATGTCCATTAAATGTTACCACCATGGGCATGTTTCTTGCACAATGGCTTATCTTTCTTTGAGTTGTATTCTGCAGAAATGGCTGATGCATGGATTTTGATGGAGGAGAAAGAAAGTCCACTGCTTAGCAGTTCAGCCAAATATTGTAGTATTTGAGGTAAATTCAGTTTTCCAGGATCCTGGCCCTTTTTCTCATTCCAGACACAAAAACGTTTCCATTTTGCAGAGTAAGCTTTTCTAGTTGATGGCCTTCTGGCCTCCAAAATGACATCCTGCACCTCCTTGGAGAGTAGGGCCTGTTGTGATGTTAAGGAATCTTCCATGCGGCTAGATTGAGTGTTTTTAGCTGGCTGTGAAGAGTTTTGAAACTATGCTGAGTCAGAAGAAGAGGCATTAGAGGCAGGGTCCATGGTGGGGAATGCATCAGGCTCCTCAGGAGTGGGTACCAGTGTTGCCTTGGCCAGTCCGGAGCAATGAGGATCATCTTTGGTCTGTCTGCTTTGGTCTTTAATAGAACTTTGGGCAGCAGAGGAAGAGGAGGGAAGGCATAAACTGTCATTGATGTCCAACTGAAGGAAAGAGCGTTCACTCTCCAGGCCTTTGGATGGAAGATCCTTGAGCAGAATTTTGACAATTGATGATTCTTGTGGGAGGCAAAGAGATCTATGTCTGGCCTTCCCCATTCTTGTATTATTTCTGTAAAACTTTTGGATGCAATTTCCATTCGTGTGGATCTGTCATATTCCTGCTTAGGTTGTCTGCCAGCGTGTTTTCCTTGCCTGGCAAGTACTGTGCTTGTAGTTCCATCTGTAAGTCCATGGCCATGTTCCAAAGTGACATGGCTAGTCTGCATAGGGGATAAGAATGTGTTCCTCCCTGTTTATGTACCACATAACTGTGGTGTTGTCCGTTCTTATCAATAGTTGACCTGGTTGTAGAAGGTCCTTGAAAGCTATAATAGCATTTATTACTGCTAGCATTTCTTTTTGATTGATGTGAAGGTGCTTTTCTTTTTGGGACCACTTGCCCTGAATGCACCGGTCTGTCATGTGCGCCCCCCAGGCATAGTCCGAGGCGTCTGTTGTGATGACTTGATTTGCTTGAGGCTTGCTGAATGGAAGACCTGTGTTTGTTTGACATGCTTGAGCCCACCACAGAAATTCCTTTTGCAGACATGGAATTAGTGGTATTACTGTTTCCAAACTGTGACTGTGTTGAGACCATATGTTTTTCAGGTACCATTGTAGTTTTCTCATATGCAGCTTTGCACATGGGATTAGTAAGATGCAAGATGCCATGAATCCCAGAGCCTGCAGGATTTTCCTTGCAGTCAGCCTGGTGCAATTTGCCAGTGTTCTGAAGTATTGAATTAGTTGCCCCTGCTTCTCTGGAGTGAGGTAGGCCATCTGGGTGTTTGTGTCCAAATTGGCACCCAGGAAAATTATCTTCCGAGAGGGTATTAGCCTTGATTTCTCTTTGTTGATTGTGTATCCCAGAGAATTCAGTAACCGTGTTGCATAAGCCAGATGTTCCAGAAGTATGTGCTTGCTGTCCGCTTGGATCAGGCAGTCGTCCAAATAAGGGTGAATTTGTATCCCTTGAAGTCTGCAGTAGGCAATTACTGATGCCAGGCATTTCGTAAATACTCTGGGCGCAGTAGATAAGCCAAAGGGCAATGCAGAGAATTGATAGTGGATTGAACCTGCAAGAAATCTGAGGTATCTTCTGCAACTTTGTCTGATTGGGACATGCAGGTATGCCTCCTTGAGGTCCAATGTTACCAGCCAAAACTCCTTGCCCAGCATGGGAAGAAGCTGCTGTGATGTGAGCATCTTGAATTTTGGTACGAGTGGATATGTATTTAGGATGGATAAGTCCAAAATGGGTCTCCAGTCGGTTCCTTTCCTTGGTATCAGGAATAGTCTGGAATAAAAACCTTGACCTTGTTCGTGAGCAGGTACCTCTTGAATAGCTTTCATGTCCATGAGTTTTGAGATTTGTGTTTGTGCCTCTGCCCTTTGATTGTGTGGCAGGTTTGGCATGACTCTCATTTTTGGAAGAGTGTGAAAATGAAATCTGTAGCCTCTGTTTATAATGTCCAGGATCCATTTGTCTGTTGTGATAATATGCCAATTTCTTGTAAACAATGCCAGCTTTCCTCCCAAGGGAGCTGCCAGCTGAGACTTGCTTGGCATGAAAAGGAAGAAGTCATTGGGTTTGTTTTCTGTATTGTTGTGCACTGTCTTCTCCACCTCTTGGTGCTGGAGTTTGCCATTGTCTCCCTCTATATGATCCTTGAGATTGTCCTCTGCCCCTTGTGCACCTGTATTTACCCCTTTGGGGCTTGTCCGTGGCTGGAAAGGACCAGTTTTTAGAAGGCCAATTTCTGCTAAAACGAGGTGGTTGTACCTGTAGAAAAGCCTTGACAGTTTGCATTGATTTAGCTTTTTCTTCCATTTTCCGTAGTATCTCCTCAGCATTAGTGCCAAATAGTACGTCCTTTTGTAAAGGAGCATCTAGTAGTTTAGCTTTAACATGATCAGGCAAACTTTGTTCCCTAAGCCTGGCATGTCTACGAATGACTGATCCTGTAACAGCAGCTCTACTTGAGGCCTCTAAGGCATCATAGCCATATTGTAAGGTGTGCTTACCCACCTGTTCTGCACTATGCATCATATCCTGCAATTCCTTCAAATCTGGTTGTTCAGGTTGAGACATTTTATTTCTTAATTGTGATAACAGAAACTGTTGATATTTAAGCATATGAAACTGACAATTTAAGGCCCTCGTGGCTAGGGTGGCCGAGGTGTATACCTTTTCCCCCACCTTTCTAAGGATCTAGATTCTCTTTTGGAAGGTAGTGGATTCTTGGCAGTAGAGGCCTTCATGCCCTTGGGGCCTTGAGAAATGGTTTCAGGATCAGCATTATGGCTTTTGAAAAGAAACTGGTGAGAGGTAGGATCTCTGTAGTACCTATCAGGTTTGACTGGGGCAGGAGGCAGGGAATCCGGGTTAAGACAAGCCTCCGAGTAAACATCATCAAGTATGTCCAAGACAGGAGGTATAGCCAGAGGTCTGTGTTGAAGTAACAAAAGAAATTCCCTAAGCCTTTTCTTGGAATCAGAAAAGTCTTGGCCTTCCCAATGGAAGTGTTCCCTCAAGGTGTGCAAGGTTTCCCCAAAAGAAAACTCCTCTGTGGGGAGATACAGAAGAAATGGACTGTTCTGCATCAGAATCTTCATAAGGGGAGTACGAGTGTTCCTCTACATCAGAATGTTCTGAGAAAATGGAGCCCTGTTCAGAAGAGGGAGAATCTTCCTCCACTCTGGGTCTCTTGTCTGGAGGGGGTTGAGAACCCCTGATAAGAGTAATTAAATCCTCAGCCATTTTAAGCATCTGCTTTTTAGGCATGGGGCCTGGGGATGGGCCCTGAGCAACAGGCCTCTTGGGATGCATGGCTGATTTGGACTTAGTAAAGGCCTTAATGGAAAAAGAAGATGAGGGCCTAAAGACACCCTGGGTGGAAGTGGACCTGTCCACAACAGGAGGCTCAACACTCACAGTGGCTTCGGTGGATGTAGTCTGAGAAAGAGCCGAGGTACCTGCGGTCTCGGTTACAGAAGACACCGCCAAGGAAGTGTCGTCGGTAGTCAGGGACTGCATAGGCGTCTCACTGAGAACCGGACCACGTGTAGCCGGTTTTGGCGTGGTGTCGGTGGAGACCGCGGACCTCGCGTGCCAGTCCTTGTCCTTCCGTTTTTTGGACAAAACGGTAGTTGGAGTCTCCGACGACATTTTATAATCAAAGGCTTTACCAAAATAATGTTGGGCGAACTCCGCCCGACGCTTAATAGTGCGTTTATTGAAAGTAGCGCAAAAGCGACAGCCCGAGACGTCGTGGTCTGGGCCTAAACAAGGTATGCAGAGGGAATGGAAATCCTTTGCTTCCCACAAGAAATACAATTGTTAACTTTGTCTGACATCGGTCTGAGGCAAGAAAAGTTTCCCCAACGGGGTACTTAGCTTTAAAGAAGACTTCGGTTTCCAATTTTTCGTAAATTCAGGAGCTGGCCGACCGGCACTTGCGAACTGCTTCTGCTTCGGGCACCGCTGCAAAAAGACTGAAGAAAATGTCGTTGGCTGTGTCTTATATACCCCTGTCGCACTGACGTCAGGAAAGAAGGGAAAACAACCGACGCCGGACCTAAACTTTGGAATTCGGCCGACCGAGGGACCGCCTGACGGCAGAGAACCCATATGTGATTACTGCAGCTGTATGCACGATGAACATCTGCTTATATTCAGTTTCTTGTATCCCATTTAAGTATATCAAAAGCTGCTTAAGCACAGTAACTCCAAGTGGAAGTTGCTTGTGTGCTGATGTTCACTCAGTAGGAGCAATGACTTACTGCTCAAACTACATTGCTGCATGTCCAGACTTCGCTTCAGCTGTCTGAGGTAATACCACCGAGATGCAGCAACCACAGAATAAGGAAAGGGGGTATACAGGGGCACTTCCCCAGAAAAAAAAATTCTTTTTTTATGTTTTACAATATTTAACAGTCTCAATTGTTTATAACATGCCAAGCTTGAGTGTATGAGTTACGAACATTTATATACTTGGTGTCAGCTAGCAGCAGTACTTGGCAGGCAACTGCAAAAATCGGTTGGTGTTAGGAGTACCTTTACTGGAATTAAAGGTAGATACATTATGAAAAAATGTACTAACATCAGCAAACTTAAGTAAAGCCAATAAAGGCAGTCATTAAAATTATTGTTTTTAACATGGAAGGTGGACTAGTACAAAATTCCTTTCAGTCATGACCAAGGCCACCGGCATAATACTTCACTACAATTAACAGACATCACTTTCACAGTATAGTGCCTACACAAGAAACTACGTTTTTTGCATTACTCCTTCTGTAGTCTTGACTCATATTACTTTTATGGTGGAGGTCTTCTTTTTATTTAAAGCATAACTTGGAAATCAAATTTCTCTACTACTGTTTTGTAAAGGCTATGGGATCTTTAATATCCATCTTATCATCAGCTCAGGAAAATGAAACTTGAGGTCAACATCGCACAGAAATACAGGCAACCCCCCATGCCACATCAGTGTCAGCAGTTTAACATTAATCCAGATGTCCAGTGTGGGGGCAGAACCTACAGCCTTCTGATCTTCCTAGCAGTCAAGGTTAAGTGTGCTGCCTGCTGAAAGTACAGTTGTGTACACTAACCATAAATGTAGATGTTCGAGTGTATTCACTGTTGCAGTCATCACATTTGGGTTATCTGCTTGCAGTAGCCCTCAGTCGGACAGATTTTCAAAGTCTTGGGTCCTGCGTCGGTTGCTGTCTCATCTTCCATGACGTCAGGTAGTTAGGGGTATAAAGCATGCAGTCACTCGCCATTACATCAGTTTTTCTTGCCCCATATGTCAGGTGCCCCCATAATGGGAAGCAATTATATACAAGGTTACATCCCCAACAAAAAAGCAAATACACAAAAAAGCTTTAAGCACAGTAAATAAGAATAGAGGTATAGTCAATAGAAGTCAGGGGGCTGGAGGGAGGGTAACCAGGACTGCAACAGTGAATACACTCTAACATCTACATTTATGGTAAGTGTACACAACTGTACTATGTTATTCGTGTTTCACTGTTGCAGTCATCACATTTGGGTAGATTCCCAAAGCCAAGGATGGCAGGAGGTAATTTAGATAGCATTAGGACCAGCTATAAGGCCCTGCAAGACTGCAGTGGCAAAGCCAGCTCTGGATTTAGAAAAAATTGGCAAGTGGTAATGCTTGGTGAAGGTATGTACAGAACTCCAGGTAGCAGCTTCTAGGATGTCCCTGGTAGGGACACCTCTGGAGAAAGGCTGTAGAGGTAGATGCAGCCCTAGTTGAACGTGGTCTTATCCCCCATGAGGTAAATGGTTTGCTTTGAAATGGCCTTCCCCTCTACCCCTGCAGCAAATGCAACAAGCAGCTGTTCAGATTTCCTGAGAGGCTTAGTCCTGTCCAAGAAAACTCTAAGTTGTCTGCGCATGTCCAAGGAGTGCAGTATTCATTCCCCTTTGTTCTGTGGATTAGAAAAGAAGGTTGGCAAATGAATGGACTGATTAAGGGCCACACTGGATACCACCTTGGGCATGAAGGAGAGACTGATCCTGACTGACACCCTGTCAGCATGAAAGATGATGAAAAGCTCCACTGCCATGAGGGCCTGTAATTCAGACACCCTTCTTGCTGAAGTGATGGCTAGAAGGAAGGCTGCTTTCCAAGAAAGGAATTTCAACTCCGCATTTGCAGCTGGCTCAAAGGAAGGTAGAGTGAGCTTTTCCAATACAAAGTTAAAGTCCCAGGCTGGAGTAGGGGCTCTCCTGGGTGGTCTTAAGTTTTTGGCCCCTCTGAGGAATTGCTTCAGCAGTGGATTAGAGAAGAGGGGTGGTTCTGTATTGTAATGAGCTAAAAAGGCTGAGGCATGAATTTTGATGGAGGAAAAGGAAAGGCCCTTCTGAAGCATCTCAGTTAAGTATTGAAGAATATGGGGTAAATTGGGCACTGCTGTGCCCATCCCCCGAGTTTGGCTCCAGGAACAGAATCTTTTCCATTTTTCAGCATAGGATTTTCTAGTACTAGGCCTCCTTGTCTCCAAAATAACATCCATCACTTGCTTACTGAAGGATGGTAACGGAGAGATCAGGTAATTAGCCAGGCTGCCAGGTTCAGGGTTTGAAGATGTGGGTGCAGAATCTGGCCCTCCTGCTGGGACAGCAGGGCAGGGGTCTGAGGCAGGTGCCATGGTGGCAGCAGTGACAGACTGCACAAGAGGGGGTACCAGTGTTGGCGTGGCCAGTCTGGTGCAATCAGTATTGTCCTTGGTTTGTCCCGTGTGATCTTTAGTAGTACCTTGTAGAGGAGAGGCAGAGGGGGAAAGGCATAAACTGATAGATTTTTCCACGTGAAGGACAGGGCATCCACTTTCCAAGCTTGTTTGTGGGGAGTCCTTGTGCAGAATTTGTCAAACTGGTAGTTCTGGGGGGAGGCAAGCAGGTCTATCTCTGGGCTCCCCCATTTGTTTCTCAACATGTTGAATATCTTTGGTTCCAGTTTCCACTCGTGTGGGTCCATGAGATTTCTGCTTAGGTCGTCTGCCAGTGTATTTAGCTTTCCTGGCAGGAATTGAGCCTATAGGTGCACTTGGTAGCTCAAGGCTGTGTTCCACAGAGCCATGGCTAGTCTGCAGAGAGGGTAGGAGTGGGTTCCCCCTGCCTGTTTATGTACCACATAACAGTGGTGTTGTCCGTCTTTACCAATAATTGTCCTGGAAGAATGTGGTCCTTGAAGGCTGTCAGAACATTTTGCACAGCTAACATTTCTTTTTAATTGATATGCAGGTGCATTTGATTTGGGTTCCATTTGCCCTGAATGCACTGCCCTGCCAAGTGAGCCCCCTCTTGCATAATCTGATGCGTCTGTTAGGGTTTGGGCGGCAGGGGGTAGAGTGAATGGCAGTCCCTTGTTTTGGTGGCAGGCCTCTGCCCACCAAAGGAACTCTATCTGTAGACAAGGTATGATAGGAATCATTGATTCTAGATCCTGAGAATGTTGACACCATACGCTTTTTAGATTCCATTGTAGTTTCCTCATATGCAGTCTTGCATATGGAATTAGTAGAATGCAAGAGGCCATGAATCCCAGGGCTTGCAGTATTTTCCTTGCAGATAGCCAAATCTTTGCAGCCAGTAGTTTGAAGCAGACTGTTAAATGAACTTGTTTCGCTGGCGTGAGGTAGGCCATCTGGGAAGTTGCATTCAAGCTTGCTCCCAGGAATAGAATTTGTTGGCAGGGTACAAGATGTGATTTATTTTCGTTTATGGGGTACCCCAGAGACGTTAGCAATTTCTATACAAATGCCAGATGATTTAATAGTATGTCCTGGCTTTCTGCCTGAATTAGACAATCGTCCAGGTATGGGTATACTTGAATATTTCTTTGCCTGCAAAATGCAATGACTGGAGCTAAGCACTTTGTGAATACTCTTGGTGCAGTAGATAAGCCAAAGGGCAGTGCAGAGAACTATTAGTGCATGTAGCCTGCTCTGAAGCGTAGGTATCTTCTGCAAGATTCCCCTACTGGGATGTGCAGGTAGGCTTCCTTTAAATCCAGTGTTGCCAACCAGGCATCTTTGCCTAGCATGGGAAGCAGCTAATGAAGAGTTAGCATCTTGAATTTTGGGATTACCAAAAATGTGTTTAAGATAGACAGGTCCAGGATAGGACATCAGAAATTGTCTTTTCTGGGTACCAGGAAATGTCTTGAGTAGAAACCTTGCCCCCATTCTTCTTCTGGGACAGGCTGAATAGCCCCGATGCTTAAAAAGAGAGAGAATTTGCTTTTGAGCCTCTGCCCACTGATTTGGGGGTAGGTCTGGCCAACTGTTTGGGGTTGGTAAGGAGTGGAAGTGAAATCTGTATCCTTGGGAAACTATATTTAAAACCCATTTGTCCTGGTTAAGAAGTTCCCAATTTTTTGCATGCAGGGTAATCTTTCCCCCTAAATGAACAGTCAGTTGAGCAGGGCTTGGAAGATTTAAAAGTTAAGTAATTGAGACAGTTTACCATGGGGGAAGAGTCTTACTACTCCCTGCTTTGAAAGTGGGAGCCCCCCCACTGCTTAGGCCTGTGAGTACCTTGGGACTAAAGCCTGGGTGTTCTGCTGGTTCTGGGCTTGGACTGAGAAGGCCTGGAAGAGGCAGGAAAGGACCAATTCTTAGAGGGCCAGTGCCTACTAAATCTGGGAGGTTGTACTTGCAGGAAACCTTTAACAGTTTGCATAGATTTAGCGTTTTCCTCCATCTTTTAAGCACTTCTGCTTTGTTGCCAAACAGGTGGTCTTGGTTTAAGGCAGCATCTAGTAATTTAGTTTAACATGATCTGGCAAAGATCGCTCCTTAAGCCAAGCATGCCTTCTAAGTACAGACACAGTGACAGCAAGCCCTGCAAGATGCCTCTAATGAATCAAAACTACACTGCAAAGTATGTTTTCCAACTTGCTCAGCAGAATGCATTAAATCCTATAAATCTTTTATTTTCATCACAGTCAGGAATCAACATAATTTTCTGTTTAAGCAATCCAATAATATGCTAATGATACTTTAACATATGAAACTGGCAGTTTAAGGCCCTAATGGCCAAGGCTGCAGAAGTGTATACCATCTTACCCCATCTATCCAGCACCCTGGAATCTCTATCAGAGGGGGTAGGATTTTTGGCAGTAGTAGCCTTAATGCCCTTGGGTCCCTGTGAAATGGTCTCAGGATCCGCAGTAGGATTTTTAAAGAGGAACTTGTGAGAGTCAGGTACCCTGTAATACCTATCAGGTTTTCTGGGAGCAGGAGGTAGAGAGTCAGGGGCCAGGCTAAATTCAGAGAAGGCTATCATCTACAATGTTCAGTACAGGAGGGATAGCTAAAGGCCCGTGTTGAGGTAGAAGTAAGAAATCCCTAAGCCTCTTTTTGGAGTCAGAGTAATCCTGGCTTTCCCAGCGAAAATGCTCTCTAAGAGTATGCAAGGTTTCACCAAAAGAGAAATCCTCTGGAGGGGAAGCACAGGGAATGGAGTCCTCTGCATCAGAGTCCTCACACGTAGATAAGGGAAAATCCTTATCAGAGAAAACAGAAATTTCAGAATCCTGATCAGAAGAATCAGAAGGAAAATCAGTCCTAGGTCTCTTAGAGGGGGGAGGGTGGCTTCCCCTGATTACAGTAATAAGGTCTTCAGCCATTCTTATTTGTTTTTTAGGCATAGGGGCCTGACCATGCAGTCTGGGCGTCTGTTTTCTAGGCATGTATCGGAGTTTTAGGCCTTGAAGAAGAAGATGGCATCAGTTTAATATGCAAGTCAGTAGGCCTGAATACACCCTCAGAAGCCAGTGCCTGCACAGCGGCTCCGGACCCATCCAAGGTAGAGACATCCACAGGTTCCACAGTCTAAGAAGCATCTCGCGGCATACCGGACTCTGAATGGGTGTCAATAGAGGTCTGCGAATCTGAAGTAGCGGGCATCAGGGGCTGCGAAAGCACCTCACAGAGAACTGGCAACTAGCTTAGGAGAAGCGTCGTCGGGAGCTTTGGATCTATGTGGTCTGTCTCTGTCTTTATCTTTGCGTTTTTTCAAAATGTCAGTAGTCAGGTGGCTTACTGAAGCCATTTCTGGATAATTGAACAGAGTACTAAAATATTTAGATGCGTAAATGAACAGACTACAAATAGTACGAGGTTTGAATAAGGCACAAAACCAACAGCAAGGTACGTCGTGGTCTGGGCCTAAGCAAGGAATGCAGTACAAATGAAAATCTTTGAGGCATTTGCTTTCCACAAGAAATACAATTGTTAACTTTTACAGACATCAGTTTAGAGCAAAAAAAAAAAAAAAAAAAAAAAGGATCCCCAAAGGGGTACTTAGCTTAGTTGAAGACTTTGGATCTGAATCTCAAAAATGAAAATTTCAGGAGTTAGCCAACTGGCACTTGCGAACTGCTTCTGCTTTGGGCACCGCATGGCAAGAAAGACTAATGTAATGGCGTCAGCTGCATGCTTTATACCTCTGACTACCTGGCATCATGGAAGATGAGACAGCAACCGACGCAGGACCAAAGACTTTGATAACCAGGCTGACTGAGGGCTACTGCATGCAGATAACCCAAATGTGATGACTGCAACAGTGAAACACGAAGAGCATCCACTAACAGTTCAAAAATGTGAACTCACACTGTTACACATGGCATTTTTAAATAATAAATGATTTCATGTGCCCATTTCCTTAAAAGGAGTGCAATGACATTCTAGAAAATTCAGTCAATGTAGTAGAATCCTAGTCCATCTACTACTACCAAATGCAATTTCTAAAGCAAAGGGGAAAAGAAAGTCAAGTATAACAAAAACACTGACTAGTTCTCTGTACTACAGAGAGTAAGCAGAACTGGTTGCAAGCTACGGTTAACATTATAATCCACTCTAAATACTAAAGTCACTAGTACAAGGAATAGTCCATTCAAAATTCATATACAAAAACGCACAAATTAAAACGAAGGACAACAGCCATAGTAAATACAGATGGTCAGGCTACATAATGTTCAGAGATGCTTCAGTTCCCTGGGACATAATTTAAGTAGCAATTCCAAGCTGTCTGCGTGTTCTTTTGGGGATCTGTAAACTATGCATCTATCTGAAAGAACATGCAGAATGTCCCATGCACTGTACTTAAAACAATGAAGCAATGGTTACCTGTGGCACACAAAGCGATGAAAGTCTGTGAATGTTTCTTAACTAATTCCAGCTTTTCCTTTGGTAATTGCAGCTTTTGCAGGATGTGCTCAATGAAGTCATTTGGAGTCACAGCTGCTAGGTCCCATTTTAGTTTTCCCAGTACTACAAGCTCCCACTCCTATAAAAGACAAAAAAAAAAAAAAAAAAAAAAAAAGAAATTTAAACCCATTTTCTACAGAGTTTTCAGATGGAATACAGGTTTTACAAGTGGGAACACATCACAGCAGCCTCTGTCACGGTTCCGAACATAAAGACAGCAGATATTCATGAAGAACATTTCCTGATTAGGTTCACTACACAACAACCAATTTAAAAGTAATGTCTTGATTACAGCGCAGAATATCAAATCCCCAAATCTATGGTATCCTAAATGTGTGTTTGCTAGACAGATAAATCTAATTTTTCAAAATCTATTTTGGGGGGGGGGGGGGGTTACTTTGCCCCCAATGCTTACTGGTCATTTATTGCCCTCTTTACACAAGTGACCCATTCATTCTCCATCAGCCAAGAGGGAACATTCAACCAGATATTTTTTCTCTTTTTTGTCCTACACCCCCTGTGCAATGTGAGACTGGGCTGGGCATTCCATTTACTTCCATACGGGCATACCCAACAAGCAACTCCACCCGTGTACAAGAAGCTGCAAGTTGCCTCCCTGGTCTCCACTAGATGGGATTTTGCCCATTAATTTAGCCCCGAGTGTGGGCACTCCCATCCCTCTCTGACAGAGGTGAGCAGGCTCTGCCCCTTCATTTCTCTCTCGGCTTTTCCTAGCCCCTTCTGTGTCAGGGCCACTAATCAACCTCTTGATCACTTTCTTCTGTGTGTTTCTTTTTCTAAAATCAGCCTTGTTAGCAGTTGTGGTTGTAATCAACCAACCTAATCTTATTGTACATTGAGGTTCTGGTTTCATAAGTTCAAACATTTCTCACGGCTCTGTTTTAGAGTCACATTTCATCCTACTGAAAGTACAGTTTTGTACCTACCATAAATGTAGATGTTCGAGTGCTAATACAGCTGCAGTAATCACATATGGGTTCTCTGCCGTCAGGCGGTCCCTCGGTCGGCCGAATTCCAAAGTCTAGGTCTGGCGTCAGTTGTTGTCGCTTTCTTTCCTGACGTCAATGAGGCAGGGGTATATAAGACACAGCCGACGCCATTTTCTTTCATCTTTCTTGCCCCAGATGTCAGGTGCCCCCAGAAGGAAGGCAATACATAAATTATATTTATATACATGAATGCAATATAATCAAAAATCAGTAGTTGCAAGCAAATATACCATAGGATAACCCCATCAGGTTGTATGAAGAGGGGTTAGGCCCTAGGCCTTTACCAAGAGGGGAAGGAGGGAGGGAAACCTGTACTGCAGCTGTATTAGCACTCGAACATCTACATTTATGGTAGGTACAAAACTGTACTATGTTCATCGTACATACAGCTGCAGTAATCACATATGGGTAGAATCCCAAAGCTACGCACAGGGTGGTAGGCACTAGGTGGAACTGGGATGAGCCAGAATGCCCTGCAACACAGCAGTGGCAAAGCCTGCTCTAGTTTTGGAATATAAAGGCAGGTGGTAGTGTTTTGTGAAGGTATGCACAGAACTCCAAGTGGCTGCCTCCAAAATATCTTTGGTAGGAACTCCTCTGAGGAAGGCTGTAGAGGTAGCTGTGGCCCTGGTGGAGTGGGATCTGATGCCTGTAGGGACAGATTTTCCATGATAGGAGTAACAAAACCGTATGCAGTGGCCTATCCATTTTGAAATTGTCTGTTTGGTAACTTTGAGCTCCTACAGCATAGGACACAAAGAGTTGCTCTGATTTCCTGAAAGGCTTTGTTCTGTCCAAATAATAACGTAGCTGTCTATGGATGTCTAAGGAGTGTAGGAGCCTTTCCCCTTTGTTTTGAGGATTGGGGTAAAAAGGTAGGTAAGTGTATGGCTTGATTTAAAGCTACCCTGGATACCACTTTAGGCATAAATGACGGGTTGGTTCGAAGGGAAACCCTATCCTGATGGAAGATGAGAAAGGGCTGCACAGCCATGAGGGCTTGTAGTTCCGACACTCTATGAGCTGAGGTAATGGCCAGAAGAAAAGCTGTTTTCCAGGACAAGTATTGCAAATCTGTTGAGGCAGCTGGTTCAAAGGGAGGCAATGTTAATTTTTCTACAATGTAATTAAGATCCCAGGCTGGCATTGGTTGCTTCCTTGGTGGTCTTATATTCTTAGCCCCTCTGAGGAACTGTCTTAAGACTGGGTGAGAGAATAAGGGTGGATCAGTGTTGAATTCTGCAGAAATGGCTGAGGCATGGATTTTTATGGAGGAAAATGAAAGTCCAGTGTTCAGCAGCTCAGCTAGATACTGTAATACCTGAGGCAAATTCAGTTTTTTAGGGTCCTGGCCTTTCTTCTCATTCCAAGAGCAAAACCGTTTCCATTTTGCGGAGTAAGCCTTTCTAGTAGATGGCCTTCTGGCCTCCAAAATGACATCCTGCACCTCTTTGGGGAGTAGAGTCTGTTGTGGTGTTAAGGAATTTTCCATGCAGCGAGATTGAGTGTTTTCAGCTGACTGAAGAGTTTTGTAGCTGTGCTGAGTCAGTAGAAGAGGCATTACAGGTAGGGGCCAGGGAGTAGTATGTGTTAGGCTCCTCAGTAGTGGGTACCAGTGTTGTCTTGGCCAGTCTGGAGCAATTAGTATCATCTTCGGTCTGTCTGCTCTTGCTTTCAAGAGCACCTTTGGCAGAAGAGGCAGAGGTGGGAAAGCGTAAACTGTCCATGCTGTCCAACTGAATGAAAGGGCGTCCACTCTCCAGGCCTTTGGATGAAAGGCACTTGAACAAAACTTTTCCAATTGATGATTCCTGTGGGAGGCGAAGAGATCTATGTCTGGCCTCCCCCACGCTTGGTTTATCTTTGTAAACACTTGAGGATGCAACTTCCATTCGTATGGATCTGTCATATTTCTGCTTAGATTGTCTGCCAGCGTGTTTTCCAAGCCTGGCAAGTACTGTGCTTGAAGTTCGATTTGCCATTCCAGAGCCAAGTTTCAAAGTGTCATGGCTAGTCTGCACAGGGGATATGAATGTGTTCCTCCTTGTTTTTGTATGTATCACATTACTGTGGTGTTGTCTGTTCTTATCAATAATTGTCCTGGATGCAGGAGGTCCTTGAATGCTGTAATTGCATTTATCACTGCTAGCATTTCTTTTTGATTGATGTGAAGGTGCTTTTCCTTTTGGGACCATTTGCCCTGAATGCACCTGTCTGTCATGTGCACCCCCCAGGCGTAGTCTGAGGCGTCTGTTGTGATGACTTGATTTGCTTGAGGCTTGCAGAATGGAAGACCTGTGTTTGTTTGACATGCTTGGGCCCACCATAGAAATTCCTTTTGCAAACATGGAATTATTGGTATTATTGTTTCCAAACTGTGGCTGTGTTGAGACCATAGGTTTTTAGGTACCACTGAAGTTTCCTCATATGCAACTTTGCACATGGGATTAAAAGAATGCAAGATGCCATGAAGCCCAGAGCCTGCAGTATTTTCCTTGCAGTAAGCCTGGTACAATTTGCTAGTGTTTTGAAGTACTGAGTTAGTTGCCCCTGTTTTTCTGGCGTAAGATAGGCCATCTGGGTGTTTGTGTCCAAGTTGGCACCCAGGAAAGTTATTTTCTGAGATGGTGTTAGCCTGGATTTCTCTTTGTTGATTGTGTATCCCAGAGAATTCTGTAACCATGTTGCATAAGCCAGATGTTCCAGAAGTATGTGCTTGTTGTCCGCTTGGATCAGGCAGTCGTCCAAATAAGGGTAAATTTGTATCCCTTGAAGTCTGCAGTAGGCAATTACTGATGCCAGGCATTTCGTGAATACTCTGGGCGCAGTAGATAAGCCAAAGGGCAATGCAGAGAATTGATAGTGTATTGAACCTGCAAGAAATCTGAGGCATCTTCTGCAGCTTTGTCTGACTGGGACATGCAGGTATGCCTCCTTGAGGTCCAATGTTACCAGCCAAAACTCCTTGCCCAGCATGGGAAGAAGCTGCTGTAATGTGAGCATCTTGAATTTTGGTACGAGTAAGAATGTGTTCAGGATGGATAAGTCCAAAATGGGTCTCCAGTCGGTTCCTTTCCTTGGTACCAGAAATAGCCTGGAATAAAAACCTTGACCTTGTTCGTGAGTAGGTACCTCTTGAATAGCTTTCATGTCTATGAGCTTTGAAATTTGTAGTTGTGCCTCTGCCCTTTGATTGTGTGGCAGGTTTGGCATGCCTCTCATTTTTGGGAGAGTGTGAAAATGAAATCTGTAGCCTCTGTTTATAACGTCCAGGATCCATTTGTCTGTTGTGACAATATGCCAATTTCTTGTAAATAATGCCAGCTTTCCTCCCAAGGGTGCTGCCAACTGGTATTTGCTTGGCATGGAAAGGAGGAAGTCATTGGGTTTGTTTCCAGTATTGTTGTGCACTGTCCTCACCACCTCTTGGTGCTGGAGGTTGCCATTGCCTGCCTCTATATGATCCTTGTGATTGCCCTCTGCCCCTTGTGCGTCTGTATCTACCTCTTTGGGGCTTGTCCGTGGCTGGAAAGGACCAGTTTTTAGAAGGCCAATTTCTGCTAAAACGTGGTGGTTGAACCTGTAGAAAAGCTTTGACAGTTTGCATAGATTTGGCTTTTTCTTCCATTTTCCGTAGTATCTCCTCAGCATTAGTACCAAATAGCACATCTTTTTGTAAAGGAGCATCTAATAGTTTAGCTTTCACATGATCAGGCAAGATTTGTTCCCTAAGCCATGCATGTCTATGAATGACTGATCCTGTAACAGCAGCTCTACTTGAGGCCTCTAGGGCATCATAGCCACATTGTAAAGTGTGTTTACCCACCTGCTCTGCACTATGCATCATATCCTGCAACTCCTTCAAATCTGATTGTTCAGGTTGAGACATTTTATTTCTTAATTGTGATAACAGAAACTGCTGATATTTAAGCATATGAAACTGACAATTTAAGGCCCTCATAGCTAGGGTGGCCGAGGTATATACCCTTTTTCCCCACCTTTCTAAGGATCTTGACTCTCTTTCTGAAGGTAGTGGATTCTTAGCAGTAGAGGCCTTCATTCCCTTGGGGCCTTGAGAAATTGTTTCAGGGTCAGCATTATGGCTTTTGTAAAGAAATTGGTGAGAGTTAGGAACCCTGTAGTACCTATCAGGCTTGACTGGGGCAGGAGGCAGTGAATCCGGATTAAGGCAAGCCTCCGAGTAAACCTCATCAAGTACGCCCAAGACAGGAGGTATCGCCAGAGGTCTGTGTTGAGGTAACAAAAGAAATTCCCCAAGTCTTTTCTTGGAATCAGAAAAGTCTTGGCCTTCCCAATGGAAGTGTTCCCTCAAGGTGTGCAAGGTTTCCCCAAAAGAAAAATCCTCAGGAGGAGATACTGAAGGAATGGACTGCTCTGCGTCCGAGTCTTCAAATGGGGAGTAAGAGTGTTCCTCTACATCAGAATGTTCTGAAAAAATGGAGCCCTGATCAGAAGAGGGAGAGTCCTCCTCCACTCTGGGTCTCTTGTCTGGAGGGGGTTGGGAACCCCTGATAAGAGTAATTAAATCTTCAGCCATTTTAAGCATCTGCTTTTTAGGCATGGGGCCTGGGGATGGGACCTGTGCAACAGGCCTCTTGAGATGCCTGGCTGATTTGGACTTAGTAAAGGCCTTAATGGAAAAGGAAGATGAAGGTCTAAAGACACCATGGGAGGAAGTGGACCTGTCCACATTAGGAGGCTCAACGCTCACAGTGGCTTCAGTGGTTGTAGTCTGGGTCTGGGCCGAGGAACCTGCCGTCTCGGTTACAGAAGACACCGCCAAAGACGTGTCGTCGGTAGTCAGGGACTGCATAGGCGTCTCGCTGAGAACCGGACCACGTGTAGCCGGTTTTGGCATGGTGTCGGTGGGGACCGCGGACCTCGCGTGTCGATCCTTGTCCTTGCGTTTTTTGGTCAAAACGGTAGTCGGAGTCTCCGACGACATGTTATAATCAAAGGCCGTACCAAAAAAGTGTTGGGCGAACTCCGCCCGACGCTTAATAGTGCGTTTATTGAAAGTCGCGCAAAAGCGACAGCCCGAGATGTCGTGGTCTGGGCCTAAACAAGGTATGTAAAGGGAATGGAAATCCTTATGCGGTATTTGCTTCCCACAAGAAATACAATTGTTAACTTTTTCTGACATCGGTCTGAGGCAAGAAAAGTTTCCCCAACGGGGTGCTTAGCTTTAATGAAGACTTCGGTTTCCAATTTTTCATAAATTCAGGAGCTGGCCGACCGGCACTTGCGAACTGCTTCTGCTTCGGGCACCGCGCGGCAAAAAAGACTGAAGAAAATGGCGTCAGCTGTGTCTTATATACCCCTGCCTCATTGACGTCAGGAAAGAAAGCGACAACAACCGACGCCGGACCTAGACTTTGGAATTCGGCCGACCGAGGGACCGCCTGACGGCAGAGAACCCATATGTGATTACTGCAGCTGTATGCACAATGAACATCATGTGTTTATTCAACACTGGTTAGTATGCATGAAAAATACACTTCTGTACCACTTGGGATTTAGGCGTCTTCCTTCTTAATAAATGACTGAACATTTCAACACACAAAATTTAATTGAAGTTTATTACTACATACAACAATGCAGTGTTTCAGGAAAAAATGCTCTACTAATGGATTACAGAACTGCCAATTTTCAGACAATATGAGACAAGTACAAACAAGTGCAAGCTAAACAAAATCGGATTTGTCGTCATTTACAACATCCCCGATATCCTATAACCAACTGTGGCTATTTAAGGAACATCTACTGCTCCAAATATACCCATAATTCACTGTGAGTTCACAACTGGGATATGGATTAGATGCTTTCCAGCGTAGTGAGTTTAGCAATGGTACCCAACTCTACCCATGGCGGGGTGGATTTAGGAATTTTAAAGGCAGCTGAACAGAACATACTTTGCGCCAATACAGGTACAATACAAGCTGCCTAGTGCAGTACATATCTTGCACTCCTTCATTTATCAATGCATAGGAGGTGGGGCATGCACATGTTTTGCTTTCATATTCTTCTGTATATGCACAGGTGAAAAACTCTTCACTGTATTCCTACCTAATCTATAGCATATCACCCCCCCAACCTCCTACAACTTCTCCTAAATTCCCCAGTGCAGCTGCAGTGTTTCATTTCCTACCCCCCCCTATCAAATACACACCCCTTTCATTATAGCCACCCTGATCTATTGTATGACCTTTGCAGCCTTTCTACTACATCTTCAGACCCTTTTAACATTCTCTCTTCTGATTCTACACAAACTCTTTCCACTGGTAATCTTAGATTTCCTTTTAGCTAGGTTCACTGTTCCCCCCTCCCCACAATACCTCCTCTCCTCCATTCCCGTATTCAGCTCCACCATCTTCTTCAAATCTTAACATGCACCAGTGTTTAGGATAATTTCCCAAAAGACTGGGGTCTAGTTTTCTGTAATCCTGTTTCTGCAGTGTTTCAACATTACTCCACGGATAGTAAACCACACCACCTCATATCAACTGTAGGACACTAGTCCTCTCACCTAAACAGCTGTCATCCAGTCTGAACTGCTCGAATCACAGCCAAGAATATTCTTTAACTAGTTTAGGACATGTCCGGCTTCTCTCAGAGGTCTTACTTGTTCATTCTCCCTCCCTACCTTAAACATGGGGCAAGTCCCGGTTTCCTACGAGAAGACCAAGGTCATCCATGAATTTGTTTTCTCCTTTCACGTCTCACTCCTAATCACCTTATTTCTTGCTTAAGGTGGTCTACACAGCATAGTTTCCTGCTTTTTTAAAGTCTTAAGACCTCTTGGTCTTACTTTCCTTTTCTCACCATCAAAAGTCTGTTTTACAGAGCATTTCATCCCATCCTGAACAGAAGGTGCAATCTCACTACCAGTGCTTCTATTTTTTCTGTAGGCTATAAATCTGTGTACCATGATACCCCAATCCAAATACAGTGTTGCAAGTTTCTCTTATGCCTGCAATACCTTCAACTTCCTTGAAACAGCGGAGTATGCAACTTACTTTCTGGAGAGTTTTATTAAGGATTCTTACAATGCAGGGTCATATTCCACTCTAGTTCCATGCCTGCTCACTTCATTACCTCTTGTTCCTTTTCCTATTTCTCTGTTTAAAGGGGGGCTTGTTTAAATGTTTCTCTAATCAAGCTCAGAGAATCTCTTCCCAGCCAAACATAAAACAAGTAAACTCGGGTGTAGAACCCGCAACTCTTCAGTGTAGTTCTCAAGTTACGTAATATTCTGTAATCCTGGCTGTCCTGTTTATGGTGCTGGTGAGCAGAGCTCGATTAATACCTCGGGTATCAGTGGGTCAATCTGTGTAGGAAAGTAGTAGTGACTTAGGCCTGTTGTGACTAGGAGCCTTGAGAATCACACTGTGGGTCAGTTCCTAGGTAGTGAGCTCCCAGTTTGTCTGACCTTGGACCAGCACAGGTCAATACGCTGATCAGGCTGGTTTGACAGGAAGAATACAAACTTACACCTTGCATGTTTTCACTGTACTACACAATGTTTGCTCATAGAAAAGGAGGGTTGGGGAAAACACAAAGCATGTAACCCTACCAGGGCTCTTGTTTAGCTTCGTTATCTCTTTCCTTGCTTTACCTGTAAGTGTGCTGGCTGCACCACACCCTAGCCTAGACATGGTACTTCTCTCCCTCAACACCCCCAAGTTCTACTGTAATCTGCTTTCCCCCCCAACAGATGCATTACCAGTCTTAAACTGCATACAAATATGGGATTTATCCCTTCAGTTCCAAAACTTACAAATGAGACCGACAATGTACACTGAAGCAAAAATATTAAACACAAGAGCAAATAGAGGCCTAAGAGAAATATGAACTGTACAGAAATTGTGCCACCTCTGTAATGCTTAGGAAATAATTTCATTCTCATCTATTTTTAAAACAGAGGCTGGCTAACAATCATACTAAAAACTATGCTTAAAATATACCAAGATCACACAGATGGCCCAGTTTAATACCACAATAAAGCACTGAAAATATACTGTAGATTGCATGTATATTACCAAACAAATGGAGCAGCACTTGATCCACTAAATAACAACCACACACACACACACACACACACACACACACACACACACACACACACACACACACACACACACACACTGGGACTACTTGAAATCCACTTATAACAGCTTAGGTGCCAGTGAAGCAAACCACCTTAAATGAAAAAGAACTATCTTACAAAGTCATGCATCCTGCGGAAGAATTATTTTTTCCAAGCCACAAGACAGGAAGTGCACGTGTGCAGCCTACCCTCATGTACTAACCTAACAGCTTTAAGTAATGCTTTGGGGTGAACAATAATGAAGTGTTGGGGACACAAAGAAAATAACCGTATCTGTCATTATGTGAAACAAGGATACTGAAGGATTTTTCTTCTCTGCTAGCAACTGGAAAGCTTCCACATGTTTCTCCAAGGGCCACTTGCATTTCTGAATAAGAGACAGAGAGACACACAGGCAGAACTCTCTGGAAATTCACTGCACTGCTAGAGCTACCCACAGATTTCATATCTGTAGTATGCTGTTAAAATGAAGGCCAGCAGAAAGTACAGTTGTGTACACTTACCATAAATGTAGATGTTAGAGTGTATTCACTGTTGCAGTCATTACACTTGGGTTATCCTGCTGGCAGGCTACCCTCAGTCGGCCTGAATTCCAAAGTATAGGTCCGGCGTCGGTTGCTGTAGCCTCTTCCCTGACGTCAGTGCGCCAGGGGTATAAATGATGCAGCCGACGCCATTTTCTTCAGTTTTTCTTGTCCCAGATGTCAGGTGCCCCCAAAAGGGTAGGCTAAAAAAAAATGGCAATAAAACATGCATGCACCAAAATATGTTATAACTTAATCTACAAGCAAATACACCATATAGGTTGTATAGAGTACAGAAGTGCAGGTATGTTCCAGCAAAGATATGGGGGATGGTGGGTGGGTAACCTGAACTACAACAGTGAATACACTCTAACATAGGTTAATAGATTAGTACTAGGCTAACTGCTCTTGCGAGCCATTTTAAGCCTAGCCAATTATCCCCCTGTGAGATTCAAACCCTGTACCTTGTGTTTGTAAGGCAAACATCTTAACCATTAGGCCACCCTCCCAACCCATCTACATTTATGGTAAGTGTACACAACTGTACTATGTTCTTCGTGTTTCACTGTTGCAGTCATTACACTTGGGTTGAATCCCAAAGCTATGGATGGGAAGCTGGAGCTAATATAGCATTAGGAGCGGCTATGAGGCCCTGCAGGCTGCAGTGGCAAACCTGCCCTAGATTTAGAGTAGAGTGGTAAATGGCAGTGCTTTGTAAAGGTGTGCACTGAACTCCAGGTAGCAGCCTCTAAAATGTCTTTGGTTGGTACTCCCCTGAGGAAGGCTGCTGAAGTGGCTGCTGCTCTGGTTAAATGTGGCCTGATGCCCTTAGGCACTGGCTTGCCATGTTGTGAATAGTAGAAATGAACGCAGTGGCCTATCCACTTAGAAATAGTCTGCTTTGAGATAGCCTTTCCTTGTGATCCTGCAGCATATGCCACTAGTAGTTACTCTGTCTTTCTGAAAGCTTTGGTTCTGTTCAAGTAGAAGCGTAGCTGTCTGTGTATGTCCAAAGAATGCAGAATTCTCTTCCCTTTATTCTGTGGGTTTGGATAAAAAGTAGGCAGATGAATAGCTTGGTTAAGAGCCACACTGGACACTACCTTAGGCATAAATGTCGGGTTTGTCCTCGGAGAAACTCTGTCTGGATAAAAAATGATAAAAGGTTCCACAGCCATGAGTGCCTGTAGCTCTGAGACTCGTCTTGCAGAGGTTATTGCTAGGAGCAGAGCTGTTTTTCACGATAAAAATTTTATATCAGCAGTAGCAGCTGGCTCAAAAGGAGGCAGGGTGAGTTTTTCCAAGACATAATTGAGGTCCCATGCAGGTATTGGTGATCTCCTTGGAGGCCTTAAGTTTTTGGCTCCTCTGAGGTACTGCCTTAATAAAGGATGAGAAAAGACTGGTGGCTCTATTGTAATGAGCCGAAATTGCAGAGGCATTAATTTCAATTGATGAAATGGATAGGCCTTTGTCCAGCATCTCAGTTAAATATTGCAAAATCTGAGGAATATGTGGTATAGCTGTGTCAATTCCTTGTGCCTGGTTCCAAGCACAGAATCTCTTCCATTTTCCAGCGCAAGATTTTCTGGTACTAGGCCTTCTGGCCTTCAAAATGACATCCATCACAGTTTTAGTGAGAGGCGTGTTTTGTATGACTACATTATCCGCTATGCTGCCAGATTTATGGTCTTTAGCTGGCTGTGCAGGATCTGATTGTTTTGCTGGTATAGTAGATGAGGTATCTGAGGCAAGGGCCAAGCCGGGCATTGAGACAAGTTCCTTAGGATTGGACACCAGTACTGGCGGGGCCAGTCTGGGGAAAAAGTACTTTGGGGAGTAGAGGCAGTGGAGGAAAGGCATATACTGCTAAGCTTTTCCAGCTGACAGATAGGGCGTCCACTTTCCATGCTTGTCTGTGATAAGTCCTTGTGCAGAATCTTTTAGTTGGTAGTTGTGAGGGGTGGCAAATAGATCTATTTCCAGGCATCCCCATTTCCTGGTTATCATGCTGAAGACTTGTGGATCCAATTTCCACGCATGGGGATCCATGAGGTTTCTGCTTAGTTCATCTGCCAGAGTATTTATCTTTCCTGGCAGGAATTGTGCCTGCAGATGTACTTGGTAAGTCAATGCTGTGTCCCACAAAGTCATGGCTAGTCTGCAAAGGGGGTAAGAATGAGTGCCTCCCTGCTTGTTTATATACCACATGACCGTGGTGTTGTCTGTCTTTATCAGTAATTGTCCAGGATGAAGTAGGTCCTTGAAGGCTGTCAGGGCATTCTGAACAGCTAGCATCTCTTTTTGATTGATATGTAGATGCATTTGGTTTGCGGACCATGTGCCTTGAATACACCTTCCTGCCATGTGGGCCCCCCAGGCATAATCTGATGCATCCATTGTTAATGTCTGCCTGGCTGGGGGTAAACAGAATGGCTGTCCCTTGTTCTGGTGACAAGCCTTTGCCCACCATCGAAACTCCTGTTGCAGGCAGGGAATGAGGGTAATTATTGTTTACAGGCTGTGGCAATGTTGAGTCCAAACACTTTTTAGGTACCATTGAAGTTTCCTCATATGCAGTCTCGCATATGGAATTAGTAGAATGCAGGATGCCATGAAGCCCAAAGCCTGCAGAATTTTTCTTGCAGATAACTGGGCCTTTGTTGCCAACAGGTTGAAATAGGTAGTCATCGTCTTTGTTTGTCTGGCATGAAATAAACCATCTGGGCAGTTGTATTTAAGCTTGCACCCAGGAATATTATCTCTTGAGAGGGTACTAGTTTTGATTTCTTTTCGTTGACTGTGTACCCTAGGCCTATTAGAAATCTCTTTACAAACGCCAGATGCTGTAGTAGAATGTCCTTGTTCTCTGCTTGAATGAGGCAGTCGTCCAAGTAAGGATATATTTGTATTCCTCTTTGTCTGCAGAATGCAATTACTGGTGTCAGGCACTTTGTGAAGACCCTGGGCGCAGTAGATAAGCCAAAGGGCAGTGCAGAAAATTGGTACTGCATTGAGCCAGCTTTGAATCTGAGGTATCTTCTGCATGTCTGTCTGATTGGGACATGCAGGTATGCCTCTTTTAGGTCTAAAGTGACAAGCCAAGCCTTCATGCCCAGCATGGGCAGAAGTTGCTGTAGGAGTCAACATTTTGAATTTTGGAATATCCAGGAATGTGTTTAGAAGAGATAGGTCCAGTATTGGTCTCCAGGTCTTGTCCTAATAGATAGGTCCAGTATTGGTCTTCAGGTCTTGTCCTTTCTTGGTACCAAGAACAGTCTTGAATAAAATCCTTGTCCCTGCTCTTGCTCTGGTACTTGTTGAATGGCCCTCATGTCCATGAGGGATGAGACTTGCTTTTGTGCCTCTGCCCATTGATTTTTTGGCAGGTCTGGCCAACCGTTTGTCCTTGGTAGGATATGGAAGCGAAACTTGTAGCCTTGTGACACTGTCTAGGACCCATTTGTCCTGGGTTATTATGTGCCAATTTTGAGGAAAAAAGTGCTAGTTTTCCCCCTAAAGGTGCTGCCAGAAGATAAGTGCTTGGTGCAGGCAGGGGGGAGTCATTGGGACTGTTTCCTGCATGGCTGTGATTTGTCTTCTCCACTTTTGGAGGTAGAAACACCCCATTGTTTAGGCCTGTACGAACTTTGGGGCTGGGATCTGCCTCTTGGGCGTCTGTATCTGACCCTTTGTGGTCTGACACTGGAAAGAACCAATTCTTGGTAGGCCAGTGTCTGCTAAATCTAGGAGGCTGTACCTGTAAGAAATCCTTAACCATTTGCAGAGATTTAGCTTTGTCCTCCATTTTCTTTAACACCTCTTCTGCTTTAACACCAAACAAAGTATCATGCCGTAATGGAGCATCTAATAATTTTGCTTTGACATGATCAGGCAGATTTTGCTCCTTTAATCAAGCATGCCTCCTGATGACAGAACCTGTAACAGCAGTCCTGCAGGAGGCCTCCAAAGAATCAAAACCACATTGCAAAGTATGCTTTCCAACTTGTTCAGCTGCATGCAATAAATCCTGCATTTCTTTGTTTTCTGCACATTCAGAATTTATCAACATTTTCTGTTTAAGCAGTGACATAATATATTGCTGATATTTGAGCATATGAAACTGACAATTTAAAGCCCTTATAGCCAAGGTAGCAGAAGTGTAAATCTTTTTCCCCATCTGTCCAATGCCCTAGAATCCCTGTCTGAGGGGGTAGGGTTTTTTGCAGCGGAAGCCTTGACCCCTTTGAGACTCTGGGTCAGCAGCAGGGTTTTTGAAAAGGAATTTATGAGAGTCAGGAACCCTGTAGTACCTGTCTGGCTTAACAGAAGCTGGAGGTAAGGAGTCAGGGGTCAGACTGGACTCTGAAAATACATCACCTACAATGTCTAACACAGGGAGAATAGCTAGGGGCCTCTGTTGTGGTAGTAAGAGGAAGTCTCTGAGCCTTTTCTTAGATTCTGAAAAATCTTGGCTCTCCCAGTGGAAATGCTCCCTCATGGTATGCAAGGTTTCCCCAAAAGAGTAATCCTTAGGAGGAGAGGTTGAAGGGATTGATTCTTCAGCATCAGAATCCTCATAGAGAGGAAGAGAGTATTCCTGATCAGAAGAGGAATCAGAAGAAATGGAAACATGATCTGAAGATTCATATTCTGTCTCTTGCCTAGGCTTTTTATCAGGAGGGGGATGGGATCCCCTGATCAAAGTAATTAAGTCTTCGGCCATTTTCAGCATCTGTTTTTTGGGCATGGAGGCCTGTCCATGAGGCTGTTGTACTTGTTTCTTTGTCTTTAAAGGTGCTTTAGTCTTTGCCTTTGAAGCTGAAGTCGTTTTAATGTATAATTGAGTAGGTCTGAAAACACCCTCAGAACCAGATGCCTGCTCAGCGGCTCCGGAATAGTCTCCGAAGGTCCAATACCTTGAGCTTCCAGCAGCCTAGTTGACCCCACGTTTGAGTCTGTAGCAGCCTGCGGGTCTAAGGTAGCGGGCGTCAGGGGCTGCGAAGGCGCTTCACTGAAAACCAGCGACTGGCTTAGAAGAAGCCTCGTCGTTGGTTTTGGACCTCGGATGCCTGTCCTTTTCTTTTTCCTTTCATTTCTTGTGAATTCTGGTAGTTGGATGGCTATCTGACGACATCATATAATTAAATCTTCTGCCAAAGTAATGTAATGCAAAATCGTACCGACGCTTAATTGTACGTTGGTTAAATCTAGCACAAAACCGACAACTAGCAACGTCGTGGTCAGGGCCTAGGCAAGGAATACAGTAAGAATAAAAGTTCTTATGAGTAATTTGCTTCCCACAAGAAATACAATTATTAACTTTTTCTGACATCAGTCTGGAGCAAGAAAAAAGTTTCCCCAATGGGGCACTTAGCTTTTAATGAAGACTTTGGATCTGAAATTCGAACACGAAAATCTCAGGAGTTGGCCGACTGGCACTTGCGAACTGCTTATGCTTCAGGCACCACACGGCAAGAAAGACTGAAGAAAATGGTGTCGGCTGCATCATTTATACCCCTGGCACACTGACGCGACAGCAACCAACGCCGGACCAGGACTTTGGGGTAGCCTGCCAGCAGGATAACCCAAGTATAATGACTACAACAATGAAACACGAAGAACATCAGTGACAGAAAATTAAAAAAAGAATTATTTTGTTTTCCATCCAAGACAAACAAATCAAATAGCCCTTGTGTTCCTCTGCCCTACTAGCAATCTGTTCATATTCGGGTAAGAACTAATGGTCTGTGGGCAGTCATCTTGGGGAACGGGGACGGGTAAAGGTTTTTATGCCTCAACTCCCCTCCCCTTGTGGCTAGACAGCAAGCACCATAAAACATGGCATAGAATACTGGCACCAGGTATGTGCTACCAAACATTTGGCTCAGTTAACATGTTGCATGCTGTTTGCAAGGCTCTGTATACAGTCCTGATAAAATGCTAATACTGAACAAACACTGTCCTCCAACAGATATCAGATGTTCCTTAACAGAGGCATCTTGTCACAATAATCCAGCAAAGATCTTCACTATTCACTCCTATCCCTATGGGAAGACACTTCCAGTACCCAGGTCTCCTGACTGAATCCAGGTCACCTGGGCAGCAGTCAGGATATCACAGAGCTAGATAAAAGAAAATTGACAATTATTATGCTTAGCCTCCTGTCATACTATTCAAACATATAATTATGACTTCTAAATGCAAAGAAATGCAGTTTGAGAAGCAAACCAGCAGAGCTCAAATAAATCGCACCCAACAGTTTCTTCCTATGGGTATGGCACCAACAAGGAGTGCTAGTGCCCATCCAGTTTTCCGCCCAGGACAGCTGCATTTAAATGAAATAACACTCAGTCTTGGGGTGCTGGTGGGGTGGTGTCAAAGTAAATCAAATCACAGCAACACAGTTGTACAGCAGAGTTTCTACACTTCAGAGCTAGATCAGTGTTAGTAACGTGATGCAAATTACTAAGGGAATAAAACAATCAAAATGTCTTTCCCATTTAGAGGGCATAATGTTCACTACACCAGTAGTGAGTTTTGAAGGATGGACTCAGTTACCCTTAAAAAGTCCTATTCTACGATTCTACGTACTGCTAGTCTTTGCTACATGAACCATGACAGACATGGGGCATCCCATGTCTGTGTAAGAGATGCACATGTTCTCATCTTAGGCCAGTGATGACCACTTTACATGCATAAAATTTCTGAAAGGGTCTTTCCCCACTGTATACACATTTTTACAAAACTACACAAGGCTTTTCTACTCTAGTCTAACACATTCCAGCCCTACTCCATGATTGAGAACATATATGAATAGTATTCTTTAAGTCATTTAGAAAAAATCTAACAGCTTAAATATGGTCTCATGGCTGCTTACAAATGATGAAATAAATATGACAACACTGGAAATACCCTTCGTTTTTAATGAACTATCCAGTATCTATAAAGCAGCTTACCTGCTGCTGCTTAAGTTCCACCGGTAGACTGTTCCAGCAAGCAGGACTTAATGCTTTGACATTTGTTACAAAAGGTAGTCTCAAGTGGGCAAAAGCATCACTGTTACCAATTCTAAGGATAGAACAGTTTTGCACAGAGAAGGCAGAGGCAGAGAGTACATTAATCATTTCATTAATTTGAACAGAAAATGTAGACAGAAGTTGAAATGCCCTTCTTGTAACGGGAAGCCAGTCTGACTTTTGCAGAAGTAGGCAGTAGTAGGTCCAAGACTCTGCCCGAGATCAAAGAGCATATTTTGTCAATGGTATGTGAAACAATGTGGTGTCTGCAGAAGAGAACAAAATTATAGGAAAGGTACACTGTAGTTTAGGCAGAGGGTTGTTTATGGCCAATAAAGGGCCCTTCTTGTTTAGGAAGGGAGTACATTTGATAATCTGTAGTTTTAGTTGTAAAACTTTACTGACTATTGCGTCAGTGTAAGGCTTTAAAGAACAGTATTGAGTCCTTGCAAAAGCTTACGTGTTTGTGCTAAAAGATCTGGATAACTGTCTGCCCTACTGGGCCATTTGCCAAAATCAGGATGGGATTTTGCAGATATCTGCAGGGATGCACAGGTTATGTGGCTGATTGCTTAGCATTGGCTGTCAAACAATTTTGAGTTATCCAGTTCAGTATGTATTTGAAATCTATTTGAAGTTCAGTTTGCAAACTGTTTAATGTTTTGTTGGAGACCAAAGTAGCATCTCTATCCTATACACTGTAGGGAGGTCAGAGAAAAACCGTATGGGTCCAAGAATGAACTCTCCTGGGAAAAGTCTACTAGCAGATTCACCAGTATCATAAACTGAGCTGCCAGTGAATACCCAGAAGGCTGTCTTGCTAACGTAACTACTGAACCAGGACACTACCCCAGATCTGAAGTTCAGTGGCAGTTTACCGAGACATAGTTCATGTATGTCAGTAGTAACAGCCTGTATTGTTAACAACCCCCTTCAGTAAATAACATTGTTTGTAATACATGTAATACTTGTTACTTTAACAGTTGCTAGGATAATAAAATAGAAGTTATGTACTTACCATAACTTGGTATCTGCCTTGTCCAATTTCATTCTGCATCATGAAAGGGTTTTCAGATCCATGCTCGGATCAGACTCCGCCATTTCTTCCAGACATAGACCTGATCCTGCAACTCCTCCCCTCTGCCATGATGCCTCACTCCTCTTCAAACCCTTAGATCGATTTTGCCGCCCCTTCCTAAAGATGGTCATAACAATACTACTAGAGATGCAAAGAGAGTGAGCAACCTGTGCCCAACTAGGAACCAGTGTGTTCCTTTATCCTCTAAATCGCTCTCAGCTGTACAATGAAGGGGGAAGAACAGTGGGATGTGATGCATAATGAAACTGGACAACAGAGATATCAAGTTATGGTAAGTACATAACTTCTAATCTGATGCTGTCCATTTCATTATGCATCATGAACAGGTCAGAGTCCCCAACTAAATAAACCCTGGGAGGACATAAAGGATATGCCCGAGCACTGCGGAACCAAAGGATGCTCTGTTCCTGGAAATAATGTCAAACTTGTAGTGAGACACAAATGTATAGGTGTGGACCAAGTAGATGAGGCAGAGATTTTGTCAACTGGGGTTCTTGCAGAGAAGGATGATGACGTAGACATTGACCTGGAACAGTGAGCTCTAACTGGATGGGGAAGTTGCTTGCCTTGCTGAGACTAAGCTGCAGGAATACAATCAATATGGCTAAGGTAATCTTGGATATAGCCTGACCTAATCTATTTGGGGAAAAGGCAATGAACAATTGTTCAAAATGTCTAGGAGTTCTAGTTCTGTGCAAGTAGAAACACAACTGTCTGTTAACATCCAAGGAATGTAGCATGTATTCTTCCAAGGAATGCAACATGTACTCACCTTTATTGGAGTAATTAGGGAAAAATACGAGCACGCGGACAGTCTGGTTAATGTTTGCCTCTGAGGTGACTTTCGGTAGGAATGAAGGATTCATTCTGACAGATACCATCTTTGAAGAAAGTTATACATGGTAGTTGAGAAGGAGCTTGCAATTCTGACACTCGTCTAGCTGAAGTAATGGCCACTAGAAAGGCAGCCTTCCGTGACAAAAATTTTAACTCACATGAGCTAGCAGGTTCAAAAGGTTTCTGGGCAAGTCCCTGAAGTACCAATGTAAGATCCCAAGGGGGAGAAGGGTCTTTAATCAGTGGCCTGGGATGAAAAAAAGCCTGACACAGCTTAGAAGAGGAAACAATAGAGGGACGCTCACACCTTTCCGTACATGGAAATTCAAGATGGCCGCAAGCTGCACATTTATGGTAGAAAAACTAGCTCTTCTGAAAAAGCGAGCATAGGAACATAAGGGTGTCCATGACTGAAGCCGAAAAAGAGAAAAGATTCCTTTGTGAAGCCCAGATGGAAAACCTCTTCCATTTGCTACAATATACTTTCTTGGTGGAGGGCGTTTGAGAATCAAGAATAATTTTGTGTATTGGGGAAACTATCCTGGACTTTCAGCAAAAATACTGGAAGTGGAGAAAGGCAAGCAGTTAAGTTTGTGGGATCAAAGACTGGGAGTTTGTCGTTCTGACGGATGGGAAAAAAAGATCCCGTCTGGGATCCAGTATCCATGGAGGATATCTGCTGTGAGAACGCAGAAGAGGAACCATACCTGATGATGCCAGTGAGGGGCAATGAGGATTAGACTGGGTATCTGGGGAATCGGAGGATAAGTATAGAGGAGACCCAGAGGCCAGTCGTGAACTAGAGCATCCCTTGGCAACTCCCGCAAAAGAGGGATCGGAACAAAAGTAGTTGCTGCATGCGTTGTACAGGGAAGAGGCCAACAGGTTACAGCAAGGCTGGCCCCAACGGCTGAAAAATCTGGATTCGCTTCTGACTGGTTCAGGGACCACTCATGAGGACTTAAGATCGATCTGCTCAGTCTGTCCACCACAAAGAATAGCTGTGCAAAATCTTACCATAACCATAGATATCCTTTTTTTATGTTGCAGTATTCTTAACATATGGATAGTCTTCTGCCCAACAACCAGATGTCCGGCCAGTACACAACAGCATTTAGCTACTGCAAGTACATGGGACATCACACATGTTCTTACAATGTCATCCATAAAAGGACATCTTCATGTACAAATCAACAGAACTACAATGCCCCATGAGGAACACCAGAGCTAAGAAATAAGAAGCCATCCAAAGAAGGAACAAGATGCAGGAGGGAAGGCGGGAGGGACAGAATACTGCAATATAGAAAAGAAGGACCAACCCACCAAGAAATGCAGAAGTTTTCTGTACAGAAGATGAATGGATACATGTAAACAAGCATCTTTGATGTCGAGGCCATGTAAGACTGAGAAGAAAAGGACAGCATGTGGAAAGATGGCACTTCCAGGAAAGTGTTTAAGTGGGAAAGGTCTAGAATTTGTACAGGGCCTTGTCATCATGTAATACTGTACTAAATGCCAGTCAGTGAGTGTACCCTGGGACTTCAAGTTTTTTAATGGTCTGAATGCCGTAACATTATACAGTGATCATTAAATGGTGCAGAGTAAACTTGACAGAGAAAGGCATGTAACGGCAATGTGGTCACACTTTATATTCTCCTCGGTAGGGCCCCAACTTGAAACTTGTTGGGGGCCTCCAAAATGCTAGCACCAGCCCTGGTCTACCTACTTGTGAAGGTGAAGCCGAGAGAGACAAAAAGTACAGTTGTGTACACTTACCATAAATGTAGATGTTTGAGTGTCTTCACTGTTGCAGTCATGACTGTAGGGTTCTCCCCTGCCGGCAGGCAGTCCTCGGTCGGCCAGAATCCCAAAGTCTGGGTCCGGCGTCGGCTGCTCAGCCATGCTCCCTGACGTCAGAGCGCCAGGAGTACAAAGCTGACAGCCGATGCCATGTTCTCCAGTTTTTCTTGCCCCAGATGTCAGGAGTTCCAAAATGAGTAAGATCCCATACCCTTTGCAAATACACCTCAGAAGAAAGGTGAAGAAGGGAAACCACACAAAGGAAAAAGTAAGAGGGGACAGGAGGGAGGGTAACCCAGACTGCAACAGTGAAGACACTCGAACATTTACATTTATGGTAAGTGTACACAACTGTACTATGTTCATTGTGTTTCACTGTTGCAGTCATGACTGTAGGGTTTAATTCCAAAGCAGAATAAAAGGGAGGTAGTCATAAAGTACAGGGGGCGGCTAAAAGGCCCTGCAAGACTGCAGAAGCAAAGCCTGCCCTAGACTTAGAGTAGAGAGGTAAATTGTAGTGCTTGGAAAAAGTATGCACTGAACTCCAAGTTGCAGCTTCTAAAATGTCTTTGGTAGGAACTCCCCTGAGGAAGGCAGCTGAAGTGGCAGCAGCTCTGGTAGAGTGAGTCCTTATACTCCCTGGGATTTGCTTTCCATGGTGTGAATAGCAAAATCTGATTCCATGAGCAATCCATTTAGAAATGGTCTGTTTTGAAATGGCTTTACCTTGGGAACTTGAAGCATAAGAAACAAACAATTGCTCTGATTTCCTGATGTCCTTGGTTCTGTCCAGGTAAAAACATAGTTGTCTGTGTACATCCAAGGAATGCAAGATCCTTTCCCCCTTATTTTGAGGATTGGGGAAAAAAGTTGGCAAGTGAATAGTTTGATTTAAAGCCACTTTGGAAACCACCTTTGGCATGAAAGTAGGATTAGTCCTTAAAGACACCCTGTCTTGATGAAAAATAATATATGGTTCCACAGCCATGAGAGCTTGCAACTCCGAAACTCTCCTGGCAGAGGTCAGAGCTAACAGGATGGCTGTCTTCTAAGATAAAAACTTGATGTCAGATGTGGCAGCAGGCTCAAAGGGAGGTAAGGTGAGCTTTTCCAAAACATAGTTGAGATCCCAAGCAGGAATGGGTGGAGATCTAGGGGGCCTTAAGTTCTTAGCTCCTCTGAGAAACTGTCTCATGAGCTGGTGGGGAAAAAATTGGAGGGTCTGTATTATAATGAGCAGAAATGGGAGAGGCATGTATTTTTATGGAAGAGAAAGAGAGACCCTTATGTAAGAGGTCTGTCAGGTAAAGTAAAATCAGAGGAATGTTAGGAATAAGAGGATCTGAATCCTGAGCCTGCATCCAGGAGCAAAATCTTTCCCATTTTCCTGCATAAGATTTTCTAGTGCTAGGACGTCTGGCTTCTAAAATGACATCCATAACTTGCTTGGGTAGGAAAGAATGAATCATAGACCCTGGATTAACCATGCCGCCAGGCTGAGAGTTTTGACATGGGAGTGCAGAACCTGACCCTGATGTTGGGACAGAAGGTTCGGAGTCTGTGGTAAAACCCAAGGAGGCTCCAGACAAAGGTTTTTCAGTGTTGGGTACCAAAACTGTCGAGGCCAATTTGGGGCCAGCAAGATTATCATCTTGGGCTTATCCTGTTTGATTTTTAATAACACCCGTGGAAGAAGAGGTAGAGGTGGGAAGGCATACCCAGAGAGGTTTCTCCAACTGAATGGTAGTGCATCCACTTTCCAAGCTAGTTCATGGAATGTCCTGGTGCAAAAAATATGTAGTTGAGGATTGTGGTGGGATGCAAAGAGGTCTATGTGAGGACATCCCCAGACTGCTGTAATCATCTTGAATATTTTGGTGTCCAGCATCCATTCGTGTGGGTCCATCAGGTTTATGCTCAGACTGTCTGCCAGGAAGTTTTGCTTCCCTGGTAGAAACTGAGCTTGAAGGTCCAGTTTGCAAGCTAGAGCTGTGTTCCATATAGATTCATGGCTAGTCTGCAAAGGGGATAGGAATGAGATCCGCCTTGCTTGTTTATGTACCACATAACTGTGGTGATGTCTGTCCGTATCAGTAGTTGTCCTGGTTGTAGAAGATTCCTGAAGGCCAATAGAGCCTTCTGAACGGCTAACATTTCCTTTAAATTGATATGCAGGAGCTTCTGATCCTTTGTCCAAAGGCCCTGCAGACAGTTGCCCTGAAAATGGGCTCCCCATGCATAATCTGAGGCGTCCGTGGTTAGTATCTGAGTGGCTGGAGGCAGACTGAAGGGTTTTCCTTTGTTTAGAGTATATGCCTTGGACCACCAAAGGGATTCCTTTTGAAGACAAGGCAGGATGGTAATTTGTATGTCTAAACTGTGGCAATGCTGAGACCATACACTTTTTAGGTACCACTGTATTTTCCTCATATGTAGTCTTGCATATGGTACGAGAAGGATGCAGGAGGCCATGTAACCCAAAGCCTGCAGGAATTTCCTTGCAGATAGCTGAGTTAATGTTGCCAAGGTTTTGAAAGTTGAAGCCAGCTGTAATTGTTTTTCGTATGTCAGAAATGCCATCTGGGTTGTTGTGTTGAGAAGAGCACCCAGAAAAGTTATCTGTTGTGAGGGTGTCAAATTTGACTTTTTTATGTTTACAGTGAATCCCAAGAACTTGAGAAGATTCTGAACAAATTCTAGATGCTGGAGTAAGACATCCTTGCTGTCTGCCTGAATAAGACAGTCGTCCAGATAAGGGTAAATTTGAATTCCCTTGAGTCTGTAATAAGCTACCACTGGAGCCAGGCATTTGGTGAAGACCCTGGGTGCAGTAGACAATCCAAAGGGCAGCGCAGAGAATTGATAGTGCCTCGATCCGGCCTTGAACCTGAGGTATTTTCTGCATTCCTGCCTGATGGGAATGTGTAAATATGCCTCCTTTAAATCCAAAGTTACCATCCATGCATTTTTGGTCTGCATTGGAAGTAGCTGCTGTAGAGTAAGCATCTTGAATTTTAGTATCTCGAGAAAAGTGTTCAAGACTGACAGATCCAGAAAGGGTCTCCATGAATTTTGCTTTCTGGGGACTAGAAAGAGCCTTGAGTAAAAACCTTGTCCCATCTCTGAAAGTGGAACCAGTTCTATGGCTTTCACAGCCAAGAGAGCTTCCACCTGGTTTAAGGCCTCTAACCATTGATGTTTTGGAAGATCCGGCCATCCGCTTGGTCTTGGTAGGGTATGAAAATGGAATTTGTAACCTCTTGAAACCACATCCAGAACCCACTTGTCTTGGGTTATACGAGTCCAATTTAGGTGAAAAAGAGAAAGTTTTCCTCCGAGAGGGGCTTCCAGGCAAGAAGTTCCTGCAGCCCAACAGAGGGAGTCATTCAGTCTGTTTTCTATGAGCTTGCGACCTGTCCTCTCCTCTCCTAGGGGTGGAAGCTGTCCACTGTCTTGGTCTATAAAAGGCTTGCGTTTGAGGCCTTCCTCGGGAACGTCTGTATCTACCCCTCTGAGGCCTGTCAGAATTGGGAAAGGACCAATTTTTAGTAGGCCAATTCCTACAAAATCTGGGTGGCTGTACTTGTAAGAAATCTTTAACCGTTTGCATGGATTTTGCCTTGTCCTCCATCTTCTTTATCACCTCTTCAGCTTTAGATCCAAACAAAACATTATGCTGAACAGGAGCATCCAACAATTTAGCTTTTACTTGATCTGGCAAGTTTTGTTCCTTTAACCACGCATGCCTTCTAATGACTGTGCCAGAGGCAGCAGCCCTACAAGAAGCCTCCAAGGCATCAAATCCACAGTTTAAACCATGCTTCCAAACTTGTTCAGTGGCATGCATTAAGTCATGTAATTCCTTATCATCTGCACAGGCGAAAATGGAAGTTAACTTTTGTTTTAAAACAGACAGAAGAAATTGCTGGTATTTCAGCATATGAAACTGACAGTTTAAAGCCCTAATAGATAAAGTAGCAAAAGTGTACACTTTTTACCCCATCTTTCTAAAGATCTGGAATCCTTCTCAGTGGGAATGGGTTTTTTAGCAGAAGCGGCTTTAACCGCCTTAGGACCCTGAGAAATGGTTTCAGGATCAGCAGTAGGATTCTTGTATAAAAACTGGTGGGAGTCAGGAACCCTATAATATCTGTCTGGCTTAACAGGAGCTGGAGGAAAAGAGTCAGGAGTTAAGTTAGCCTCCGAAAAAGCATCATCCACAATATCCAAAATAGGAGGAATAGCCAGGGGTCTATGTTGGGGAAGAAGAAGAAAATCCATAAGTCTTTTCTTAGATTCCGAGTACTTCTGTCCTTCCCAGTGAAAATGTTCCCTCATTTCATGCAAAGTTTCCCCAAAAGAGAAATCCTCAGGGGGAGAAGCTGAAGGAATGGATTCCTCAGCATCAGAATCCTCCTAAGGAGGGAAAGAATATTCCTGGTCAGAAGAAGAAACTGAAGAAACAGAAGCCTGATCAGAGGAGTCATAATACACTGCCTGCCTTGGTCTTTTATCTGGAGGGGGATGTGAACCCCTAATCATAGTAAGCAAGTCTTCAGCCATCTTGAGTAACTGTTTCTGAGACTTGGGTGCCGGATCAGAAGAGGCCTGGGCTGCAGTCTTTGATTTGGAAGGAGTCTTTGCCTTTGTCTTTGCCTTTATTAGAAGCTGAGTAGGCCTGAAAACCCCTTCGGAAGCCGGTACCTGCACAGCGGCTCCGGACCCATCCGAAGGAGCATTGTCCGAAGGTCCTGCAACAGAAATATTCAAAGGCCTAGTTGGCTCCTTGTGGGAGTCCGTTTCAGCCATCGGTTCCGAAATAGCTGACGACAGGGGCTGCAAAAGCGTCTCACTGATGACGGCCAAACCTGAAGCTGGCTCTGCTTGTACAATATCGTCTGATTTGGACCTCGGAGGCCTGTCTTTATCCTTGCGTCGTTTGTGAACTCCGGTAGCCGGAACCGTATCCAACGACATTTTGTAATTAAAACGCCTACCGAAGTAATGAAATGCAAAATCGTACCTTTGTTTAACTGTACATTGATTGAATCCAGCACAAAACCGACAACTAGCTACATCGTGGTCAGGGCCTAAGCAAGGAATACAGTAAGAATGAAAATCCTTATGAGGTATTTGCTTCCCACATGAAATACAATTATTAACTTTTTCTGACATCGGACTGGAGCAAGAAAAAAGTTTCCCCAACGGGGTACTTAGCTTTGTTAGGAGAAGAAAGTCTTCGGACTGAAGTACGTTTAGAAAAAAAATTGTCAGGAGTCAGCCGACCGGCACTTGCGAATTGCTATCACCGCACGGCAAGAAAGACTGGAGAACATGGCGTCGGCTGTCAGCTTTGTACTCCTGGCGCTCTGACGTCAGGGAGCATGGCTGAGCAGCCGACGCCGGACCCAGACTTTGGGATTCTGGCCGACCGAGGACTGCCTGCCGGCAGGGGAGGACCCTACAGACATGACTGCAACAGTGAAACACGATGAACATCCTGTGTTTTAATCTCAAAGTCTGGTAGATGAGCAAGAGCTTGAGAGGCCTGGAAAAGCAGAGTCAAGTAATACCTAGACAAATGAGTTTGGTAATTCATTGCTCTGACAGCTAGAGTTGAAAAGGTATAAAACCTTTTTTACCCAGTCTCTCTAAAATCTTGCTCTGCTAAACTTTTACTATCGGACAAGGAGAAGGAGACAGTTGTGAAGACTTATCAGAAGCTACCAAAATAACTGCTGGATCAAAAGAGGGACATTTCTAGGGAAACTTACAATCAGACACCTTGTAAAACCTGGCCCCTTGGGGGCAGAAGCCTGAGAATCCGGAGTCTTAGAGGAGCCAAACATGTCCAGGAAAGCTGGAAAGACTGCAGATACTGTAGAAGGAGAGGGAACCTCCATTTGCAAAAGGTCATATCTTTTTTGTTCAATCAGAAATCTGGTATCCCATTTGAAAAATTCCCTCATTTTGTTAATGGTTTCACCAAAGGAAATCTCTTCCACAGGGGAATCCCCCCATTAGATTCCTCCTCTTGAGAACCATATTCTAGAGGAGATGTGATTTGACTGGAATATGCTAAGAAATATCTTCAGAAGAAGAGTCATCACTATCTGTAGAAAGAACCAGAGTCCCAAATCCTTGAACAGGGATAGCAGATGAAGGCTTCAGAGCCAAAGCCCTGATAAGACCCTGGGAGAAAGCATCCCAGTCAGACTGAAGAGCTAAACGAACATGAGAAGGTCTTGTTTTCCGTTTTTTCTTTACATGCATTTCTGCATGAGGAGAAGTAGAGGAACCCAACGTAGGCCTAACATCCAGAGTAGTCTGTGAAAGATCCCTAGCAATAACAGTAGGGAAAGTCCCTGGGGTCTTCAAGCAAAGCAAGCCAAAGTTCCCCCATACTGCCCAAAATGGAAGTCTGCACTGCCTTTGAGGACCTGCAGAGATCAGAATCTTTAGCAGCTTCCAACAAGGTACATGGCAAGGAACCAGACTAGACCTCTGAATGTACCACCGGGTCTTCACTGACCAAGGGATACACTGGAGTTAAGAGGCGCAGCTGAAGAGGATTCAGGTCTAGATTTGCTAACCTTCCGCTTCAAACCTGGCTCAGCCAAAGGATTCCTGGAACTCTCCATAATGTCTTTAGCTAGACGTTTAAGCTGCTGATTCTTCAGGTAAAGATTTAAAGCTGAAAATCAGCAACACAAAGTCTTAGGCACAAAGGCCTGACAAACTGAATAGGATCAATAGTCGTGACTAGGCCCTAAACAGAAAAGACAAAGCTTGTGGCTATCTTTATGTGGAATCTGCCTTCCACATCTAAACCTGCCCTTCCTGCATGACATGAACTAATAACAAAAGGCAGTAGCAAAGAAACAAATAAATCCCCAACAGGGCACTTACCTGAAGCTGGAGCAACACATGGAATCTGACTGCAGACATAGAAATCAACCTTACGAATGGCGGCAGAAAAGTTCTGAGGACTGTATGTGCAGATGTCCTTTTATGGCTGATGTTTGTCAGAACATATGTGAGTCATCCCACGTACTTGCAGCAGCTAAAAGCTGTTGTATACTGGCTGAAAGTCAGGTCGTTGTGCAGAAGACAACCTATATATAAAGAGTACTGCAACACTGAATAGAAGGGCATTTTGGATTCCCCCGGGATGTGCGTTGCAATGAGTATGTGGTCTGAAGAGATCATCCATTCCCAAACTCTCATGGCCTCTATGCACAATGGGTAAGAACGGGTTCCCCCCTGCCTGTTGATGTACCAAACCACAGACATATGGTCTGTCAGAATTACAACTGTCCCTAGAGGAAGGCAGTCCTGAAAGGCTTGCAATGTGAGAATAACCCCCCTCATCTCCAGTACATTTATGTACAGTTTGGTCTCTTTGGTGGACCATGTGCCTTGGACCAACGTTCCCTGAAAATGTCCCCCCCCCCACAGGGATGAGTCAGTGGTCACAGTGGCCGAAGGAGAGGGAAGAACGAAGGGTCTGCAGAGATGAAGATGGTCTGTAAGAATCCACCATTGTACAGGATACTTGCAAATCTGAGTGAGTCTGACTGGGGCTGATAATGGATGGGGCCAAATAAACCATTGTACCGCCAGAGTTCACTGGAGAACTTCCATAAAAAACCTGGCTAGGGGCACTAGAAGAATGGCAGGAGACATGGAACCTATGCAAATAGAGCCAGCCGAGCTGGAGGAGTTGGGGTGTCACACCCCGTCTCAATGATCTTTTATTATCCCGGAGGGGTAGGGAAAATCAACTACCCCCCTAAAAGAAAAAATAAACTAAAAAAAGCAGTATATGACATTGTATTTACAGTATTTCCAGACAGGACTTTTAAAAATATTTATGATTATACATATCTTTATAAAATACTAAAGCTTGAAAGGTAATGACTTTGCGATTTGTTTTTGCTCCAGAATGGAATCTTCCAGGGAAAAGTACACAAAGCACATGTGCCAAGAAATGGAACAAATAAAAGGAATCAAGAACACATTCAGGTGCTTAAAAACTTGGGGAAAATATTTTAAGGTTTTACAGCTGGCCTAGACCTTAAAAATCACCATTTCTGCCCAATACAAAAAGTTAAAACTGGATTTAAAAATTTAAAGGGAATATTCACAAATGTGAGAGGTCAGCTACCACTCACTTATGGTGATAATCAGAGATACACTCAACAATTTAAAAACGTCTCAGCTTTAGAATTTCGTTTATATTTTTTAAAGCAATTCCTGAATCTACACAGCCTTCCTGTATGGAGGAGTATGGGGATAGTTCACCACATATTTTGAGGCTTACACAGGGCTATGTTCCATTAATGTCAACAGGGCTCCAAATATAAGACACATTAAGGTGTTAAACTCTTATCAGTATGTAGCAATAATAAAATATTACAAGTGGCACACCCCATAAGCCTTACAGTAAGTCACTAAAAATGAGCACCATATTGCATATTGGGGAGTGCTGACAAACCAGTGGCGAGCTTCATAAATAGTTTTTAAAATTTATAAAAGAACATGAAGCTGCTACAGTGCCCCACCTCCATTCTGGGTCTAATGGCCACTCCAATCACCCCTTGGACTATTACCAAATTTGATGCCATGGCCAGCATGGACCCCCAAGGGTGTCCTGTGGAGTCACTGCTGCCCTATGAACACCCAGGGGGCTGTGGTTGGGTGCAGGGTGAATACAATGAGCAAAATGTGCCGCTCCACCTCCACACTTCTACATGATGCTGCCAACTGTAAGATGCCCCATCCCTTCGGCTGAACACATTGCAACTGGTTTCCCTGCCTCCATGAGGAAGCTTCTATTTCTCTGTGTGCCCTGCCTACATGTTGCCCTCTCCCACAGTATGGGTGCACTTTTCCTCCCTGCTGCTCAGTCATTCACAAGAGACACTAACTGAACCCGGATCAACTGGGCTGTAGTCAGGACTTTATCCATCTACACTTCCGGAGTGGCTCCCGGACAATTTTTTTTAATGCCTAGAGACTGTGAACAAAAGACCGAGCAGCTGCCTCACAAATGCTTTGAGGCAAAACGTTTTTAAGGAAGCTGCTGAAGTGAAAGCTACTACTAAGGAATGAGCTCTGAAGTGCACCTACAAGGATTTATTAGGTTTTTCACAGCAAAAAATAAAATGTGCTGATCCAACTATTTAGAGACAGTTTGCCAGGTCACTAGTCTGCCTCACTTCACTGGAACACAGGACACAGGTTAAAGTGGTCTCTTTAAATCCTTAGTTCTTTCTACACATTATCTGCCTTACCTGTGGACATTTTACAAATGCAAAACTCACCTTTCGTTTCAGGCTTGGGTAAAACATTGAATATCCTGATTAAGGGACACCTTCAAGACTTTAGGCAACTATACTTTTCCAAAATGGACACTGGTGAGGGGCAGACTCCATTGGCTTATTAACATGAATAAATAATTCATAACAAAGACTCAGAATAGTTATTCTTCCTTTCTAAAGGTCTACTTCTCTGTAAGACAGACATCATCACAAATGCCTAAAGGAGACCGACAAATGCTACAGCACCTGCTGAGTGAAAGTATTTCATGTAGGTAGAAATGGTCTGCACCACTGTAGTTTGAAGGCTGAAGGCAAAGGATCTTCAAAGAGGTAAAAGCAGCTACTAATGGTAGCTAATGTGAGAGTGGTAGGAGATGGAAGGAAACACTGTACTAGTACAGATGTCAGACTGTGATGCCACTTGTGCAGGAATCGTGCCATCCCCAATACAAACAAGATGCTCTCCTCCAAAAAAAGGAAGCCAATCTGGTGGTCCCTTGCCATAAACAAACTTTACAACAAAAGGAACAAACTGTTGCAGAAAAGAGGAAGATCCCAGGATGCAATAAAAGTACAGTTGTGTACACTTACTATAAATGTAGATGTTCGAATGTATTCACTGTTGCAGTTATTACATTTGGGTTATCTGCCTGCAGGTAGCCCTCAGCCGGCCTGAATATCAAAGTCTTGGATTCCTGTGTCAGATGCAGTCTCTTCTTCCATGACGTCAGATTGTCAGGGGTATAAAATCATGCAGCCGACGCCATTACATCAGTTTTTCTAGCCATAGATGTCAGGTGCCCCCATAATGGAAAGCAATTATATGTTAGATTACACCTCCAACAAAAAGCAAATACACCAGAAAGCTGAAATACACTAAACAAGAAGCAAAGTATAGCAAAGAGAAGTCAGGGGGCTGGAGGGAGGGTAACCAGGACTGCAACAGTGAATACACTCGAACATCTATATTTATGGTAAGTGTACACAACTGTTCTATGTTCTTAGTGTTTCACTGTTGCAGTCATTACATTTGGGTTGATCCCCAAAGCTAAGGAAGGGAGGAGGAAGCTAGAGAGCATTAGGACCAGCTATTAAGCCCTGCAAAACTGCAGTGGCAAAACCAGCTCTGGATTTAGTAAACATAGGCATGTGGTAATGCTTGGTGAAGGTATGTACAGAGCTCCAGGTAGCAGCTTTTAGGATGTCCCTGGTAGGGACACCTCTGAGAAAGGCTGTAGAGGTAGATGCAGCCCTGGTGGAATGTGATCTTATCTCCTGTGGGGTAGGTTTTTCCATGGTGCTTATAGCAGAAATGAGTGCAATGGGCTAGCCACTTAGAAATGGTTTGCTTTTAAATGGCCTTCCCCTCTGCCCCTGCAGCAAAGCCAATTAGCAGCTGTTCAGACTTCCTGAGAGGTTTAGTCCTGTCCAAATAAAATCTAAGTTGTCTGTGCACGTCCAAAGAGTGCAGTATTCGTTCTCCTTTGTTTTGTGGATTTGGGAAAAAAATAGGCAAATGAATGGACTGATTAAGGGCCACACTAGACACCACCTTGGGCATAAAGGAAGGATTGGTCCTGAAGGACACCCTGTCTGTATGAAAGATGATGAAGGGCTCCGCTGCCATGAGGGCCTGTAATTCAGACACTCTTCTTGCTGAAATGATGGCTAGAAGGAAGGCTGTTTTCCAAGAAAGGAATTTCAACTCTGCAGTTGCAGCTGGCTCAAAAGGAGGTAGAGTGAGCTTTTCCAATACAAAGTTAAGGTTCCAGGCTGGAGTAGGGGGGTCTCCTGGGAGGTCTTAAATTTTTGGCCCCTCTGAGGAATTGCTTTAGCAGGGGGTGAGAGAAGGGGGGGGGTTCAGTATTATAATGTGCTGAAATGGCAGAGGCATGAATTTTAATTGACGAAAAGGAGAGGCCCTTGTGGAGCATCTCTGTTAAGTTCTGAAGAATATGCAGTAAGCTGGGCTCCGTTGTGCCCACCCCCAGAGTCTGGCTCCAGGAACAGTATCTTCTACTTTTCAGCACAGGATTTTCTAGTACTAGGCCTCCTTGCCTCCAGAATGACATCTAGCAAATGCTTACTAAAGGAGGTTATTGGAGAGCTCAAGAATTTGACAGGCTGCAAGGTTCAGGGTTTGAAGCTGAGGGTGCAGAATGTGGCCCTCCTGCTGGGACAGCAGGGAAGGGGTCTGAGGCAGGTGCCATGGTTCCAGCAGTGACATACTGCGCACGAAGGGGTACCAGTGCTGGCGTGGCCAGTCTGGTGCAATCAGTATTGTCCTTGGTTTGTCCTGTTTTTTCTTTAGCAGAACCTTCGAGAGGAGAGGTAGAGGGGGAAGACAAACCGAAAGGCTTTCCCTGAAGAACAGTGCATTCACTTTCCAAGCTTGACTGTGGGAAGTCTTTGTGCAGAATTATTGGTAGTTCTGACGAGAGGCAAACAGGTCTCTCTCTGGATTCCCCCATTTGTTTCTCAAAAGGTTGAATATCTTTGGTTCCAGTTTCCACTCGTGTAGGTCCATGAGATTTCTGCTTAGGTCATCTATCAGTGAATTTAGCTTGCCTAGCAGGAATTGAGCTTGTAGGTGAACTTGGTAGCTCAAGGCTGTGTTCCACAGAGCCATGGCAAGTCTGCAGAGAGGGTATGAGTGGGTTCCCCCCTGCTTGTTTATGTACCACATAACAGTGGTGTTGTCTGTCTTTACCAATAATTGTCCTGGAAGAATGTGGTCCTTGAAGGCTGTCAGGGAATTCTGAACAGCTAACATTTCTTTTTAAGTGATATGCAGGTGCATCTGACTCTGGTTCCATTTGCCCTGAATGCACTGCCCTGCCAAGTGAGCCCCCTCATGCATAGTCTGATGCGTCTGTTGTTAGGGTTTGGGCGGCAGGGTGTAGAGAGAATGGCAGCCCCTTGCTGTGGTAGCAGGCCTCTGCCCACCAAAGGAACTCTGTCTTTATACAAGGAATGATATGAATCATAGATTCCAGGTCCCGAGAATGTTGACACCATAGGCTTTTTAGATACCATTGTAGTTTCCTCATATGCAGTCTTGCATATGGAATTAGTAGGATGCAAGAGGCCATGAACCCCAGGGCTTGCAGGATTTTCCTTGCAGATAGCTGGATCTCTGTGGCCAGTAGTTTGAAGTAGGCTGTCAAATAAACTTGTTTATCTGGCGTGAGGTAAGCCACCTGGAAGGTTGTGTTCAAGCTTGCTCCCAGGAATACAATTTGTTGGCAGGGTACTAGATGAGATTTATTTTCGTTTATGGTGTACCACAGTGAGGTTAGAAGTTTCTTTACAAATGCCAGATGTTTTAGTAGCATATCCTGGCTTTCTGCCTGAATTAGACAATCTTCCAGGTATGGATATATTTGAATATTTCTTTGCCTGCAAAATGCAATGACTGCAACTAGACACTTTGTGAATACCTTGGGTGCAGTAGATAAGCCAAAGGGAAGTGCAGAGAACTGATCATGCATGGAGCCTGCTCTGAAGCGTAGGTATTTACTGCAAGATTCCCTTATTGGAATGTGTAGGTAAGCTTCCTTTAAGGCTAAGGTTGCCAACCAGACATCTTTGCCTAGCATAGGAAGGAAGCAGCCGTTGAAGTGTTAGCATTTTGAATTTTGGGATTACCAATAAGGTGTTTAGAAAAGAGAGGTCCAGGACAGGGTGCCAGGAGCTGCCTTTTCTGGGTACCAGGAAAAGCCTTGAGTAAAAACCTTGTCCCCTTTCTTCTGCTGAGACAGGTTGAATAGCCCTGACACTTAGAAGAGAGAGGACCTGCTGTTGAGCCTCTGCCCACTGATTTGGGGGTAGGTCTGGCCAACCGTTTGGGGTTGGTAAGGTGTGGAAGTGGAATCTGTATCCTTGGAAAACCATATTTAAAACCCATTTGTCCTGGGTAATGAGTTCCCAGTTTTTTGCATGCAGGGCGATCCTTCCCCCTAAGAGAGCAAGCAGTTGAGCAGGGCTTAGAAGGTTTAAGGTTAAGTCACTGTGACATTTTTCCACAGGGGGTGTCTTACTACTTCCACCTTTGGAAGTGGGAGCCCCCCCACTGTTTAGGCCTGAGAGTACCTTGAGACTGTAGCCTATGTGGTCTGCTGTTCCTGGGTTTGGACTGAGAGGGCCTGGGAGAGACAGGAAAGGACCAATTCGTAGAAGGCCAATGCCTACTAAACCTGGGAGGCTGTACTTTCAGGAAATCTTTCACTGTCTGCATAGATTTAGCTTTTTCCTCCATCTTTTTAAGGAGTTCTGCTTTGTTGCCAAACAGGCGGTCTTGATTTAAGGGAGCATCCAGTAATTTAGCTTTAACAAGATCTGGCAAATTTTGTTCCTTAAGCCAAGCATGCCTTTTAAGTACAGACCCAGTGACAGCAGCCCTGCAAGATGCTTCTAAAGAGTCAAAACCACACTGCAAAGTATGTAATTCTTTATTTTCAGCAGTCAGGAAACATCATTTTCTGTTTAAGTAGTCCCATAATAAGCTGCTGATACTTTAACATATGAAACTGGCAGTTTAAGGCCCTAATGGCCAAAGTAGCTGAAGTGTATACCTTCTTATCCCATCTGTCCAAGGTCCTGGAATCTCTATCAGAGGGGGTAGGGTTTTTGGCAGTAGTAGCCTTAATGCCTTTAGGTCCTTAGGAAATGGTCTCTGGGTCCGCAGTAGGATTCTTGAAGAGGAACTTGAGAGTCAGGTACTCTGTAATACCAGTCAAGTTTCCTGGGAGCTGGAGGTAAAGTGTATGGAGCTAGGCTAGATTCCAAGAAGGCATCATCTACAATGTCCAGGACAGGAGGGATAGCTAAAGGCCTGTGTTGAGGGAGAATTAAGAATTCCCTAAGCCTCTTTTTGGAGTCAGAGTAATCCTGGCTTTCTCAGTGGAAATGCTCCCCAAGTGTGTGCAAGGTTTCAAAAGAAAAATCTTCTGGAGGGGAAGCAGAGGGAATGGAATCCTCTGCATCAGAATCCTCATAGGTAGATAAGGGCAAATCCTGGTAATCAGAAGAAACAGAAATTTCAGAATCCTGATCAGAAGAATCAGAAGGAAAATCAGTTCTAGGTCTCTTAGAGGGTGAAGGCTGGCTTCCCCTAATTATAAGATATAAGGTCTTCAGCCATTATTTGTTTTTTAGGCATATGGGCCTGACCATGCGGTTTGGATGTCAGTTTTCTAGACGTGGGTCGAGTTTTATGCCTTAAAGAAGATGGTGTCTGTTTGAAATGCAAGTCAGTAGGCCTGAATACACCCTCAGAAGCCGGTGCCTGCACAGCAGCTCCAGACCCATCCAAGGTAGAGACATCTACAGGTTCCATAGTCGAAGAAGCATCCCCGAATGGGTCTCAGTAGAGGCCTGCGAATCTGAAGTAGTGGGTATCAGGGCCTGCGAAAGCGTCTCACTGAGTACCAGCGAACTGGTGACTAGCTTAATGGAACCGTTGTCAGCAGCTTTGGACCTATGCGGTCTGTCTCTGTCTTTATCTTCACGTTTTTTCGGAATGTTGGTAGTGGGATGGCTTACCGAAGCCATTTCTGGATAGTTAAACAGAGTACCAAAATAATTTGCTGCGAAAATAAACAGACAATGAATAGTCTGGGGGTTAAATAAGGCACAAAACAGACAGCGAGGGACGTCGTGGTCCAGGCCTAAGCAAGGAATGCAGTACGAATGAAAATCTTTATGAGGCATTTACTTTCCACAGGTAACAGAATTGTTAACTTTTACTGACATCAGTTAAGAGCAAGAAAAAGGATCCCCAATGGGGTACTTAGCTTTTCTGAAAACTTCGGTTCTGAAACTGTAGTTTTATTGGCCATTTTGGGTCAATTCCAAAACACCTTCATCTTCCTCTCTTAAAACCTGGTTGCCTCGTGGTTTTGGCATCTTTTCAGGCTTGTTGGCTGTTGGTGAAGACCCACCAAGAAGAGAAAACGCTGAGAGAAGAAAGGAGCCACTTTTGAGATCAAGTATTTTTCTTCTGTTTATTTGCTAGTTTTTCTGCATAGCTGCCTTTTTGAGCATTTTTCTGGGTTGTTAAACTTGATTTTTGCATTAGTAACTGTATTTAGAGCACAACCTAGAGCTATTTACTGAATTTCCTGTTTGCACTTATTTTTAAAATCGTTTTTTCTCAAAATTTGCATTTTATCTGCCTTTGGCCTAGCACTCTTGTGTGGGGTCATTTACTGCACTGTTATAACTTGTTGATACTTGTGAATCTCTGCTATCTCTGAAAAAAAAAAAAAAAAAAAAAAAAACAAAAAAAATCTTGCTTTTTCCCACTTTTCTGAGATTTAAAAAAGTTCAGTTACAGGCTTGCTGTTCTTGAACTGCTTGTAAGTTTCTGTGAGGCCATTTTTTGCTTGGACTAAAGGGAAGTCTCTCTGTTGATCAGTGGCAGTGAAAAACATTGAGCAGCCTGCCTGCCCCTGTGGGAGTGGTTACTGACTTGAAACTGTAGTTTTATTGGCCATTTTGGGTCAATTCCAAAACTCCTTCATCTTCCTCTCTTAAAACCCTCTTTTGCGCGGTTTTGCTAGTTTTTGAGCATAGCGCAACAGCGGGCAGCGCCGCCTAATTGGGTTTAAACTATTCCTGGCTCCACAAAGTCTGCTCTTCACTTTTTCCCTTAGAACTGCTCTATCTCTCAATTTAAACACCATATTCTCATTCTAAGGCCCTTCACTGGTCCAATTAAGTAATCCTACAAGTTAGCACTATTAAACCATAAGCACTACTTACTCTTATACTCTCTACGATTACCCTGTCCTCTATTGGTCCGTCTTAAATTCAGTTTCCCTATATTACTCTAGCATGTCCAAAGGTCAGTCAATGGTTTCCTCTCCAGTCCAGCTGGTGAATCTGGGAATTTTGAGGCAATGTTACAACTGTCTCATGTACATGGACAACCCTCTCCTCCTCCAAATAGGTTCAAATATATGTGAGAGATGCAACTATTTAGCCAAACTGGAGGCTGAGCTCTCTCATCTCAAAACTGGTGTAACCAGTCAGGAGGAGAAGGTAACCTCACACAACACAATTCCAGTATCACATAGTCCCACCACATCAGCGAACCAAACACAAATACACAAAAACATACTCGGAGGCTCTAAATAAAAATCTACCAAAGCAACAGAGACCTCCAAAGCAGACATCCAAGCAAACGCTACCTCAAAACAAAACACGCACAACACATAGCCCACAAAGTCAGTGTGCCAAGCAGCCACAGCCCTTAAGGCTGAATAACACACCTGATACTCTTGTAATAGGTGACTCTATTGTCAGACACACTGACGTCCCGCTCACCAGGCTGAATAAAGAGAAGGTCACGATGAGCTGCCTGTCGGGTGCTAGGATCCGCCACATAACGCAAGCACTCAGGTCACTCCAAAGCAAATACAAATTGCACATGCTGGTGTGAATGACCTGAGAAGTACCTCCCTGGACTACATGAAAAGAGACATAGAGGAGCTCTCTGATCATGTAGCCCAGGCTGGTATGACCCTGACCTTGAGCAGCATCTTACCCTCACCTAGAATGATGCCACAGTACAAAGACAAAATGATCGATTTTAACAATTGGCTAAAATTTTGGTGTCATTCAAAGGGGATCCAGTGTCTGTCAGCCTGGGATGACATGCTCGACAAGCCACGTTGCTTCGCTAGGGACTGCTTGCACCTGTCACCACTGGGCTTTCGGATATTGGCAAAAGCTCTTGCCACCCCCATAGTGCCTTTTTTAGGCAAGGCTCAAAAGTCAAACCCACCCCATAGACAGCACAAGGAACAAGAAACTAAGGGTAATGCTGCTTAACGCCAGAAGTCTTAACCTCAAGATGCACGCACTCGAAGCTCTCCTCAGTATGGAGAACATCGATATCTGTGCAGTGACAGAAACCTGGTTCAAGGCTCCAGAAAGCACCACAGCACTACCAGGCTATACCTCATATCATGCTTTTCGGCCCCAAAACTCGGAACGAACCACAAAAGGAGGGGGAGTTTCCATATTTATCAAGGATATCCACACCTCCAGGTTAGTGGCATTGCACAAAGTATCGGAGACCATCCATGTGCAACTAACAGTGGGCAAGACTGCTTTTCAGTTTATAGCATCCTACAGTCCACCCTCTCAAAGTCAGGAATCCCACTCGGCTTTCCTGAAAACATTGGAGAACATGAAGATCTCTCCGAACACCATTATATTGGGCGACTTCAACTACCCAAACATTGACTGGGAGCACTACTCAAGCCCCAGCACCTTAGTCCAAAGGTTCCTGGAAATTATAAACTCAAATGCTATGGAACAACTAGTCACCACTCCCACAAGAGGGGACAACATACTAGACCTGATCATTACCAACATGGGAACTCTATGCTCCACACCAGAAGTATATCCCTCATTGGTAAGACCAGACCACAAATTAATTTCACTGGATGTCCACATCCCGACCCCACCCCCAGCCCAGAAAACCACAGTGAAAGACTTCTCAAAAGCGAACTTCTCACTTCTCAAAACCGAAGTGGAATCCTTCAAGGCCCCAGGGCCAGTGGAAACTACGGCCCAAACTGCAGAATCCTATATAAACGCATTCTACGGACATCTCTAGAAATGCATGGATCATGTTATCCCAAACAAAACCAAGACCCAATCATCCAAAGGCAGGCGTCCAGTCTGGTGGACCCCTGCCATAAATAAACTGTACAACAGAAGGAGGAAGCTACTACATGATAGAGCAAAATCCCTAATAGGGAAGGCATCTCTGATCAGTACTATCAAAAAATTACAATCCCTCATAAAATCCTCCAAGGCCAGCTTCGAGAGAAAAATTGCACAGGACACCAAAGACAATCATAAGGCTTTTTTCAGTTATGTTAGGAACCTGGGATGCAACTCCCAGACTTTTTCTGAGTTGATTCCAAATGACAAAAAATACACTGAACCCACAGACATCGTCAATATCCTGGCAGACGGGTTCAGTGCAAACTTCTCCCCCCCAAAAGAGCAAGTATCTATACCGGCAGAGGGCTGCCTCCCAAACATCTCTGATGCTCAGGTGAAGGCTGCCCTCTCCAAAGCAAAAAACACTGCATCCATGGGACCAGATGGCGTCCCAGGTTGCGTCCTACATAAACTCCAAGAGGAACTAATCCCTCAAATAAAACAGCTATACAATCTCAGCCTCACTACAGGATATGTGCCCACAGAATGGCGTACAGCAACAGTGGTCCCACTCCACAAAGGTGGAGCCTCTACGAACCCTGGAAACTATCGCCCCATAAGCCTGACAAGCTTAGTCTGCAAGGCTATGGTGAGGATCATCATGGAGCTCATAAACAAAGACATTGGGGACCTACAGACACTAGATCCTACCCAGTTCGGCTTTGTCAAGGGCAGATCCTGCCTTTTGAACCTGGTTGACTTCTTCGAAACAGTCACCAAAGCCATAGATGAGAAGGTAGTCCACACAGCCTATCTGGACCTTGCAAAGGCATTTGACACAATACCCCACTCGGGCATCATAGATAAGCTATCCAGCTTAAATATACACCCCTATGTCACAAGATGGGTCGCAAACTGGCTCAAAGACAGAACCCACAGAGTGAGAGTTGCTGGAGCCATGTCAGACTGTCAGACTCGAAACCGGTCACAAAGTGGCGTACCACAGGGTTCTGCCCTGGGACCACTCTTGTTCGGTATATACTTTTCCGAGGTACAGGCAAACATGGGAGGACTATGGCTCACCAAGTTCGCAGACGACTGCAAACTGGGCGCCATAATCGACTCTCCAGCTGACACAAACATCCTTCAAAAAGGTCTCACAGAGACAGATAACTGGTGCCAGCACCATGGTTTAAAGCTAAATGCCAAAAAATGTATAGTCATACCCTTTGGCAAAAACAATGTGCCCACAAATTACCACATAGGCGGAAACTCGTTAAGTACAGAGAAAGTTATTAGGGACCTGGGGACCCAAGTTGATAGCAATCTCTCCTTTGAAAACCACATTGCCAAAGTGGTTAGAAAGACCTTCTACATAGCCCACCTCATCACGAAGGGTTTCACATCTAGATCAAGAGAGGTAATCGTGCCCCTTTATTCATCCCTCATCAGGCCAATCATAGAATACAATGCCCCTTTTGGGATGTACCTTACCCGACACCTGCAGCAATTAGAAAGACCCCAAAAGTATCTCACCAAGAGGATCAAGGGTCTCAAACAGATGCCATATGCTGCTCGGTTAAAAAACTCCAGCTCTACTCAGTTGCATACCGCTTACTTCGAGCCGATCTATGCCTGACATACAAAGCTATGTCAAATCCAGAATTAATGGACATGCTCCACCTCAGTAAATCTAAATCCCTTAGATCCACACGCTCGAGGGACTTGAACCTCAGCACAGAAATAAACAGAACTTGCTGGAGGGACAGGTTCATAACCCAGAGGCTCCCTTCGCTCTGGAATAGAATTCCAGTTCATGTGAGGCAGAGCACCTCACTGAATCTCTTCAAGAAGAATCTTGACAGGTGGATGGGGGATCGTAGGTTTGTCCCAGGGATTACTCCCGTGTCACTATTAGACAGAGGCACAGTAAACTAAACCTTAAAAAGGGCACAGTATACTCAAATCAAGGGGTGGCGTAAGCCATACAGAATCGGGCTTGGCTTATAATTGCCCCAGGGCAGATAGCCTAGTATGAACCTATGAAACTTGAAAATGAAAATTTCAGGAGTCGGCCAACTGGCACTTGCGAACTGCTTCTGCTTCGGGCACCGCGTGGCAAAAAAGACTGATGTAATGGCATCAGCTGCATGTTTTATACCCCTGACGTCAAGGAAGACGAGACAGCATCTGATGCAGGAATCCAATACTTTGATATTCAGGTCGGCTGATGGCTACCTGCAGGCACATAACCCAAATGTAATGACTGCAACAGTGAAACATGAAGAACATCTCCCTTACCAGCCTCAGTAAGAAGCTGAGATCCCTCAAAATCCTCCAAAGCTAGTTACGAAAATAAAATTGCCAAAGATTCCAAAGACAACCACAAGGCATTCTATAGCTATGTCAAGAATCTAAATGGCAATGCTCAGATCTGATCTGAGCTACAACAGAATGGCATTAAATATACTGATTCCCAAGGATATTGCCAACATCCTGGCAGATCGATTCAGTGCAAACTTCACCCCCCTCTCACCCCCCTAAAGGGCCCATCTCAATACCAAAAGACTGCCAAATTCCAGTAATAACGGCCACACAGGTAAAAGACGCACTCTCCAAAGCCAAGAATACAGCATCCATGGGACCAGACGACATCCCAGGCTGTGGACTACATGAACTACAAAATGAACTGGCACCTCACCTAAGTGTCATGTTTAATCATAGCCTCACCTCAGGCTTCGTGCCCACTGAGTGGCGCACGGCTACAGTTATCCCACTCCACAAGGGGGGATCCACCTTGGAACCAGGGAACTACCGCCCCATCAGTCTGATGAGTCTCATCTGCAAGGCCATGGAACGTATTATCATGAAACTTATAAATAAAGACATTGGCAACCTTCAAGCACTGGACCCCACGCAGTTTGGGTTCGTGAAGGGACGATCTCGTCTCCTGAACCTGACTGACTTCTTCGAATCAGTCTCCAGAGCAGCGGACAAGGCCGTCCACACAACCTATCTGGGCCTTACCAAGGCCTTAGACACCATCCCCCACTCTGAAATCATAGATAAACTTACTAAGCTGGGAATTAATCCCTATGTCACTCGATGGGTTGCTGGCCGATTCCAAATCCATGACAAGTGGAGTACCTCGGAGTTCAGTCCTGGGACCGCTCTTGTGTGGCATCTGCTTCTCTAAGTACAGGCCAACACTAAGAGACTCTGGCTAACAAAGTTTGCAGATGACTGCAAACTGGGAGCCATTAGTGAATTCCCAAATGATGTGGATATTCTACAAAAGGGCCTTACAGAAACAGATGCTTGGTGCCAGAGCCACGGACTCGAGCTCAATGCCAAGAAATGTATAGGTATCCCCTTTGGGAAAAAACATGTACCCGTGAATTACCACTTAGGTGGCAGTGCACTAAACACCGAAAGTGTGATGAGACTTGGGACACAGGTGGACAGTGGTCTCACCTTTGATAACCACATCGCCACAACAGTCAGGAAATCCTTCTATGTGGCACACCTCATCACTAAGAGCTTTCATCCAGAAAAAAGTAGGTCATTGTCCCACTGTACTCATCCCTCATTAGAACCATTCTAGAATACAACGCCCTGTTTGTATGTACCTCTCAAGAAATCTGCAACAACTGGAAAGGCCGCAGAAATACCTCACTAAAAGAATCACAGGCCTAAAGTAGATGCCCTATGCTGACCGTCTAAAAAAACTACACCTATACTCTGTCACATATCGTCTACTCAGAGGCGATCTCTGCTTAACATACAAGGCCATGTCAAACCCAGACCTGTTGGAGATGCTGCACTTGAAGAAATCCCAATGCCTCAGAGACAGATGCTCCGGGGATCTATACCTTGTCATCACAATGAATAAAACATGCTGGAGGGATAGGTTCCTGACCTAGAGACTCCCCAGACTCTGGAATAAACTGCTCATACATGTCAAGCAGAGCACCTCTTTGGCCCTCTTCACCTTGATTGGATGGGAGATAGGAAATTCACCCTGGGGATCACGTCAGTCGCCCTGATAGACAGGGGTCCAGGGAAGTCAACACTGTGGGAAGAAATAGCCAGGGAATTGTTATGGCTAGGCTTGTATACGCCCTAGGGACGATAGCCTAGTACCAACCTATGAAATCAATGTAAATGTATACAGAAATTGCCTGTATCATGTTAGAAAGACCATAATTAGAAGTTATGTACTTACCATAACGTTCCATCTGAGTAGGTGGATTCATTTGTCTGCAACCTGTGGTATGGATCCGATATCGGATCCGAACCAGCATGGTTTATCCAGCTATGGATCCGAGCTCCTAGCTCCTCCCCTCACCCATAATGCCCTGCTCTCCCTACATGACCTCAGATCGAGTTTGCCCTGCACCAACTACCCTAATAAAGGATAACACATCCTATGCAGGAAACTAACAAGGCCTGGGGGATAGGAGAGCGGGATGGTTGCAGACAAATGAATCCACCTACTCAGATGGAACGTTATGGTAAGTACATAACTTCTAAATCTGAAGTAGGAGAATTCATTTGTCAGCAACCTGTGGGACAGAGTCCCCAGCTACCTGAATCTTGGGCGGCCATCATGGAAGGATATTCCGGAGCACCGCGGAGCCAAAGGATGCTCTACCTCTAGACGTGATGTCCAGCTTGTAATGAAAAATAAAGGTATGAGATGAAGCCCAAGTGGCTGCTGAACAAATGTCATCCAGAGGAACCCTAGACTTAAAGGCCGCTGAAGTAGAGACAGACCGAGTCGTATGAGCATGGACTCCCTCCGGTGCGGGCCTTCCAGAAGCTTGGTGAGCTAACAGAATACACTGAGAAATCCAGCGTGACAAGGAAACTTTGGAAATTGGCTTACCCAGATTGAATTTGGCAAAGGAAATGAACAATTGGTCGGATTGCCTATGACCAGCCGTCCTGTTAAGATAAAAACGAAGCTGCCTGTGAACATCCAAGGAATGCAGCTTGTATTCACCTTTGTTCTGATACTTAGGAAAGAAAACAGGGAGGTTGATGGACTGATTAATGTTCGCTTCCGAAGCTACCTTAGGAAGAAAGGAGGGATTGATCCTGAGGCACACCCGGTCCGGATGGAAGACCAAATAAGGCGGTTTCATGGACAGGGCTTGAAGTTCAGAAACTCTCTTAGCTGAGGTAATGGCTACTAAAAATGCAGTCTTAAGAGACAAGAATTTTAGATCTACTGTGGCCGCAGGCTCGAAGGGAGCGGTCAAGGCCTGAAGAACCAAAGAAAGATCCCACGGGGAACCGCTCTTTGACAGGGGGTCTAAGCAAAAAGGTGCCTTTTAGGAAGATTTTACATAACTTGGCAGACATACGAGGCCCAGAGTCATGACCAACATGGTAATGAGAAATGGCCGCTAGCTGAACTTTGACCGTAGAACTACTGGCACCATCATTAAATAGAGTAGTAAGGAAGTCTAGAACCAAAGGAAGGGGAACCGTGAAGGGATCTAGACCTTGCCGCTCCACCCAAATGGAGAAACGCTTCCATTTACTGCGGTAAATTTTTCTGGTAGAGGGTTTATGAGCCGCTACCAGAATGGCCTTAACTGGGGACGAGATACCGGAAGTCCTAATTAGGAGTGGAACTGGAGCAGCCAAGCAGTCAGCTTCAGGTTGCCCAGGTTCGGAGTTGGTAGGTTCGATGGGTGTGATATTAGATCCGGAATGGGATCTAGAATCCAAGGTGGATTCACTGAATGAGACCTTAGGTAAGGGAACCAGATCTGTCGAGGCCAGAATGGGGCAATGAGGATCATTCTGCACCCAAACCGAGAGGCTTTCTGAAGCACCTGGAGCATCAGAGGCAGAGGAGGGTATGCGTAAAGAAGACTGGGAGGCCAAGCATGCACCAGAGCGTCTCTCGGGGAATCCCCTGGAGGTGGGATTAGAGCGAAAAAACTGTCGCACTTGGCGTTTAAGGGAGAAGCAAAGAGATCGCAACAGGGAGTCCCCCACCGTGCGAAGATACGTTCCGCTACTTGAGCATTGAGAGACCACTTGTACGGGGAGAGAATGGTGCGACTGAGCTTGTCCACAAGGATGTTGGACCAACCCGGAATATGCGTTGCGATGAGAAAGCGGTTGGTGGAGATCGCCAATTCCCACACTCTCATGGCTTCTCGACATAAAGGGTAAGACCTGGTTCCCCCCTGTTTGTTGATGTACCAGACCACCGACATGTTGTCTGACTGAATCGCAATTGTTCCCAGGGGAAGGAAGGCTTGAAGTGCTTGCAACGCCAAGAGCACCGCCCTCATTTCCAGAACATTGATATGCAGGGAGGTCTCTGAGTCGTTCCACGTGCCTTGGACCGTCCGGCCCGCAAAATGCCACCCCCACCCGAGGCGGGAAGCATCCGTGGTCACTGTGGCGAGAGGGGGAGATGCACAAAAAGGGCGGCCTCTGTGGAGATCCGGGGAATGGAGCCACCACAAGAGAGACCGCTTGCAAGCCTTGTTGATTGCAATGGGGTGATGCAGGGGGAGAGAGAGAAATGACCATTGCACCTGACGTGCCCACTGAAGTACCCGCACATTCAAGCGGGCGAGCGGAAGAAGAGAAATCGCTGCCGCCATAGACCCTAGTGCCCTCAGGACCAATTCCGCAGGAACCGAGCTGGAGTGGAGGATGGCCCGCACCTGGAGTTGCAGATTCCGAACTCTGTCGGTTGTGAGAAAGGCCCTTAACTTCCTCGTGTCTAACCTGGCTCCTATGAATTCTATTAACTGAGTAGGGACCAGGTTGGACTTTCCTACGTTTACCGTGATGCCTAGCCAGGGAGCTAGGCGAAGAAAAGAGTCTCTTTCCAAGGATAGTAGATGCCTTGTTGGGGCGGTGGGAAGCCAGTCGTCCAGGTACGGAAAGACCTGCACCCCCTGAAGCCTCAGGTGGGCCGCAACCACTGCTAATACTTTGGTGAACACCCCGGGGGCTGTGGTGAGACCAAAGGGAAGGACCCTGAACTGGTAGTGACTGGCTCCCAGCCGGAAGCGAAGAAACCTCCTGGATCGTCTGTCCATTAGTATGTGGTAGTACGCATCCTTGAGGTCTATAGAGCACATCCAGTGATTCTCTCCCAGAAGGGGGAGGATGGATTGTAGAGGGACCATCCGGAACTTCTCCTTGGGAACTGCCAGGTTTAATAGGGACAGGTCCAGAATGGGTCTTAGGTCCCCTGTCTTTTTTGGCACTAAAAAGAAGCTGGAGTAGAACCCTGATCCGATTTGGTCTGGGGGGACGGGCTGGATGGCTCTTTTCCTCAGCAGATGGCCAATTTCTGCTGAAGCGGCCTCCCTCTGATCGGGTGGAACGTCGGGGAGGGATTTTAATTTTGGGACGTGAAGAAATGGGATTTTGTAGCCTCTGGATATAATCTGGAGAACCCAGCGGTCTGATGTTATTGACTCCCATGCCGCTAGGTGCTCCGAAAAACGTCCCCCGACTGCCTCCAGAGTGGAGCAGTCGGGCAACCCCTCAGGGTTGCTGCGTGGGCCGTTCAGAGAAAGGTTCTCTGGACCCAAAATTCCTAGGAGCCCCTCTGCCCCTAGGGCGGCGTCCTCCCTGTCCTCCTCTGCCGCGGAAGGACTGGTTGTCCGGAGCGGGTTGGGATTGCTGCGACTTCCGGAACCACATCTTCTTCTGGCCCTTTTGGTTCCTAGAGTAGGACCTCTGGGGCACAGAGAAGCGGACTCTGACGGCAGACAGCGTCTTCCCGTCCTTCTCACTCTGGACCAAGGTGTCGCGAACCGTCTTGCCAAAAAGGGCAGAACCGTCAAAGGGGGCGTTCGCAAATGACGCCTTAAAGGGCTCTGTGAAATCGCAATGGCGGAGCCAGGCCTGGCGTCTTGTGACTAGGCCCACTCCTGCAGCTCTAGCTGCTCCCTCGGTAGCATGGGAAAGTAACCGCATAGAGGTATTGGTCACGGAACGAAGAGTGGCCATACGGGTGGAGTGCAAGAGTTTGTCCTCCTCCGACATGGACTCTGGGGGGGATGCAGCGTATTCTTTGATAAGATCGCGCTGCATCCTAATGACATGTGCCAAATAGTTGAGCGCCCTCACTGAGAAGGTCGCTGAACTAAACATTCGCTTCCCCAAGCGGTCCATCATCCAAGACTCCTTGCTCGGGGGATGGACTGAGGGACTCTCCTGAGCGAGTTCCCTCTTAGTGGCTGCTGCCGACAACATGGCATCTACAGGGGGTCCCTTGCTCCAGTGGGCACGGTTAGCAGGGGGGCTAAGAATCCTGTCCGGCCTCTTGGGATTGGCTCCACGGTGTCCGGTTCCTTACACGCCCTGGTGGTAATAAGGTCCACCAGGGGGTCGGCAGGAGGGGACACCCAAGAGGTAGACGGGCCCGCTTCAAATGCCTCCAAGAACACGGACTCGTCCGAGGAAGACTTTGGGGCAGACCACCCACCTCTTATACGTAACATTTCCATGATGTCTCCAAAGGAGACATCCTCAGGGGGTGATCTTGGGAGCCTTCCCCTTCCTCCAAGTCCGTGTCTTCAGTTAAAGACTCGGGGGAGTCTATGTGCCTCCTCTTACACGTGTGCTTGCGAGGTGCTTCCTCGGGGGGGCTGTCCGAGGAGCCCTCACCAGCGGTGTCCAGTTCCAAAGGAACTGCTTGGGGCAGTGAAACGGGCTGTCCCAGTGTCCGGGTGACGGAAGCCTGACCCAGAGCAGATGGAGTGCGGGACGGAGCCGAAGCAAGGGCCGAGGGTCCAGATGCCCTCAACAGAGCCCTCTCCACTACATCAAAAGCCGAGGGGGAGCCAGCCTCGACCAAAGGATCCGAAAGTCGGCTCCCCCTCGGATCCGAGGAGTGGATCGGAGCCGGCGCGAGCCTCGGATCCGAGGGACCAGTGCGCTCCGACACGGACGGCGCCGAAGGCACACTGAGTCCCCCGGATCCGAAGCTCGGGCCAAGGCTCCGAGAGGTCGGAACCGACAAACTCGAGGGCAGGGTCGGATCCGAAGTACCCAGTACTGTCGGCGCCGACCCACCCCCAGCTCCGAAGCTGCCCAGCTCCGAGCGCTCTGAGCCCGGGTAGCGGGTCGGAGAAGCAGCTATGGGCTTGAAAAATGTGGTCGAGCTCCCCCCCCCGGGGGGGGGGGCAGGAGCACTCCCATCTGCATCTGGGCCTGGATGAACCTTCACATCATCCGGTCCAGATCAGCGTCGGAGAGGCTGTAGGTAGACCTCGATGAGGCAACAGAGGTAGGCCTTGAGTGCCGCCTCAATAGCCTCGAAGGAGGTCGGGTCTCCTCCTCCTCAGGCCCCGGTAAAAAACATGGGGACCGGAGCCGAGGAGGAGAGCCAGCAGCCAGAGAGGCCGGAGGAGAAGCCCGCTTAGCCGGCGGGGCTGAGACGGAGGTCTCGGCCCACCGCTTGTGGTGCTTCTCTCTCCGATCCTTCTTCCTGGCTTCCCTCTCCTCCGAACCCGTAGAGGGAGTTTGAATCCTGGGAGGAGGAGGGGGAGCAGGCAAGGCAGTAACCGCAAAAGCAGTCACTACCAACGGGGTGGGGGCCGAAGCCGAGTCCGGGGGTAAGAGACCCGCCAAGACCAGCTTCGACCTCCGCTCCTTCAATGCCCCGGGGTTGAACCCTGCACAGATTGAACACCCAGAGGTGAGGTGTTCAACCCCAAGGCATCGAACGCACCGAGTGTGGCCATCAGCAGGGGATAGCTTATGGCCACACTCGGAGCATTTTGAGAAGATTGCCTTTGGGGCCTCAGACATACTAACTTTTTTTTTTTTTTTTTTTTTTTTAAAGAAAAAAATTAAACTAACACACACTAGGCCCCGAAGAAAAACACACACTCACACTAGCTACGCGCCAGAGAGGGGAGGGTACACAAAAATAAGTTAACTTAACCCAAAAATACTATAAATAGGAAGGGAACCTAACACTTTCACACAGTTAAAGTATTTTTAAACAGAAATAACCCTTATAAAATACTGAAAAAAAACACTTAGCTTATGGAGCTCGAAATCTAGGCTGTCACCATGAACGCGCAAACTAGATCTGAGGTCATGTAGGGACAGCAGGGCATTATGGGTGAGGGGAGGAGCTAGGAGCTCGGATCCATAGCTGGATAAACCATGCCGGTTCGGATCTGATATCGGATCCATACCACAGGTTGCTGACAAATGAATTCTCCTACTTCAGTTCCACCATTTCACCCTTGGCCTTGAAAACAGAAGGGGGGGTGGGGGCTTTTTTCCTGGGTGGCCCCGAGGGTTAAGTCTATGGAGTGTCAAACTTCTGAGAGAGACATACCAAGTACAACCGTTAAATCTGCAGCTCCAGGAAAAGACAGGTGCTGTAGAATGAGAACATTAGAAACCACCAGCTGAAAGTAATGCCCCTGTTTATGGCCCAATGCCAGATGAGCATTGCCTCCCAGCAGATGGGTAAAAGCTTGTGCCCCTGACTAGGCAAAGGCTCCAGAAACAGTCCTGACACCCAAGACTTCAAGGTTGTAACCAGTCTTGGTTCCAATTGGTAGATGTGCAATCCCCTTTGATAGAAGGGAAGGGAACTATACTCCTTGCACAACTTGGGTAGTGTTGTGATTGCACAAAGGGGAGACCAACTACATCACTGGTGAGGATCATACACCACATCCGATACCACAGCAGGCCTACAAACCAGTGGCGATTGTCAGGTGTCAGGGAACTTGCATGAGGGATAAAGGCAGAAGTTCTCACCAAAAGCAAACATCTGTTTGATCTCTACATTCAGAGACAGCTGTGGAAAAGGATGGTTAGGACTGCTGAAAGGACACACACATGTCCCAATCCAGGTTGTGGGTGGGGGGAGTTGCACTTTGTCCAACTCACCCCATCTTCCACAAAACCAGATGACTGTAGGGGAAAAGCTCAGCACCTGCAGAACTTGGGTCTGGCTTAACAATAAACTTAACTGAAGGACAATTCGGCTGTTACTTGCTCTCCAACAATAATCGCTTGTGGAGGTGCACAGACCTAAGCCTTGGGCTATGTGGTGGACATTCCTGAATGTCCTTACATGAGAAGCTCTCAAATGGCTGACACATTCTGCACTCCAAGGAAATCTACATCGTCCGTTGGTAGTGCTGTTATGAATAGCAGGGTTGAAAACAAACACATGCAGCAGTTAACACTGTGACCTTCCCCAAGGTAAAGATAACACCAGAGAAGTTAGCTTGTGATTTGATAACCACAGGACTCAGTCTATCAGGAATGTGAACACAACAATGACAGCAAAAGAAAATTAAACCAAGGTGAAAAGAACAATAGAAAAGCACAGACAGGCATAGTGAGTTTATTATCTGTGCTGCCACATCACAGAATGTACTAAGCAGATGCAGTCTTCAGAGTTCTGTCACTCAGTAATAAAAGGAGATGCACCCAAGAAAATGACCCATAAAAAGGTGGTCCTCAAAGTTCCTTTACTTTGTGTAAGAACAAACAAAGCATAATTTCAACTAGAAACAAAACCAGGCACCACAAGGCTGAACCCTGACATCATACAGGATGTGAACGACTTCTTCAATCTGTGGTTAGAGCTGAAACGATTGTGACATGCACAGGAGTAAGGGTATGTACTAGCCAAGTTCCCTTTTTTCCCCCCTTTACTTCCAGTAAGTAAGCCGGTAGTGAGAGTGTGTATGAGCATGTGACTGCTAAACTGCACAATTACAACCCACAATGAGCCTTGCAATATAATCATCTCATAAGCTACTATACAATGTAGCAATTTTATGCACAGCCACACACATACCTTGATGTTAAGAGTCATGTAAATGCCAAACTGTAAGAAGTTAGTTACGACGGCCTTATACAAGTCCCAAAAATCCAGTGATAAGATCCAAAGATGATTGTTTGGATTGAATATCCAAAAAGTGGCCTGCATTCCTACTTTAGGATAAACACTGTATAGCAGACTGTATATGTAGGGGGCTGCTACACGAGGTGAAGTCTAACGGAGGAGACATTAAAAAAGGTGTCATATGTGCCACATGTCCTTTTAAAGATCTTATGGTACTTGTGGAACAGTAGAATGGACACAGCCAGGGTGTTGTTACATACCAAAGGAGAATAAAGCAAAATATAGAGGGGAGGAAAAAATCCTCAGCAACAGCAAATATCAGCATCACAGACACAGAAATGAAAAACAAATGGAACAAAAGCCAGCTAATACACCAGACACCCCTTCCATATTCTCATGAAAGCATATACAAAATATATTACCAATCCTAACTCCATCCACTCAACCAAAATGTTCCTTCTCCAGCCCTCTGGAAAAAATACTGCCTACTTTATACTGACCTATGACCTTTCAAAGGTAGGCAAGTCAAAAAGGGCACACACACTACCGAGTTGTGTTCTGTATGACACAATAAACGGCTCTACCCACCTTGCAGACAGTCAACCCTGTGGGAAACCCTGAGCCTCACCAGGGATTAATCCCTAGAAAACATGCCAGGATGCACACTTCCCTCATCCACAGAAAAGAAGTGAGCAGGCTAATCAACATAATTTCTCTCCTCTCCCACCAGTTCTAAGAGGCACCAGAGCATTTACTAAAGGTTTTCATTAGAGGCAATGTGGGTTGGTGTAAAGAGACCACTGGGCCATGGTAAACTACAGCATTTCTGCTGTGGTCATTTGATGAGAAAAAATGCTGAGGACATTTTGTACTGGTAGGTAATATGTAGAAGCTGCAAGAAAATGAATCCCACCTAGAGAATACCACCATAGCACTTGGGAACCATTCATATGGAGTTAAAAGGCAAGGTCTTAGCCTGCCTGTTAAGAAGTTTGTGATCTCAAATGTGCAAAGTTACTAGGAACCTGTGGGACTGTGCTCTGCAATGCCATATTTAGACTGCTTTCTTGGAGAGCTGGGTATCCCTTGCTTGTTAACCAGGAATGACCCCCACTGTTAATACATCCTGAAATGGCAAAAGTACAAATAGGATTGCCCTCATGAGTTGTGATTTTTCCCCCCATTTACACCAATCTCCAAGGAGTGCAGCAACAGTAGTACAGTACTGTTGAAGTTCAGTTTGGTATTGAGGAAGCAGGCAGGTATGGAAATATTTTGGTCCCAGTGCAGTACAGCCTATACTGTTACTACGGATGTACACTTCAGATTCAGTGTAGCTTCTAGGAGTTTCACGATGGTTAGGACTTGAAACTGGTAGCAATGGCTGGCAGCAAAGATGGGAACAATCACTGGGACTGCTTGGTTAGTCTGAAAAATATATCTTTAGAATATTAACACAAAAATTAATCCAAATTCAACATGCTACGCTTTACAAATACAGTTATAAAGCAAGTATAAATCTGACAAGCTTGCAGTGTATTAGCCAAAAATTCCTAAGTTCAAGACTACCCATTTTTACATCATGCTCTCCAAGTCTTTGTTGATTTGTGGCCATTTTTAAGCCCACAAGGTCTTCTGCAAGTTTAGTAAAGTCTTGTATAACAGAGGAGAGCAATGCTTCCACTCAAGGGCGATACATTTTTAGAAGTAATCAGCCGATACAAAATTGCATGTTTATTACCTTTGGCCAACAAAAAAAAATCACAATGCCCTAGAAGAAAAATGGGACAGCTTCATGCAGCCTTCCCAGCTGCTCTACAGAAAGTTTACAATATTAAAAAACTACTATGCAAACCTATAATCAGCTGTATTAACCCCCTCCTTCACTGTATAGGGGAATCATCAGAGATCTCACAAACGTTTAGCATCTTCTCTTCTAAAAGATAATAGCTAGTTTAAAGAAGTGTACTAGGACTATTACTTGGGACTTTAAACATTTATGCATGTTTATAAGGATGCCAGTCTGGTTTTCATGCAGTTGCAAGACTTCTCGGGGAAAGGTCCATAATGTTGATTTCCTCCCATTCCACCCCAAAACCGAGAGGATCTGTAATGTGGATCGTTTTGAGCAAACAAAATCTTACTTTTTATGGGAGATAAAAATATGTGAATTTCTCTCTTTAGGGGGGGGTGACTAATATCTATTTTTAAAGTGGTACAAGGTAAAAAGAAGTTATGTACTTACCATAACGTTCCATGTAAGTTGTTCATCTCCCCTTCATTCTTTACTGATGGGTTCGGAGCCAATCCCTCGGCTCCAATACGGCCAACTGCAAAGCTCAAGGTCTTCAAATAGCTTGAGGCAAAGTCACTATCCCATGATGCACCTGGAGATACCTCAGATCTTGTTTGCTGCGTATAATAATACCATATGTCATTCTTTCACTCCAAAGAGAAAGGTATAGAAGGATTGAGTAACTAGGATGGATCCGGCATCTCGGTCATCTATCAGCCCAGGAAGGGGTAGGAGGGAGGGACATAAGAATCAAGGCGAGATGAACAACTCACATGAAACGTTATGGTAAGTACATAACTTCTTTATGTGAAGTTGTTCAATCTCACCGGTCATTCTTTACTGATGGGTAGTGTCCCAAGCACCATCAATCTCGGGTGGCTCACGGGAGTATATTTCTCAGGACCGTGAATCCAAAGGAGGCCCTGTCCCTGGAGGCCTTGTCAACTTTGTAATGAGTGATAAAGGTATGAGGTTTTGACGAAATGGCTGCTGCACAAATGTTATCAATAGGAAGCCTGGCAGAAAAAGCAGATGAAGTAGAAACTGCTTGGGTTCAGTGAGATTTAATCTTGTGTTGCAGAGACATACTGGAAGCTGAATAGGCAAATGTGATACAATCAGATAACCATTTAGACAGAGTTGTTTTAGCCACTGGTCTACCTTTCCTGGAGTCCGAGAATGAAACAAAAACTTGGTCTGATTTCCTGAAATGTTTTGTTCTAGCCAAATAAAATCTGAGCTGTCTCTGAAGATCAAGCTTGTGCAGCATATACTCTAAATTGTTTGAATGGTTGGGGAAGAAGACTGGCAAATCAATAATCTGGTTAAGATTGGTTTCAGTGCAAACTATGGGCAAAAATGAGGGATTTGTTCGAAGAGAGACTCTGTCAGCATGGAATATCAAATAAATGATGGATAAAGCCTGAAGCTCTGACACTCTGTGGGCAGAAGTAATAACTACCAGAAAAATGGTCTTCCATGATAAAAATTTTAGGTCACAAGAGGAGACTGGTTCAAATGGCAGTATAATTATCTGGGAAAGCATAACATTTAGATTCCATGGAGAATAGGGAGATTTCACAGGTGGTCTAATATGAAAAGTCCCTTTGAGAAAGGCTAACTTGTGAGACATGATATTCAACCCTTCAAATCCAAGATGAAAATTTGGAATAGCAGCCAAATTGAACACGAACTGTTGCTGCTGCAGCTCCTTTGTTAAAAAGCCTAGTTAAGAACTCTAAAATGGAGGCCATAGGGGCTTGGTAAGGATCAATATTTTTAGAGACCCATATAGAAAAAAATTTCCATTTGCTAAGATATAGCTTCCTAGTAGAAGATTTATGAGAAGACAAAAGGATCTGTTTTACCTCATAGGAGAGGATATGGAACCTGGCTATGACGGGAACTGGAGCAGCCAAGCTGTCAGCTTCAGGGACTGCAGAGAGGGATGAAGATCCCCCAACGAGTGCGTCAGAAGGTCCGGAACTGTGTCCAGAATCCAAGGATCCTCCAAAAGATGAAGTCACAGGAAGGGGAACCAAAGCTGACGAGGCTAATGGGGAGCTATTAGAATGATGGTCCTTCCCAGAGATTTTGCTTTCTGTAGAACCTTGGGTATCAATGGGATTGGTGGAAATGCATAGAGGAGACCCGGAGGCCAATCGTGTACGAGTGCGTCCCTTGGGGCTTCCTCACAGAGGGGGAATCAGGGCAAAGTAGCTTCTGCATTTCGTGTTCATGTGATTGGCAAAAAGGTCGCAGCAAGGCTGGCCCCACCTGTAGTACATCTTGTCTGCTATTTGTTTCTTAAGGGAACACTCATGGGGCAACAAGATGGCCCTGCTGAGCTTGTCTGCTATCACGTTTGATTTCCCCGGGATGTGTGTTGCTAACAGAAAGCATACGGTAGAAGCAGCCCACTGCCATACTCCGAGGGCCTCTCGACAAAGGGGGTAAGACCTGGTTCCTCCTTGCTTGTTCAAATCCCAGATCACCAACATTTTGTCTGTCTGAATTGCAATCTGTACCCAGAGGAAGAAAGTCCTGAAAGTACTGCAACACCAGAAATACCACTCATCTCCAGGACACTGACATGCAGATATGTGTCTTGATCGGTCCATGTGCCTTGGGCAGTCTTTCCCAGAAAATACCCCCCCCCCCCATCAAGGAAGTGTCCGTGGCCACTGTGGCTGCCAGCAGAGGTAGCACAAATGGGCGTCCTATCATGACATGAAGTGAGGTCAACCACCAGTGAAGGTCCTTTTTGCAGGAATTTGTGATCATTATAGTGTGAGACATGGGAAATTCATGGTAAGACCATTGAGTGAACAACAGCCACTGTAGTATCCGCATGTGCATACGAGCTAGTGGTATGGCTAAAATTGCTGCTACCATCATGCCCAATAATTTCAGAACATCTGATGCTGGTGCTCTGTGTTTTGATATCAGACTGCTGACGAAGATGAAGGACTCTTTCTATTGGAAGCCTTAGTGTGGTGGGTGGTGGTGGTGTCTAACTCTGCCCCAATAAAAACGATATGCTGCGATGGTGACAAGGCAGATTTTTCTGAGTTGACTGTAATACTCAGATGATTGCAGAGTGACAGAGTGGACTCCCTGGTCTGAATGAGCTGATGCCTGGTGGTGGCGGTAAGGAGCCAATCATCTAGGTACGGAAACACCTGGAATCTTAGACGTCTCAGACGAACCGTGACCACTGCCATGCATTTGGTAAACACTCTGGAGGCTGTAGTGAGACCAAAGGGCAGGGCTCGAAACTGATAATGATTGGCTCCCAGCCAGAAGCACAGGTGATCCCTGGATGGTCTGGCCATTTTTATGTGGTAGTACGCATCCCTGAGATTTGTCGAGCACATCCAATTGTCTTTCCTTAAGAAGGGAAGTATAGACTGAAGGAGCGACCATCCGAAACTTCTTTATGTATTGGTTCAGTTTGCTGGGTCCAATATGGGTCTCCAGTCCCCCATCTTCTTTGGAACCAAAAAGAATCTTGACCAAGTTCCGGATCCTGTCTGGTCTGCCGGGACTGGTTGAACAACTCTTTCTTAGCAACGTCTGGACCTCTATTGTTCCCTGTAAATGGGTGGAACGTCTGGGATTTCTTATGATTGGAAGGGGTGTGGCGAATGGAATGAAGTATCCTCTGGAAATGATACTTTGTACCCAGCGGTCTTTTGTTATTTTGAGCCAGGCGTCCGGGTACAAAGATAAGTGACCCCAGACTGCCTCCGGACAGGGCTTCCCAGAAAAGTGATCTCTGTTGCACTGGTGTTGCAGACCCCCTCTGCCGTGAGGGCGGCATCTTCCATTATTGTCCCCTCCTCTGCCCCTGGAGGGGGATTCACCACGTGTGTCCTGAAAGGCTCCTTGGGCTTTTCGGAACCATATTTTTCCTCCCCTTTTACCTTTAGGGTAGAGTCGGGTAGGGGTGGAAAAATGGACCCCGATGGCAGAGTCTTTCCGTCCTGTTCACACCTGGATAAGGTTTCCTTCACTTCAGGCCCGAAAAGGGACAAGCCATCAAAGGGAATGTTCACGAAGGATGACTTGAAGGGCTCCGTGAAGGAACACAAGCGCATCCAGGAAGGTCTTCCAAGAGTAACTCCTGTACCCGCTGCTCTACTCATTCCATCAGCTGCATAAGAGATGAGGCGCATGGAAGAGTTGACAATAGAATTGAGGGTAGCAAGCTGGTCAGCAACTTTGTTGAAGCTCCTGCTGCTACTGTACCCTGAAGAGCATCTCCTAGCTCCTCAAGGAGATCTCTTTGTAACCTAGTAAAAATGGGTTAAATAGCTTAGCGAACGAAGAGCTAAGGTCGCTGAACTAAACATGCGCTTCCCATATCTATCCATAATCCTGGAGTCTCTGTTAGGAGGATGGATAGACGAGGAAGTCTCAAACATTTCTGTTTTGGTGGCTGCTGCCACCACCATGGCATCAACCGGAACACCTTTTGTTAAAATGTTGTGTCAAGGGGGGCAGAAATGAATTTATTAGGCCTCCTTGGGACAGGCTCCATAGTATCCGGAGACTCCCACGCCCTTCGTGAGACCAGCTGCATCAGCTCATCGAAGGGTGGAGACACCCAAGAGGGGGGGGGGGTTGAGCTCCGAAAGCCTTCAAGGACTGACTCATCCTGAGTAAGGGTTTTGGACTGCCAGTCACCCCTTTGCCTAAGTATCTCAGCGAATGAGATATCCTCAGAGGGCGACTGGTGGGACCATTCTGACTCATCTAAGTCAGTAAACGATGTTAGAGACTCCTGTGGGAATTCTAGATGTTTCCTCTTACACAATCTCTTTCTGGGAACCTCATCAGTAGGAACTTCTGGTGAGGTCTCGGAAGAGCAAGGGCCACCCAATGGGGCTTCCTGAGGCTCTGGGTCTCTATGCTTGGTCAGGATGTGCGAGGCAGAAGCAGACAGGCGCTTTAGTGGAGGAGGGAGGTAGACCCGAGGTAGGTAGACCCGAGGTAGAGGATATCCTAGGAGACATGGCTCTCCTCATGGCATCGAAAGCACCTCTGCTCCGATGTGAGAGAGCTGACGGATCTAAAGAAACAGTCAACAACCCCGGCACCGGGAGAGTGGGCTCGGAGCCCGAGGTAGGAGCTGAGCTCATCCAAGCCTAAACCCCGAGAGGCAAAGTCGGCACAAACAAGTCAGTCTGACTGTCCTCCCCGGACCTGACCAGAGAGTGTCTGCTCCAAGAGTTCTCGATCGGCATTGAGGACGTCAGACTGCACGGAGCCGAAAACACTGGCGCAGGCGTCGGATCAGAGGGTTCCACTAACATCAGGTCTGCCTCTTCCGGCTCCGAAGGACCAGCATGGCTCGGAGGAATAGTTAGAGTCGGTGCAAGGGTCTTCGGCTCCGAAGCCACTTGGGTCGAAGCCAATAACATTTTTTGCTAAGGCCGGTGCCAATAACAGCTTCTGCACCACACGATCCACATCCAGATGTGACAGGCTGAGAGAGGACCAAGAGGAGCCTACCTAAGGTGGTACCGACTGGAGAAGTGGACTCTTAGGCGCTTCGGACACTGGTTCCAAGACTGGGAACCGGCTCCGAAAGGTAAAGACTGTCTGCTCCGAAGGCAGTGGCGCTGAAGTCGAAGACTTTTTCGATTTCTTCGAGTCTGACGTCTTGGAAGACTGAGGACTTGCTGGATCCATCTTGGCCACTCAAAGCTTCCTGAAACGAATGCCTCAATAAGCCTCTATCGAGGAGTTTCCTCTTCCTTTCCTGGAGGACACGAGGAGAAGGAATGACAAATGGAACAACTGTCTTTCAAATGCAGAGCCCCTAGACAGTAAAACACAATTAATGTGTGTCTGTAACAGGCATCTTTTGGCCACACTTTGGGCACTTTTTGAACCCAGACTTGGGGTACTTGTCTTGGTCAGTCATTGAGAAAAAATTACTGTCACACAAACAACTTAGCAGTAATTGACAACAAGAAGCCCTAAAATAAGGCTAAGTCACAGACATACACACACAGCAGAAATGCAATTCAATATATTTTATATATATATATATATATATATATATATATATATATATATATATATATACACACACATATACACATACATACATACATACACATATGCATATATACATACACATACATATATACATACAAACATATATATATATATATATATATATATATATATATATATATATATATATATATATATATATATATATATATATATATATATATATATATACACACACATATAAACACACACTCACACAGCAGTAAAAGCCTTTATCGTCACACAGTTGTCTAACAATATGAGCAAACTATGCAAAAGAGATAGCTGCTAAGATAACACACTCTAAATATAAGCTATGCAAGACAGACAATTACTGTTCACACAAGAAAAAATTGCAACAGTAATTATAAATTTAAGCCTTTCCTAAGCAACTGAAGGCTAAGCTACTCAACAGAAAAAACTCTACACAGTAAATAATTTTATATATCAAACAATGTGACAAAAGTCACTTACTAAGCACACTCTAAATTAGCAAAAACTTTTAAACTAGGCCTAAAACAAGAGGCCACTAAAACGGCTATCACACATAAGGAAAAGGGACTAAATAGCAGAGATACACACAATAAAGCTACAAGAGCTTTGTAAACTATCTAAATACAGCTATCATTTAAAAATTTGACTAAAGAATTAGAGAAAAAACAGTATACTGGCCTGAGTTAATTTCAGAACCTCCGATCTACTGCAGCGGCAAACTAGATCTGGGGTATCTCCAGGTGCATCATGGGATATGGACTTGGCCTCGAGCTATCTGAAGACCTACAGCTTTGCAACTGGCCAAATTGGAGCCAAGGGATCGGCTCCGAACCCATCAGTAAATAATGAACGGCGAGATTGAACAACTTCACACTGACTGATTTCCAAGTCTGTTTTGATTTACATGACACTCAAAGTTAATTACATGGATATCACTTCAGTAACTAAAACAGCTAAAACCATTATGGAGTAGACTATATGAAAAAGCTATTCCTGCAAACTGTCATCTGTAAGGATGAGTTTGGCATTCCCCCATGCAGAGAACTGTTAGGATCCAGAGAAGCATTACGAGGATGCAGAATCATCTAAGTATCAAAGAAAAACAGCTTTTAGAAAACATGTTATACAGCTTTATAAACAGGAAGAAAGTATATATAGCTAGGTAAGACTCTACAACAGCAGGGCTGAGAATTCAAAGGTTGAACACAGAAACAAAGAACTGGAACACGTGTGTTATAAGACACTGAGGGATGACTTCAGTATGGTTACTGGGAAGTGCAAGGCTATTTTACATGTTTCTGTAACAGGTTCTGATTATGATTTTTTTTTAACACCTTTACTGAATTATCACTTGTAACCCAGAAACTGGGGATGCACAAGCTAGTGTGCATTTCTTTGTGCTGGTCCCAAGCCCGGATAAATCACATAGGGTTGCATCAGGAAGGGCATCCGGTGTAAAATTTTGCCACATCACACATGCGGGCAACAGTACAGATATACATACCGGATCTGTCGAGGCCCGGGTTAACAATGGCTGCCACCAGTACTGTTAGCCAACAGGGTGCTGGCGGAAATTGGGCTACTGTTGGCCGAAGGAGGAAAAAAAAGAGGGGTAAGGCATGTCCGAAGGCAGGTAAAGGCTAGGACTGTGGTAGTGAGGTTCGGAACTTTGAATGTGGGCAGTATGACTGGTATAGGGAGAGAGCTAACTGATATGATGGACAGAAGGAAGGCTGGTATATTGTGTGTGCAAGGGGCCAGATGGAAGGGGAGCAAGGCTAGGTGTATCGGAGGCAGGTTCAAATTGTTCTATCATGGTGTGGATGGGAGGAGAAATGGCGTAGGGGTTATCCTGAAGGAACTGTATGCTAAGAGTGTTTTGGAGGTGAAAAGAGTTTTGGATGAATGTTGTTAGTGCATATGCTCCACAAGTTGGGTGCGCGATGGATGAGAAAGAAAAACTTTGGAGTGAGTTGGATGAAGTAGTGATGACTGTACCCAAGGGGTGAGAGAGTGGTGATTGGAGCACATTTCAATGGGCATGTTGGTGAAGGGAACAGAGGTGATGAGGAAGTGATGGGTAGGTATGGTGTTAAGCAAAGGAATGCAGGTGGTCAGATGGTAGTGGATTTTGCGAACAGGATTGACATGGCTGTGGTGAATACATATTTTAACTAGAGGGAGGAGCATAGGGTGAGATACAAGAGTGGAGGGAGATGCACACAGGTGGATTATACCTTATGTATAAGGGCCAGTCTGAAGGAGATTGGAGACTGTAAAGTGATGGCAGGGGAAAGTGTAGTTAGGCAGCATAGGATGGTGGCTTGTAAGATGACATTGGTCATCAAGAAGAGGTGGAGGAGCGTGAGGGCAGCACCAAGGATCAAATGGTGGAAAGTGAAAAAAGGGTAATTGTGAGGTGGAGTTCAGGGAAGAGTTAAGACAGGCACTGGGTGGCAGTAAAGAGTTACAGAATAGCTGGGTAAATACAGCAGAGCTAGTAAGGGAGATGGCTAGAAAGGTGCTTGGTGTGACATCTGGAAAGAGGAAGGACGACAAGGAGACCTGGTGGTGGAACAAGGAAGTACAGGAGAGTACACAGAGAAAGAGGTTGGCAAAGAAGAAGTGGGATTGTCAGACAGATGAAGAAAGTAGACAGGAGTATAAGGAGATGAGGTGCATGGCAAAGAGAGAGGTGGCAAAACCCAAGGATAAGGCATATGAAGAGTTGTATGAAAGGTTGGACACTAAGGAGGGGAAAAAAAGGACCTGTACCAATTGGCTAGACAGAGGGACCGAGCTAGGAAAGATGTGCAGCAGGTAAGGGTGATAAAGGATAATGAGGGAAACGTACTCACAAGCGAGGACAGTATGTTGAGCAGATGGAAAGAGTACTTTGAGGGGCTGATGAATGAAGAGAATGAGAGGGATAGAAAAAGAAGTTATGTCTTACCATAACGTTCCATCTGTATTGTTGATCCTCGTTCAGTAATTACATGTGGGTATCAGTTCCGACCTCGGAACCGAGCCGGCCATCTTCCAAGCTTGCATCAGCTACAAACTCTCGAGCTAAATCTCTTACCCAGAATTCCCCTCTCTGTTACCTCAGATTGAGTTTGAAGTCAAAAGAAGGTAGAGGCTACTTCTGGTCAAATTACCTAATAGAACCGGATGGTGAGATCCACTAGGAGCCACAGGAGGGGGAAGGAGGGAGGGTCGTAATGACTGAATGAGGAACAATACAGATGGAACGTTACGGTAAGACATAACTTCTTTATCTGATATTGTTAATCCTCATTCATACCTTACGTGTGGGACAGAGTCCCCAGCTACCTTTCCTGGGAGGCTCTCATGGAAGGACATTCCTGAGCACCACAGAACCAAAAGATGCTCTTCACCTGAAGGCCAAATCCAATTTGTAATGATTGATGAAGTTATGAGGAGTAGCCCAAGTTGCAGCTGCACAAATGTCATATAAAGAGGCTCTGGCATGGAAGGCAGCAGAAGTTGCCACCGACCTTGTAGAATGAGCCTTTATGGTAGTAGGTAATGGAATATTACGTTGTCTATAAATGAAGGTCACGCAGTCTTTCAACCATTTAGCCAATGTGACCTTAGCAACAGCACATCCTAATCTAGGTCCAGAATAGGCCAAAAATAACTGGTCTGATTTAAGAGAAGCCTTAATCCTGTTCAAGTAGAAGCGAATTTGCCTGTGAATATCTAGGGTATGTAGGCAATACTCTCCTTTGTTTGAATGATTGGGGAAGAAAACTGGCAATTCAATGGTTTGATTAATGGACATTTCAGAGATCACTTTTGGCAGAAAGGAAGGATTAGTTCTCAATGACACTATCTCTATGAAAAATCAAATATGGACTCTTGATGCATAAGGCTTGAAGCTCAGAGATACATCTGGCAGAAGTAATGGTGACCAAAAACAAGGTTTTCCATGACAAATATTTGAGGTGGCAAGAAGAAGCTGGTTTGAAAGGTGGCATTGTCAAACCTTGTAGGACTAATGACAGGTCCCATGGATGAGTAGGTTCTCTAAAAGGGGGTTTTAGATGATTCACGCCTTTTATGAAAGTCTTGCATAATTTGTGTGACATAAGAGAGGAGACTTGGACAACATCATGGAAATTAGATATTGCAACCAAATAAACTCTAATGGTAGAGGCAGACAAACCAGATTGAAATAGTACCCTATCGACACTGGTGCTGAAAAAGGATCTACCTCTTTTTCTTTCAGCCAAAAGGTAAATCTTTCCACTTGCTGAGATATGTAATTCTGGTGGAAGACTTATGAGATGCAATAAGAATGTCACGTACTGGCAAAGAAAGATCATTCTGCCTGGCAATCAAGGGAATTGGAGGAGCCAAGCTGTGAGCTTCAGGCTGTTCAAGTTGGGGTGAAACAGATTCTGTGGATGGGAGATCAACCCCAGGATTGGATGGAGAATCCACAGTTGATCTAGCAGGTGAGGCCAAAGGAAGGGGAACCAAATCTGACGAGGCCAATATGGTGCTATGAGGATTACTTTGCTCTTCAACCGGCGGGCTTTCTTCAGAAACTGGGGAATGAGGGGGAGAGGTGGAAATGCATAAAGTAGACCCGAGGGCCAATCGTGGACTAGGGCGTCCCTGGGTGACTGTCCCAGAGGGGGAAATCACGGCGAAATAGTTGCTGCATTTGTAGTTGGTCGGGGATGCAAAGAGGTTACTGCAAGGAAGACCCCAGCGGTTGAAAATCTCCACCACTCTCAAGGGATTCAGGGACCACTCATGAGGTTGTAGTATACACCTGCTTTGTCTGTCTGCTATCACGTTGTAACCCCTGGAAATGTGAATTGCTAGAAGAAAACGGTTGGTAGCCATCGCCCAATGCCATATCCTCATGGCCTCTCGACAGAGTGGGTAAGATTTGGTTCCACCCCGTTTATTGATATACCAGACGACCGCCAAGTTGTCTGATTGTATCGCAACCAACGCCAGAGCCTTCTCCATTAGCTGGAAGGCCGGTCCACCTGAAGAGGGGTGAGTGCCCAGGGCAGGGGTCACCCCTCTAAGTGGCTCAGCCTGCTGACTCGGAGTCCCTGGATGGCTGTGAAACACCAAATTACTTACGCCACAGCTGACATCCTGGGTAGTAGCAAAACTCTCCTGCCAAAAAGGCAACTGCAGCTCCTCAGTGAGGTCCATAAAGGGAACCGTAGAGGGGGAAGACTGTGCTATATCAAGGGGCTTCAAAGGCAATGAAGGAGGAGAATAAGTAGGGGTCTTTGGTAAAGGGTGATCACCTCCCAAGAAAGGATAGGCCCTGGGGGCGGGATACCTCCGACTAAAAGCACTTGATCCACAAGACGCAACACGTCGTGTTCAGAGAGGCTTCTAGTGGATTTCATCGACACGGCTGAGGGGGAGTCAGGTCTATCCAAAGATGGAGCAAGCTCGGTGCCTACCTCGGAGGTCTGCACTGAAAACAACGGGGAAGTAAAGGACTGAACTACAGGTGTCTCCACCGAGGAAATCGGTGCCGAAGTCATGGTCTGCACTGACTATAAGGTCGGCACCAAATTGGTTGTCGATGCTAAGGCTGGAACCAAAAAAAAATCCGTGCCAATAACTGAATGGTCGGTGCTGAGAGGGTAGTCGGTGTCGGGTAAGTTGTCGGAGCCAAAAAGGCAATGGGCGTCGAAAAATCCATCAACGTCGTAACAATCTGCATTGACTGGACAGTCGGTGCCGGTAAAGAAGCCTGAACAGAGGAGCCCCTCTGTACCGATACTGTAAAGGGCATGCTAGTCGGTGCCAAAGTCACAGATGGCGCCAATGGCCTTGGTGCCGAAGGTCTAAGTATCGAAAGCGTTGGAGCCAAAGAAGTCAAATCCAAACCGGAAAACTTAGCTTTTGTGGTCTCGGTTCCTGGGGGTCCCCAGCAGGGGACGAAGGAAGAGACTTGGCCTTTTGTATGTTCATCACTCTTTTTCTTATGGGATCTTGGAGGGATTGAAGCCTCTGACCCAGAAATAGCCTCTGAAAAAGGAGATTTAAGTACCCCCTTCAATATTAATTTTTTCTCTCAATCAACGTCCTGTTGGAGAAATTCTTACAAATCCCGCAGGGCGGGTCAACTGTTAAATGAGGCACACCCAAGGAATAGACACACAGGGAATGTGCATCTGGAGTACGTAATTTATGGCCACAATCTAAACATCTTTTAAATCCTGCACTACCTTTTTTATCTGCCATGTTAGAAAGAAAAACAGAAAAATAGCACCAATGTTGCGAGTCCACTTACTCCTTTATTGTCACCAAATAATATGAAAAGTTAAGCGCTTTCGTCAATGAAACCTTGACTTCATCAGAAACTATTAAAAAGTCACACAATACATTCTTAAATATCATAAAAAATCCAGTGATTGGTGAATAAAAGTCACAAGATCAATAAACTAATTGAAGCAAAGCCATTCTTAAAGAAAGACTTGTTCTAAAAAACAATATAACAATACAATTTATAAAAAGTTTCTCCCAACATGAAAGTAACATTTGAAATCTAAATAGTACAACATTAAAATATTGTTTATGTTTTTATACAGCTTCTGCTTTTTCTTTTAAAATAGGGTGAATACTCAAATAACCGTTTAGACCAGGGGAAAGATTTGCAGCCAACCTCAGTTGCCACATTAGCTCCTTCTTATATAATAAATTCTGCCAGTCCCCTCCTCTAGCCTCTTGTTTTATATAATCAAGTATTGCAAATTTATAACCTGTATAATGTTCACAATTAATACTATGCATATACAAAGCATTAGTTTCTTTCTTGTTTTTAATGTCATACATATGTTCGTACATTCTAGTTTTAAATGTTCTTTCAGTTTTTCCAATGTAGAACGAATTGCAGGTGTTGCACCTGGCTATGTATACTAGTCTACTGGAACAACAGTTGCCTTCCCTAAGGTAGATAACACTTTTCATTATATTTTCCAGACAAATCACTGGGTCTTGGAATATATAACAACAATATTTGCATCTACCACAAGGTCTAGTACCTTTTTCTGCAACTTTTTTATTTTTGTTGTCAATAGGTACATTTTGTACCCCCTCCAAAATTCTTTTTATGTTTGGTCCAATCTTGGTGGTAAAAAAAAAGGTTCATCTCCTACCACTTTGTATACCTCGTGATCTACTTTACAAATACTCCGATTTTTCTGTATTACTTTTTTTAACTGTTGACATAAAGGGCTATATTGTACAATACAAGCTTGTTCAAACTTGATACTATCTGCTTTTCCACTTTTTCCATCATATTTTATAACTTGTTTTTTATTTTTATCTAAACCCTTACCAAGAAGGGGTATGTATTTTTCCCCCCACTGGTCTAACACTTCTTTTAAAGTATTATCAACCAAGCCCACAGGGTAGCCCCTTTCCAAAAACATACTTCTAAGAAATTCAAATTCACTTTTAACATCTTGATGCAAAGATGTCATCCTTGCTACTCTGACGGCTTGTCCTTTAATAATACTCTTCTTTTGAGTTAGGGGGTGATGACTGTTGTAGTGCAAGTAGTTGTTACAAAAAGTGTGTTTTCTATAAACCCTAGATATAAATTTTTCTTGGTCTTTAATAATTTTGATATCCAAGTAGTTAATTTCATGGAAATCATACTGAAAAGTAAATTTTAAAAATTCTGTAGTTTGATTCAAGTACTGTATAAATAAAGGAATATTAGCTTGATTTCCCTTCCATAAAATAAATATATCGTCCAAGAAGCGGCAGTAATAGGATATATTCTCAAAAAACTTACTTTTAAACAAATGTTGTCTTTCCCATCCCAATAAAACTAAATTGGAATAGGTGGGGGTGCATGCAGCCCCCATAGCTACACCTCTGACGTTGGTAAAATTCACCTTCGAAATAGATGTAATTGTTGTCCAAAATTGTTTCCATTATTTCACTTGTCAGTTTAATCTCATCATTGTCTAATTTAGACAAGCTGTATAGGGTTTCCTCAAAAAAGTGTAGACCCTCACGCTTTGGAATACAGGCAAAAAGATCAATTACATCTATAGTCAAAAGGTATACATCAGCATGCCATAAATTGTCTTTAAGTTGCCCAAGAAAATCCCAAGAGTCTTTGACCAAGTGTGGACAAGAATCAGCCACATGTTTGATCTTCCTGTCCACAAACACTGATAAATTGTGGGTCTTGTATCCAGCTGCCGCTACTATGGGCCTGAAAGGAGAATTTTCTATACTCTTATGTATTTTGGGTATACCACAGATAGCAGGAATTTTTGGATGCAAGTTGGTTAGAAAGTCATAAACTGTCTTATCAATTCTTTGATCCATCAAATATTCATAAAGAAAACTATCAATTCTTCGATAGGCTATATGAATCTCATTCCTAGAACATACTGAATAATGGTTTTCATTAAACAAAATTTCCTGCATAGCATTAGTGTAATCAATACTGTTGTATAATACAACTCCTCCTCCCTTGTCAGGAACCATGGCACAAATACTCTTATCGTTTCTCAATTGGTCAAGCAGGTCCCTCTCTGTTTTGTTAAGGTTATAAAAATTTTTCTACGGCAACTCCAAATTTTGTAAATTTCATCCCTAATAACCTTTTCAAAGGTGTTAACAAGGGGATGAAATGGGGGGTTGAAGGTGCTACTTTTTTTTAAGATCTGTCCTGTTTTGATTCATAGTATACTTTTCATTCTTAGCATGTATTAGTTTTAAATTAAGTTTCCTTAAATATAGCTGTAATTCCAAAAGCGTGTCAGCTGTGTCCGGTGTTTTAGTAGGCACAAATTTAAACCCCTTAGAAAATAAGGAAAAGTGTTCAGATGTAATTTCCTTTTCCATATAGTTAAAAACATGAAAACCATTCATGGTATGTTGTATTTTAGACATGTTAGTGTTAGGACTAGGGGCTAAAAGAGTATCTCCTACCATCTCTGAGAATTTCTGTATTTTTACACTACCTTGTTGTAGGCAGAAAAATTTGCCTGCTTGCGACTGGCTATTCCTTTTGAGCGCCTGGGTAGGGGAAAATCCTGATAACCAACACAACAATGTTCCTCATCTTCTGAGTTAAATTGTTCTACTTCATTTATCACCTCCTGGTCTATAGAGTTAGTAATAAATTCACTAGATGTACCAACATTAAAACAAGCTACATTTTCTTTCTCATATCCAATTAGTCTTTCAGTAGGATAAACATTTTTATGTTGATATTGTTTCCTATCCCCGTTTAATTTCTTAGTTTTTCTGTCACATTTTTTTACCAACTCTGTTCAAAACCTTATCAAATAAACCCTGACACTGGTCAAAGAGTAAATCAGAAACAATCAATTCATTTAAATGCTCTACTTCTTTTTGTAAGTTACTCTCCATTTTTTCATATACCAGCACACTTTTCTCAAGTAATTCCAGTCCCCATTTATCAAACATACTAGTAAATTCATTAATACTTTCTGAATCATAATGTAGACCAAAAGGAAACTTATAAACCCTAAGGCCCTGGGGCACAATTTTTCCTTTTATACATTCTCTTAGATAAGATATTTCCAATTGACACATTTTATATTTAAAAAATCTTTTTTCAAATATATAAATCATGTCTTTCAAGGATTTAAACTCGTGGTACACATTTTCTTTTTTATTTTGAATGTTAGAAAAACCACAAGAAGTGCCCGAAAAAGAATAGTGTCTTTCAAAAATGTGAGCATAGGAATTCCCATTGGTTGTTGTAGTTCGATCCTTAATACAATGGTGTACATGTTAGAAAGAAAGAAGGAAACCCAGAAAAAATACCAGCAATGGTACAAGAATTACCTGAAGGTAAGAAGGAATTGTGGTTTACCAACGATGGTAAAAAAGAAACTACCTCGCGGTAAAGGGGAGGAAAGGAACTGAAAAGATTAAAGAAAGGATAGTCGCTAAATGCGATAAGGCAAGAGAAAACTATCTAATAACTTTTCTGTGAGAAAAAGGCTGTTTTAGAATTTAGTATGAAGAAAAATATTGTACTTGGCTCAAGAGAAGTAGCCTGACACAACCGAATGGCGATGCGGCAAACGAAATCTGGGGTAACGGGGAGAGGGGAATTCTGGGTAAGAGGTTTAGCTCGAGAGTTTGTAGCTGACGCGAGCTTGGAAGATGGCTGGCTCGGTTCCGAGGTCGGAACCGATACCCACACATAAGGAACGAACGAGGATTAACAATATCAGATAGTTGGATGATGTGTGGATAGTGAATCATGAAGTGCAGTGGATTAGCAAGGAGGAAGTAAGGATAGCTATGAAGAAGATGAAGAATGGAAATGCCGTTGGTCCAGATGACATACCTGGGGAAGCATGGAGGTGTTTAGATGAAATGGCAGTGGAGTTTTTAACTACAGTGTTTAATGAAATCTTGGAAAGTGAGAGGATGCCTGAGGAATGGAGAAAAAGTGTTCTGGTATCGATTTTTTAAGAATAAGGGTGATGAGCTGTAGTAACTACAGTGGGATTAAATTGATCATTCACAGCATGCATATGGGAAAGAGTAGTGGAAGCTAAGTTAAGAAGGGAAGTGATGATTAGTGATCAACAGTACGGTTTCATGCCAGAAAAGAGTACTACAGATGCGATGTTTGCTCTGAGAGTGTTGATGGAGAAGTACAGAGTTGCATTGTGTCTTTGTGGACTTAGAGAAAGCATATGACAGGGTGCCTAGAGAGGAGTTGTGGTACTGTATGAGGAAGTCGGGAGTGTCAGGGAAGTATGTAAGAGTGGTACAGGATATCTACGAGAGTAATGTGACAGCGGTGAGGCCTGCGGTGGGAGTGACGGATGTGTTTAAGGTGAAGCTGGGACTGCATCAAGGATCAGCTCTGAGTCCTTTCTTATTTGCAATGGTGATGGACAGGTTGACAGACAAGATCAGACAGGAGTCACCGTGGACTATAATGTTTGCATATGACATTGTGATCTGTAGTGAGAGAGTAGGAAACAGGTGGAGTAGACCCTGGAGAGGTGGAGATATGCTCTAGAGAGAAGAGGAATGAAAGTCAGCAGGACTACGACAGAATATATGTGTGTGAATGAGAGGGAGGATAGAGGAATGGTGAACATGCAGGGAGTAGAGCTGACGAAGGTGGATGAATTTAAATACTTGGGATCAACAGTTCAGAGTAATGGTGAGTGTGGAAGACAGGTGAAGAGGAGAGTACAGGCAGGATGGAGTAGGTGGAGAAGAGTGTCAGGAGTGATTTGTGACAGACGAGTACCAGTAAGAGTGAAAGGGAAGGTCTACAAGAGGGTAGTAAGACCAGCTATGTTATATGGGTTGGAGACAGTGGCATTGACAAAAAGGCAGGAGTCAGAGCTGGATGTGGCAGAGTTAAAGATGTTAAGATTTGCACTGGGTGTGATGAGGGTGGACAGGATTAGGAATAAGTATATTAGAGGGTCAGTCCAGATTGGAAGGTTTGGAGACAAAGCCAGAGAGGCAAGATTACGTTGGTTTGGACATGTGCTGAGGAGGGATGCAGAGTATATTGGGGAAAAAAGATGCTAAGGATGAAGCTGCCAGGTAACAGGAAAAGAGGAAGGCCTAAGATAAGGTTTATGGAAGATATGCAGGTGGTTGTTGTGACAGAGCAAGATGCAGAGGACAGGACGAAATGGAAACAGATGATCCGCTGTGGCGACCCCTAATGAGAGCAGCCGAAAGAAGAAGAAGATTGAATTATCACTTGTGAAATAGGCACACTAATATTTATATAAAATGAATCAAACTGTATTAAGTTAAAATTAACAATCATTATGTTTCACATATACTGCTATACATCATATAACCTAAGCAACATTACATAAATTATTCAATTACTGCCCCTTTAAAAAAAAAAAAAAAAACTTTATTAAAACCATCACTTACGACATAATCATACATTTATATAAATGAAAAACCACACCAACACAATCCTAGTTGCAATTATTTTACATCACAAACCATAAAGACATACTCCCAGTTGCAAACATTATAAAATCACTTACAATTTACTCATTTTCAAACATTGCACAGTTCAAGCCCTGCCTTCTTTTAAACCTCATTCCTCCCCTGTATGTATTGTTCCCACAATTCCCATTTTTTCCTCCCCTATACGTATTGTTCCCACAATTCCCATTTTTTCCTCCCCTGTATGTATTGTTCCCACAATTCCCATTTTTTTCCTATGTAGTTTGCTCCTACCTTTTTCTAAAGATCTAAATTCTAGTTCTTCTGATTAAGATACGGAGTGCAACTCTGTGATGGGCTGTCTCTACAGCCTACCACAAATGTTAATGAGGCATTCCAGGGGAACTGCTTACGCTAATTAGCCACATGATATTCCCCCAGAAATGCCAAGTGATTTACAGAATGAGCATAGCCAAGAGTTATCATTCATCCCATTGTATCACCAGTGCTGGGGAGTTTAGTGGACATGTAGTGTTAGCGAGTGTAAGCATGCATGCATGACCGCATGTGTGTGAGTATATGTAGAGATATGAACAGTGTACTGTGTGTGAGACACACAAACACACACATACAAACAGGCCAACAAGCAGAGGGAGCCCATGAGTAAAGCTGGCTGAGGTGTGTGTGTGGGGGGGCTGTCATACCTCCACAATCCCGTAGATTATCACGCAAAACTTGCAATATATGACATCTGGACACTAGCTATAACTATACATACCATGCCTTAAAGGCAAGTGAAAGCATAACAGAAAAAACTATGCAGCATTAAAGACAAGGGGGAAAGGGGGACCCCATACACCAGGAGCAACTGTTGATATCATGCTTTAAAGGCGAGTAAAAAACATATTGCAATATATTGTACCATGAAAGATGTAGGGTGAAAGGAGTATTACACACCTGGGATAACTATCAATATTGTACCTTAAAGCCACTTACAAAAAAAATAAACCCTGTACTCCTGGCATTCATGCACAGCTTATTTTGCAGAGTAAGCTCACTGGCAGAATTAGATACCAGGGATAGTCTTTACATATTGCCAAAGTTTAAGAAAAAAAGGTGTTTGGGGGAGCAGGAGCATTAACCTTCTACATTAATTAAGAAGTTAGTCTACAAGGGTACTTTTTACTCAAGTAAAATTTCTTAACATCTGGTATTATTATTGATCACAAGTGTCCAAGTTATGAGAGACAAAAGAGCAGCATCAGGAAAGGTCTATATGATCTGGGACACCTCAAAGCAACAGGGGGTCTGCCCATGTGAAGGAAGGTTTAGGAGAAAGCTGGTAAAACACTAGATGATACCAGGAAGAACTGTAACTGCCCTGACTGAAGACATCAGCACAGCAGCTCTAGCATCATGATGCAAAGAATAAAAAGTTTAATGTCTGGCATCATTGTCAGACTGTAAGATCCATCATTTATGAAGTCAGGAATAAGAGGCACTTGGGACATTCTGCCCACTGAGGGACAAGTAAGACAGGTACGTGGTGTATGTGCAAGTGTGTGGGGTTTGGGACAGGAAAGAGGGAGTGTCTGCACCAACAAGATGGGTGGACTGCCAGTGATAACTACCACAGGAAAGTGCCGATTTACACTTGTGGTAGTTAATGTTGGTTCAGAGATGTGGAAATCAGCCAACAATGTTGTCATTCCTCATTATGGCTAACATGTCTCTGAACTGCACCATGGAAACAGTCCCTTTAGGCCAGAGCTGTTACTGCCTACTTGGGGTCCTTTCTGAATCCCCAGATAAGTTTTTTTTTCCCCTACATCTAAAAGGTGAGATGTGGTAATTGGGAGAAGGGTTCATGTTTTATAAAGTACCCTCTTATAAAAGGGCAAGGAATATCAAACACAGAGACCTTTAATCACTAGAGCTTTACACAGGTAAACATGCAATAAAATGGTTTAAAGTTGGTGGGGAAACCTTTAACAGCTGGTATGGTATAGCAATTAAAGGAGGGTACAAAATGCAATGTAAATATCCAAGAACAAAGTAGTGTATTGTGTGATCAAAAATACAGGGTGAAAACTAAAATCCTGGAATGTCAGTAGTAAGAATGTGGCAGCAGAGCAATGCAATAAGGTACATAAAGGAAGAGTGGACAAAATTGTTTTTCAGTGTAATAACACTTTTTCTTAGGGTGTCCCCTACATTTCATTGAGTTTAAACTGATTGAAGCTTCAAACTACACAAAAAAATGGTTGAAGCTTTAACTCCATGAAAAGTACAGTTTTGTACCTACCATAAATGTAGATGTTCGAGGATCTACATTGCTGCAGTCATAACCTGTGGGTAGTCCGCTGTCCTCGGTCGGCCCGAATACCAAAGAGCTGGGCTGTTGTCAGTCATTGTCGCCTACAGCTGACGTCAGTACGTAGTAGTACTTAAGCGCATGACCGACGCCATATCCTCAGTCTTTCTTGCCCCAGATGTCAGAAGGCCTAAGAAGGAAAGAAGGCCAGAGCTAAAATAGTAAAAGCCTAACAACTACCAGTGTGGAAATAAAGATTATCCCAAAAAACACAGCAACCACAAACTATAGAGGGGAAGGAGGGAGGGATAATTGGACTGCAGCAATGTAGATCCTCGAACATCTACATTTATGGTAGGTACAAAACTGTACTATGTTCTTCGTCTCACATTGCTGCAGTCATAACCTGTGGGTAGAATCCCAAAGCAAAGGAAAAGGGAGGCTGGCAAACTAAATAGCATTAGGAGCTGCTAACATGCCCTGTAAAACTGCAGTGGCAAACCCAGCCCTGGACTTGGAATAAAGAGGGAGATGGTAATGCTTAGTAAAAGTGTGTACTGAACTCCAAGTAGCTGCCTCCAAAATACCCTTAGTAGCTACCCCCCTCAAAAAAGCAGTAGATGTGGCAGTAGCCCTGGTAGAATGAGGTCTGATCCCAGCAGGAACCTCCTTCCCATGATGAGAATAACAAAAAGCAATACATTGCCCAATCCACTTAGAAATTGTTTGCTTTGAAACAGCTTTCCCTTGTGAACCCAAAGCAAAGGAAACAAATAACTGTTGAGTCTGTCTGAACTCTTTAGTCCTGCTCAAATAATAACGTAGCTGCCTGTGGATATCCAAAGAATGCAAGACTTTTCCCCCTTTATTTTGGGGATCAGCATAAAAAGTAGGCAAATGAATAGACTAGTTCAAGGCCACATTAGAAATCACTTTAGGCATAAAAGTAGGGTTAGTTCGCAAAGAAACTCTATCTTTATGGAAAATCAGAAAGGGTTCAACTGCCATGAGTGCCTGCAGTTCAGATACCCTCCTAGCAGAAGTAATGGCCAACAAAAAAGCAGTCTTCCAAGACAAAAACTTCAATTCAGACATAGCTGCAGGTTCAAAAGGAGGTAAAGTAAGCTTCTCTAACACAAAATTGAGATCCCAGGAAGGAGTAGGAGCTCTACGTGGGGGTCTTATATTCTTTGCCCCTCTAAGAAACTGTTTGAACAAATGGTGAGAAAATAAAGGAGGGTCACAATCATAGTGAGCAGAAATGGCTGCAGCATGAACCTTCACAGAAGAGAATGACAAACCCTTGTCCAGTAATTCAGTAAGATACTGCAGTGCAAAACTCAAATTAGGCACTGAAACATCAATGCCCTTTGCTGTGCTCCAAAGAAAAAATCTCTTCCATTTTTCAGCATAAACTTTTCTAGTACTAGGCCGCCTGGCTTCCAAAATGACATCTAAAACCTGTTGAGGAAGCTGAGACCCCACTGGCTCCATTACAGAATACGCCAGGCTGTTAGATGCAGGGACTGCACCCGAACATTGAGAAAATGATTGTTTGACTGGGATAACAAATGAGGAACCTGTTGCAAAAGCCAAGGAGGCTCCTGAATTAAACTCCTCAGCAGAGGATACCAATGCTGACGAGGCCAATCTGGTGCTATTAGAATCATGCAAGGCTTGTCCCTCCTGACCTTCAAGAGTACCTTGGGAAGAGGAGGCAGAGGGGGGAAAGCATAAACGTGAAGGTTGTTCCAACTGAAAGATAGAGCATCCACTTTCCAAGCATTTGGATGGAACATCTTTGTGCAAAATTTTGGCAGTTGGAAATTCAGTGGAGAAGCGAACAGATCTATGTCTGGAGCTCCCCAAGCCACGGTTAACTGTTTGAATACCTGAGGGTCCAGCCTCCACTCGTGGGGATCCACAATTCGTCTGCTCAATACATCTGCTAGGGAGTTCTGTGCTCCTGGCAGAAACCGTGCTTGAAGATTGATATGCAAACTCAGAGCAGTCTCCCATAAAATCATTGCTTGTCTGCAAAGAGGGTAGGAATGGGTTCCCCCCTGCTTGTTGATGTACCACATGACTGTTGTGTTGTCTGTTTGAATCAACACCTGTCCCGGCTGAAGTAGGTCCTTGAAGGCCATCAAGGCAAATTGGACTGCTAACATCTCCTTCATGTTGATATGCAAATGTTGTAGTTTGGGAGGCCATATGTCCTGAATCCATTTCCCATTGAAGTGTGCTCCCCCCTTGTTTAGGTGACATTCCTGAGCCCACCACAAGAATTCCTTCTGGATGCAAGGTATAATCCGAATGACAGTGTCCAACCCGTGGCAGTGTTGAGTCCACACACTTTTGAGATACCATTGTAGCTTACTCATATGCAGTTTGGCATTGGGAAGTACTAGAATGCAAGATGCCATGAACCCCAAGGCTTGAAGGACTGTCCTTGCAGTCAGCCTGGACATTACTAATAACTGCTGGAAGTATAGATGAAGAGTTCTTTGTTTGTCCGGGGTCAGAAATGCCATCTGAGAAGCTGTATTCAGTCTGACACCCAGAAAGCACATGTCCTGAGAGGGCACTAGACTGGACTTTATTTCGTTCACAGAATACCCTAGGCACCTTAAAACTGCCATTACATACTGGAGATGTTGTAGTAACTTGTCTTTGTTTTGAGCAAGAATCAGGCAATCGTCCAGATAAGGATAAATTATTCCTCTCTGTCTGAAGAAAGCAATTACAGGAGCCAGAACTTTTGTGAATACTCTGGGCGCAGTAGATAAACCAAAGGGCAATGCAGAGAACTGATAATGAGAAGTACCAGCCCGAAACCTCAGGAATCTCCTGCAGCTGGGCCTGATAGGGATGTGAAGATAGGCCTCTTTGAGATCCAGGGTTACCATCCAGTGATCTTTGCCTAGCATAGGCAGAAGTTGTTGTAATGTTAACATCTTGAACTTTGGAATGTCTAGGTAGGTATTGAGAATGGACAAATCCAGAATTGGCCTCCAAGTGTTTCCTTTCTTTGGCACTAGGAACAGACGGGAATAAAAACCTAGGCCTACTTCTGACGGAGGGACCACCTGAATTGCCCCCATCTGAAAAAGTAATGAGATTTGCTCCTGAGCCTCCATCCTTTGTTGAGGAGGCACATCCGGCATGCCTTTGAAAGGAGGAAAAGTGTGAAAATAAAACTTGTAACCGTGATTTATTATGTCCAACACCCATTTGTCCTGGGTGACCAAACGCAAGTTTTGTTTGAAAAGTCCCAACTTCCCTCCTAAAGGAGCTGCCAGTAAAGAAGGGTCTGGCAGCGGAAGACACAGGTCATTGGGTCTGTTTACGAAAGGGCTGACCCCTGCCCTCACCAGAAGACTGTGCAGGAGAACTCCAAGTCCTAGGTCGAAAAGAACCCTGAGCGTGAGCTCTGCCTCTACCACGTCTAGACTTGCCCTTATACTGATAATCCGAAGAAGGATAAGACCATCCTCTAGCAGGCCAATTCCTACTAAACTTAGGAGGATGCACCTGCATAAAATCCTTGACCGTCTGCATAGACTTAGCCTTATCTTCCATCTTTTTCAAAACTGATTCCACAGGAGGACCAAAAAGTACTTCAGATTGAAGAGGAGCATCCAAAATCCGAGCCTTAACATGCTCTGACAAATTTTGATCCTTAAGCCAGGCATGTCTACGAATAACTGAACCTGTAGCAGCCACCCTGGATGAAGCCTGAAGAGCATCAAAACCACACTGCAAAGAATGTTTGCCAACTTGATCTGATGCATGAACCAACTCCTGGAGCTCCTTACACTCTATACCCTCAGATAAAGCATCCACCTTAGATTTCAATTGACCTAACAAAAAGTTCTGATACTTCAGCATATGAAATTGGCAATTCAAAGCCCTCATAGCTAACGTAGAGGAGGTGTACACTTTTTTCCCCCACCTATCTAAAGCTCTAGAATCTTTATCCAAAGGAACTGGATTCTTAGCCACAGAAGCCCTAATACCCTTAGGACCTTGAATAATAGTTTCTGGATCAGCTCTAGGACTCTTGTACAAATACTTATGTGCTTCTGGAACTCTGTAATATCTGTCCGGCTTAACAGGGGCAGGAGGCAAAGAATCAGGATTAAGGGAAGATTCAGAAAAAACATCCTGAACAACATCTAAGACAGGAGGAATAGCCAAGGGCCTATGTTGTGGCAGAAACAAAAATTCCCTAAGCTTTTTCCGAGAATCTGAAAAATCCTGACCTTCCCACTTAAAATGTTCCCTCATGGAATGTAAAGTCTCAGGAAAAAGAAAAATCCTCTGGAGGAGAAGCAGAAGGACAGGAGTCCTCTGCATCCGAATCTGAATAAGAAGGGAATTCCTGAATTTCTTCAGCCGAGGAATCAGAGTAGTCTGAGGAATGATCCATTCCCTCTAAATCTGCCTCCACCCTGGGCCTCTTCTCTGGGGGGGGGGCATAGAACCCCTGATCAAAGTAATCAAGTCCTCCGCCATTTTCAACATATGCTTTTTAGGAACAGGGGCTGGAGAGCTAGAACTATGACCAGGGCCAACCAGACAAGGTTTGGCCTTAGCATGGCCTTTAGCTATTTAAGTAGAAGGCCTAATAATCTTCTGTAAGGATGGAACTACAGACACCTGAGAAGCACCTTCAGCCGGGCCTAACTCCTGAGAGGCCAACTCCTGTAAAAGTAAAGGTTCCCCCTGGGATTCAGCCGGACCCTCGGCAGGATCCACAGATTCAACCGGAGGCTCAGTAGAACCGGCGTCCGCAACGGACGACTCGTCCGGTTTAGACTTCAAAGATCTGTCTTTACGCTTTTTAGCGGTAGCGGGCGTCGGGGTATCCAACGGCATGTTATAATTACACCTTTTACCGAAAACAAGCCTGGCACAGTCTAATCTCCGTTTAATGGTGCGCTTATTAAATCTAGCACAAAAGCGACACCCGACTACGTCGTGCTCAGGCCCCAAGCAAGGAATACAGAAAGAATGATAATCCCTATGAGGTATCTGTTTCCCACAAGAAATGCAATTATTAACTTTTTCTGACATCCGGATAACTGAGGCAAGAAAAGATAAAGATTTCCCCAACGGGGTACTTAGCCCAACTTGGTCTTCGGTCTGAAACTCGATAAATGAAAATTTCAGAACGCCGAACGGCACTTGCAAACGCTGCTTCTGCTTCGGACCACGCGGCAAGAAAGACTGAGGATATGGCGTCGGTCATGCGCTTAAGTACTACTACGTACTGACGTCAGCTCTAGGCGACAATGACCGACGCCAGCCCAGCTCTTTGGTATTCGGGCCGACCGAGGACAGCGGACTACCCACAGGTTATGACTGCAGCAATGTGAGACGAAGAACATCACACAAAATGCATAATCTGCAGGAAGGGCAAGCCCCCCCCCCCCCACACACACACACACACTTATTGCTTATAGATGCAACAGTTCCATAGCTGCAAAATCACGGAGAATGAAGAAAAACCCTCCACATAACAAAATCGCTGTCATGTAAATAGGTAATAAACCTGCACTGATTTCCACCACAAAAAAAAAATAAATAAAGGAGTTCAGAATCTGTGAACTAAACTACACAGCTTTAAATCTCATCAAGTACACACCAATGCCTCTGGAACTGTTGCAAGAAATTCTTAAACATGTTACTTTATTATATAATGGCTTGAACAGGGATGTTAACTGAGCCTTTCTATTGTGGAAAAAAATCTATATTTTCTGTCATCTAATATACTTGCCAGGATACTGAATGATGAACAAAGACGGTTGCCATACTGCATTTTAAGGAGAAGATTCCACGTGTCATCTAGGCTTCTTTTCATCCTTTGGCCAGCTGATTTGCTATATGGCTGCTCAAGTAAATTTGAGTTTTGCTGCTTTAAACCTAACATAGCCTCTTGTGCAAGCTGCTTTGGGGAAGAAAGGCCCCATTTGTGACAATTATGCACCTACAGCATGCAATATTTAGCACTTGTTTTTTATAGTTGTTTTACTAGGCTCAGCTTGCCAAGTAGAATGCACCAAATTACTCTCTCTTAAAACTTGTGTATATGCGTACGTATGTATGTATATATAAAATGCAACGAACACAAATAAGGTGGCATTATGACTTTGGTTAACATGTAATTGACAGCTTAGTGACTCAATACACTGACCAAGCAGCATCTCTGTCTGCATTTCTAAGGACAAGCAACCCCACTTCCAACAGTAACTAGTGTAACAAATGGCTTTCAGCTGGCAACAGATGAATTTCACGGTCATACTTACATGGGCAACAAAGGCTTGTAGTCTATCCTATTCCTGTTTTAATTAGGTTTCTAGTGCATATACACTACAGTTCTTTAGTAATACACACAAAATCTAATCTGCCAGTCTAGTCTAGAGTTATCCTGATAAAACATTAAGCAAGTTTTCTTACAGTCCCCTTTCTAGGTACATGTGCAACACCAGTACCAAACCCCTCATGCATTCTGCTTAAAATATTCTGAGCCATGACCAGACCAGAGGGCAGTAACCTTCATCCTGAAATATTTTTTTTTAGAGGCATGGACAGCATCTGTGTATTTAAGAAAATTTTGCCTAAAAACAGACTGAATATCAGGAGCTTCTAAACCATCTGCTCTACAGCCCTGTCCACAAACTAACACCACTTCCGATGACAAACCTTGGAGAGAAAAACAGGTCTAATGAAGGTGAACAAACGTGATTTTCAAGCCAGGCAAGCCTGCTCTTGTTCAGGGCCTCTTCACAGAGCAAACTATGCAGCAACAATAAGAACACGCAGAGCTGTACAGTCAGACAGTGGTTCAGTGCACTATTAAGGAGAATACGACACACATGCATATATCTCTCACGCACAAAACCATCTCAACACACATCTATTTAAGTGCTGGGTGCAAATCTTTTTATCTATAAAATATGGCAAGTTGCACACTAACACACGTACATACATTACTGCATACATCACACACAGACACACACACACACACACACACACCTACTAAAATCACAACTTTGATCAAATGTTGGCACTGTGAGTTACAGAAAGACATGATGTTTGGGCAGAGAGCCATAAATGTCTCTTGGCTGAACTTCCAGGTACCAGTTATTGCAACAGAGCCATGCCACACAGAGGTACCAAGCCCAGTAGCTGGGAACACTCATAACTAATCATCCTACCTACAGAGAACAGTACTGCTTCTCAGACTATCCCCAGTCAGACCTCTCAGTGGTACTCCATAAATATCCACTGGCTGAATCTGGGCTGGGGGGGGGTTAGACGCAGCAGAGAACAGTACAATTTAGCATTTGTTAATCCGGAGGATGAAGTGGTCCAAGGACCCTTTTCAGTCATGACTAGAAAGAAGCATTTTAATGGATATGCCAAGAAGCTTTTTTAGTTTTAGCACTCAAATCTGTTTCTTTGAGCTCAGCACTTGTTCAGAACTCGTAAGCACTAAATAAGCTACAAATTACTACAACACTCAACTTTACTCACTTGTCTAGAGGAAAATGATTTTTAGTACTTAAGCACCTATTCAGGCATGTTTAAGGGTCAGCTCCCGGCATTTTCTCCTGTCTACCCGATGAATCTGGGCATCTTGGGGCAATGCAGGAACTGCCTCATGTACACAGACAACCCTCTCCTCCTACCACCCAACACTACAACCTGTGAGAGGTGCACTTATGGAAGCAAAGCTCTCTTCACCAAAGACTGGACTAAACAGTCAAGAGGAGAAGGTAAACACTTACACCACACCAAACCCATCACATAGTCCCTCAAAACCTACACCACAAAAACACACACATAGCAACACAACACACACACACCTACATTCGCAGAGCCTCTCAATAAAAATCTGCTCAAGCAACAGAGACCTCCAAAGCAGAAATACATGCAACCTGCACACCCCAATACAACCCAAATGACACATAGCCCACAAACTCAGTGTGCCACTCAACCACAGCCCATAAGGCATAACAACGTACCCAACACTCTAGTCATAGGTGACTCTGTAGTCAGGCACACTGATGTTCCACTCACCAGGCTAAACAAGGACAAAGTTACTGTCAGCTGCCTGTCGGGTGCCAGGCTCTGCCCCATAACGCATGCACTCAGGTCACTCCAAGCACAAATATGACTCTGTCATTGTCCATGTTGGTGTGAATGACCGGAGATGTACCTCTCTGGACTACATGAAGAGAGACATGGAGGAGCTCTCCGATCTTGTAGCCCAGGCAGGTATGACCCTGCATCCTGCCATCACCCAGAATGATACCACAGTACAAGGACAAAATGACTGACTTCAACAAATTGCTAAGCTTCTGGTGTCATTCTAAGAGGATCCAGTATCTGTCTGCCTGGAATGACACTAATCGACAAACCACGATGCTTTGCCACAGATAGCCTGCACCCGTCGCCCTTGGGATTCTGGATAGTGGCTAAGACTCTTGCCACCCCTATAGTGCCTTTTTTAGGCAAGGTTCAAATGACAAATTCACCACCATAACAGGTACAAGCAAGCAAAATCTGAGGGTAATGCTACTCAGTGCTACAAGTCTAAACCTCAAAAATGTATTCACACTCGAGGCACTCCTTAAAATAGAGAACATAAACATCTGTGCAGTGACAGAGACCTGGTTCAAGGGTCCAGAGAGCACCCCTGCATTACCAGACTATAATTCATACCACCTAACCTGGATCGAAACACTAACGGTGGAGGCGTGTCCAGATTCATTAAGGATATCCACACCTCCAGGCTAGTTGCTCAGCATAATACGTCCGAGATTATCCAAGTGCAACTAACTCTGGGCAAGACCGCAATCCATTGTAGCTTGCTACAGATCCCCGCCATGCTCCAGGATTCACACTCCTCATTTCTTGATACACTGGAAAATATTAGGGTACAACCCAACACCCTAATAATGGGCAATTTCAACTACCCCACCATTAACTGGGAAAACTACTCATGTACCAACTCTTTTGCTCAACATTTTCTGGAATTCATAAATTCCAATGCCTTGGATCAACTTATACACACCCTCACCATAGGCAGCAATATCCTAGACCTGGTCATTACCAATATAGGCGACTGGTGTTCCACACCAGAGGTCAATTCCTCATTGGTCAGATCCGACCACAAGCTAATCAGCCTAGACATCTACATGCCGCCCCCACCCCCATTAGGGAAACCACCATAAAAATTTCTCCAAAGCCAACTTCACGCTTCTTAAGACAGAAGTGGCAAACTTCACGACACCCATGCAGACGGACAATAGAGGTAGGACTGCTAAATCCTACACAAATGCACTTTATAAGCACTTACACTAGTGCATGGACCGTGCTATCTCTAACAGAACCAAGATGGTATCCTCCAAAAAAAGGAAGCCAATCAGGTGGTCCCCTGCCATAAACACACTCTACAACAGAAGAAAGAAACTGTTGCAAAAAGAGTAAAATCCCCCGACTGGAAGAACTCCCTGGTCAGTCTCAGTAAGAAGCAGAGATCCTTCATAAAATAATTCCAAAGCTAGTTATGAAAAAATCGCCACTGAATCTAAAGACGACCACAAAGCATTCTATAGCCAAGTCAAGAATCTCAATGGCAACACTCAGATCTGCTCTGAGTTACAGCACAATGGCACTAAATATACAGAGCCAACTGATATTGCCAACATCCTGGCAGATAGATTCAGTGCTAACTTTACCCCCCCCCCCCCCAAAGGGCCCATCTCTATACCGGAAGAATGCAAAGTTCCTGTAATCACGGCTGCACAAGTAAAAACCACATTCTCCAAAGCGAAGAACACAGCATCCATGGGACCTCACAACATCCCAGGCAGAGTTCTACATGAACTACAGAATGAACTGGCACCCCACCTAAGCACCATGTTCAATCACAGCCTCACCTCAGACTTTGTGCCCACTGAATGGTGCACAGCGACAGTTATCCCACTCCACAAAGGGGGAGCCACCACAGACCCCGGGAACTGCCGCCCCATTAGCCTAACGAGCCTGGTCTGCAAGGCCATGGAACGTATCCTCATGGAACTTATAAACAAAGACACTGGTAATCTCGAAACACTGGACCCCACCCAGTTCTGGTTTGTAAAATGCAGATCATGTCTCCTAAACCTGATTAACTTTGATGAAGTAGTCACCAAAGCCGTAGATGAGGGTAAGGTGGTTCACACAGCCTATCTAGATCTCGCCAAGGCTTTTAACACCATTCCCCACTCTGCAATTATAGATAAACTCACTAAACTAGGTATAAATCCCTATGTCACAAGATGGGTTGCCAACTGGCTCACTGACAGAACCCACACTGTGAAAGTAGCAGACTCCAAATCCAACTTCAGACCAGTGACAAGTGGAGCACCACAAGGTTCAGTCCTGGGTCCTCTCCTGTTTGGCATATACTTTTCTGAAGTACAGGCTAACACAGAAGGTCTTTGGCTAACGAAGTTCACAGATAACTGCAAACTAGGAGCCACAATTGAAACTCTTAACGATGTGGACATCCTACAAAAGGGCCTCACTGAGACAGATGACTGGTGTCAAAGCCATGGCCTCAAGCGCAATGCCAAAAAGTGCACTGCCATCCCCTTTGGTAAAAACTCTGTACCCATGAGCCACTACATAGGTGGTAGTCTACTTAACACCAAAAGTGTGATAAGAGACCTTGGGACACAGGTGGACAGTAGTCTCTCCTTTGATAATGACATTGCCACAGTAGTCAGGAAATCCTTCTACATGGCACACCTCATCACAAAAGGTTTCTCATCCAGGGGGGGGAAAAAAAAAAAAAAAAAAAAAAGAGGTCATTGTTCCTCTCTACTTGTCACTCATTAGACCCGTTATATGAGTACAACACCCCTTTCGGTATGTACAACACAAGACATCTACAACAACTGGAAAGGCCGCAGAAATACTTCACAAAGAGGATTAATGGCCTCAAACAGATGCCCTATGCAGACAGTCTAAAAAAACTCCAGCTTTACTCCGTTGCATATCGGCTACTCAGAGGCGATTTCTAAATAACATACAAAGCTATGCCAAACCCAGAGCTGTTGGACATGTGCCACTTAAAGAAATCCCAATCCCTCCTAGCTACACGCTCTAGGGACCTAAACATTGTCACCACAATAAACAGAACATGCTAGAGGGATAGATTCCTGTCACAGAGACTTCCCATACTCTGGAACAAACTACCTATCTATATATCAAACAAAGCTCCTCATTAGCACTCTTGGATGGGAAATAGGAAATTCACCCTGGGGATCACCTCTGTGGCTCTGCTCGACAGGGGCACAGGGTACCTTTTTGGCTAGGCTTGTATAGGCCCTAGGGCCGATAGCCTAGTACCTACGTATGAAATGAATTAGTATTAAGCCAGTAAATGGAACACAATTTTTCTCGCCTCGCAAGTGCTAACCATGAAACGCAAGCATACTGTTTTTTCAGGCAGTGGTGTTCGCCACTGGTAGCTGGGTTGATGACACATTGTATTTTATTCTCAGTGGTTTGTAATAATGTGGTATTAGCAGCTCAGTCTAACAAAAAGGGGCAGTCCGTATTTGTTCTTGGGAATGAGTATGTTGATGGATAAGGAACATCTGGCTTCTGGAGTGCGGAGATTGGATATGGAGTAACAGTGGTAAGCATGGAGTCCTGGCTGTCCTAAATAAAAACAAGGAAAACCACCCTACATTTAAAAATCACTGAAATACTGTGCGCAATCAAGGGGGATATGAAATGAATCCTCAAAGATGTCCCATGACCAAAATGAAACAAAAATGGCTGAAAGTAAGAGACTTGCTACATTCCTCAATTTCTACTGCTTTATTACTGCTAAGAAACAACCAATTTTATGCCACTGAACTAGGTCTACTTTGAAGCAGGAAGGGGAAGTACTTACTACTTTAGAGATCCAAGGAACCTTGCCCATCAGTGATTGCTGATATGACGCTTTAATTTTTATAATCCTGCCACAAACACTTAAATACCAGTGAACCCTCCATTCACCAGAGAATCCCAGTTTTAAACGGCACACCAAGTTTTATTACTTTTACAGTCTTGTTAAACAATCTTAAAAACATTCCAATTCTGTGCAGTAGTTCTTTTTTTTTAATACGTAAAATTGTTTTAATGGATGTCATGAGGAACCCTAAGGATAGACACAATTGATGTCATCTTAAAATTCAAATGAACTGGTGGCCTGAAAAAAGAAAAGAAACTGCAGACGTGCTCAGGTTTGTGCGGCAGTGATGTGAGGCTTTATTTCTCAGATTCCAAGCCCCGTAATATATTATTCACGGAATCCCCAATTCCATTAATGTGATTGAGGCTATTCTATACAACAATCTTAACTTTGGACCCTGAAGTTTACATTCATTTACTTGAAATTTGTGTCACAGGAATCCATCAAGTCTGCTGAGGACCCTGACCCTACTAAACTGACTAAGGTCTCAGATATTTCAAGAGATCTTCTAGTTGGATTAAACCTGTTGCAGGTCTCCAGAAAGGTAAATTATTCCAAACATACCACACTCTTAATACTGCTGGATCCCTCAAAAATCACCCTGCCCACCAATTACACTAAGGCTGCATATGCCTGTGAATTCTGAGGGCCAAAGCCTTGGTATCCTGAAAGCCAGACGACTCTTAACTATACCAAAACCCTAGAGCTCTTAATAATGTGACTGGCCTCTTGCTTTGCAATCCCATTTGGTGGACCTAAGACCGTAAATCTTAACTTTGTAGGGAAAAAAATATAATGAATCAATCATTTCCTCCCTTTGTCCCCATTTTTACGAAGTCGGGATGTTACATTAACAATTACTCAGTGTCACCAAATTACCTAAGGCCAATACAGAATGGCTAGCCCGGACTACTTGGTTAAAATGAGCTTTGCTTTATTTTATTCATTTCTTTACTTTTGAAGCAGGTACTCAGGTTACACTCTGGCATCATGTATAAAACCTTATAACCTCATGAGCCATGTGTGTTCACATCGTTAAATGCCACACTCCCCTCACTGCATGTACAGTACTTAACATGGCTACATCACGTATCTGACACGTAGTTTCAGTTTTTTTACAGCACTACAGATCAGGGTGCCATTAAATGCATAATGCTCATTTCTACATCATACTTTCTATTAAGCATTGCCTTTAAGATATGTTCTCCCCAAATTGCTGTTGTAATACCCAGTCAGATCACCAGTAATCAAGTGAATTAAATAAATGCTATTACAGTTGCACTCATTGTTCTATCCTTTGTCTTGTAACTTCTTATATTTTGTCTTCTGTATTCAGTCTTGCACAATGTTTTTGACATCTTTTACTTCCTCTCAAAACATACAAGAACTCCACTCCTGGGTTTCTTGTCTGGAATGAGCCCCGGTTCCACTGTCACTTTAACAGTAAAACCTCAAGCAGCAAAAAAAAAAAAAAAAAGAACCCACAAACGTTCAGAACCTTGTAGTCCATTTCCTAGAAAAATCAGCTCAGACTTGTGACAAAAAAGTAGGAAAAGTACATATAAATTAGTAAGGAATGTCAGTTTTAACCCATCTGTGAGCTAATACATGCATTATTAAATAGCTGGAAATGTAAACACTTTATACACTTTTTGCACTAACAAGACATAAATGATTCATGCTACTAGTCTGAAAGAATTATGGTAAAAAGGAAAGGATACTAGGAGACGGAAATAGTTTTTCTGCTGATATTTTCCCCTCCATACCTACCCTGCAACATTTACACATTTCCCTTGTACTTGTAAGCATCTGTTTTGTCTTTCACCAATCTGTTCTAGTTATATACCACTTTTTCACTGAAATGCCATTACTTCACATCTACCCAAACTTCCCCCACAAGACTAATGTCTCCCTTTTTTGTCATTTGCCCCAAAGTGAGGACTAAACTCTGCTTTGAGAACTTACTTATGTTCCTGTGGGGCTCTTCTTCTACACTTCACCTCTTCCATTATACGAGGAAGTGGGGCAGGGTTAAAGCAAGCTTTTCTAGCCAAAGGATTTGCTAGAGTGCCAGAAAACATACTCTGGCTCCAAGGATGGGGTGGCAACAGACAGCAAAGGATGGCGTGGCAATGGTCTACAGTGAACAGCCCACATCTACTTTTAGCAGGATGAGAATTCACTTATCCACTTCAACATTCCATAAAACTGTTGTAAAGGTGTTACTTAAAAATACACAGGCTGGATTACAATTGCAAACTGCAAAGCATAATGGAATCCCCAAAAAGAAATCAAAGACTTGGGAAGGATTCAGAAACGATATTAATGCACTCACTGTGTCACAGTACAGAATGTGGTGCACACTATGTAGTGTGACATCTGTGCAGTGTGAGGGTGGCCTGTGCACCATTCACATATTACTGTTTATACTACATAGATGCTAGAGACATAAGAAACCAGCAAAGTGAAGTGTTCCAATGAAGTTTACTCCACAACAACTTAATTCCCAAGTCTATATGTTCAAATATCAGGCTGTTGATCCAGACAACCATTAGCAGCCTGGCCAGAACACCCATACTTTAGCTACTCATTGAAAGGAGTCATTTATACCCAATTTTGACCCCCTTTCTATGAAGCCTTTAGAAGCAAGCCCTGTGTTGTGTTTATGACTGCCCACCCATTCATCCGGGTTATGTTTAAAGAGGGGGGGGGGGGTCAGACAGCTACTTTGCTTTACATCCAAAGGAAGTCTATTCCATAAAAGAGGGATTCTCTGGGATGTGTGCGTCTCACAAACAGGTCTTAATTGATACACAGCATGTGCCAAATGGACCAGACCAAGACTGTACATTACAGATGTGTCCAGCACAAAGAAGACATCCCATGGCATACATGCCCTAGGTAAACCACAGAGAAAGCATATGCAAAAATACCACATGTGCAGTGAGTCATTAAACAAAACAAGGTTAAGAGTAAGACACTGGAAAGCAGATCTTATGCATGAAGTGTACATTCTAATTTCCTTACAAAAATGAAAAATTGTAAATGGATTTTTATCATATAAGCTGTGATTCATATTTAAATTGTGCAGAATGCAGTGTGTCCTTGCACTGTTTATGTGGACAGTGATAACACAACACTTTGGAGCAAGTCAGAAAAAGAAAGGGAAATGCTGTATGTAAAAAAAAGTCGGGTGTGATTCATACGCCTAGCATTTTATTAGTTGCAAAGCAAACTGCATACCACTTTTGGAGCAAACAGCGTACAGAAAAAAAAAAGTTAATGTTTGGATAAGCAGCATTAACTCTCAGACAACAGTGACACGGTGGACCACTGTCTCCCACACATGGTTCAGCAGAAACTGTTAAGCACCCCCCTCTGTAGCAGGTTGTTGCTGCAGTAGTTGTCAAATTGACTAAATGTGGCCAATCACTGCAGTCTGCTCAGTCCACAGGGCATAAGGGTACCTATGCAAACAAGCCACATAGCCATACTCTGGTGAATGTGGAAGACAATATGGTACAATTACAGACAGTGAGATGCCACGGGTATACATAACAGTACAGATGTGGACAGCAGTATGAATACCACAAGTGATACATGCCAAGCTATGGACAATGGAATATGCCTCTGACGCCCCAGACCACAGGCAGGTGCGTGTGTAGAGCTGGGATGGCTGCCACAGAGGCACACAGGGCTATACACATGAAAGCACAGTCTTCTCTATCTGCACGGGTTTGTGACACCAATACAGTAACTTGTGATAGTGGGCACATGTGGCATATGTTGGGTTGACACCTAAAGGCCAAGTATAGCTATTCATACAGCAGAGGTTTACAGCACATATGTTTAGGACATGCAGAAAGCTTTAGGGATAGCTAGTCTTGCTAGGTGGCTGTCGTTGTTCACAAACAGGGTAACTTATGTAGCTACATATTTTCCATACGAGTTGTGTGGCAGTACTGCATGCAGATATTACAGATTAGACAAGCCCTTACCTGGGACACCACTATAGCAACACATCTTATACAGCACACCTGAAATGTACATGTTATGATGCACCAATTTACCCAACTGCAGGTCTTTTGAATTTTGGACAAAACTAGAGTACCAGATGAAATCCTACAAAGAAGACACACACCATACACATGAAAGACTCCTCAGCCAGGAAATGAACCAGAGGATTAAGCATGTTGCTACAAAGTCTCTTGCCATCTTCTACCCATGTTCATCTTAACTCCTGCCCTGTGTTAGTAGCAAAGAAAATTCCCAATGACTAGGACTATAGCCATAAAGGAGATACATCAGTTGCCTTGAACAAAGAACGAGCCAGAACCAGACAGCAGCAAACAGAAAATGAGAAATATTATAAAATGTGTGTGTGTGTGTAGGGGGGGGTGGAATACTACAGTTAAAATTATGTCGGCAGTCGCAAGCCAACTGTTAATTTCTCAACACTTTCCTAACACTGATAAATTCAGACCATACCACTTTGAACACTGGTTGGTATGAAATACAAGGAAGTGAGTAATCTCTGGTAATCAGCTGTAAACCCTTCACCCCGCCTTAACGAAATACATTTTTAAAAGTAAAAAGAAAACCAATTAAAAAAAATATATAGCAATGATATATAAAGATGGTCATTATGCCAGACTTCTCTGTATTAAACATGTCTGAGCTCACTTACAGGTACCACTGTCTTATGCATACTACAAAAGCCCCACTGCATTTAACGCTCTGTAAATCTGCACAGTCATGCTACTCAGTAAATTAAAGGAGAACTGCTCCAAAACACTGAAAATCATGTTTTTTCAGCAAATCGTGAACTTTCCCTGCATTGCTATTGCATCAAAGTAAATGGTTATTTTCTAATTTGGTATACCCCAAAATAGTCTGAAGGAGGCTGCCACTGCTAGCATGATTTTGTTTTACATCAAACCCCTTGCTATCCTGATGTCATATTAGAGGGACAGAAAGGAATCCTTATGATGAGGGGATCATTTACTGTGGTTCTCTTATGAGTTTATAACACACTGCTGTGACTTTTCACTGTCAGCATCAATCCACATTTTTAATTACTTTGCTTCTTTTGATTTTCATTAGCAGCCATCTCTGTTGCAGAGTTTTTAAAGGACAACAACGGGATTCTATTATTAAATGCTTAACTTCGGTCTTTTTCTCCCTATTTATTGTCCCTGCTATGAATAAACAATTACAGCATTTAAACTATTTTAAATGGACTGTTTCTCTCTACTAGAACAGTACCTTACTGTACTGTGGTGGTTTCACTTTCAAAAAAATTGTATCCTGCTCTGGAAAAATCTCCAATTCATTGATGTCATCAAGGCCACAGAATACAGGTAGTATTCTGATCAATTCCCTCCCCAAACTGACATTACCATGACCGTCCTAAAAACCAACCCATGCTGTGATGTCACAGCTCCTTGGTCCTTCCCCTACCCATACAGAAAGTAAAGGCTAGAACATGGAAACAGTACATGACTCAAGTCTCCTGCTGTGAGCTGTCAATCACAGAAGGTAACAGCTCAAACTGCCCTTAGCACTTTGACAGCTAGGGAAGTTAGGTGTAAAGGGGATAGGGGATGAGTCAGAGTAGTACAATTCAGGCTTCACAAAAAACACTGCAGATTAGCCATTCTAAAAAGAAGCAGCATTAAAAAGCACTTTGAAATCTGTTCTGTGGCATTTGCACTGCTTGTCTTAAGTAGACACTGAACAGCATGAAATGTTACTTAAAACTGACTGAAAGACAGCAGTGTATGCATGTAAAGCCAATGCAGTGACAGGGGCTTTAGGAAGAAAGCAGTCTGTGTGATGCAACTTTTTACAGATCAGTACTGGATTGTGTGATACCTAGAGGCAGACTAAACAATCAGAAGTATTTTAAGATGCCAGACCCAATGTGGTCAGACTCAGAAATTACATATAAAAATATTTAAAAATCTGTAAATAGTCCCACAGTGGTGTTAAAATGTAGGAAACACCAAACCATGATGAAATAAACATTTTTTGAGTCTGTGGGTGCAGTTCTCCTTTAAGGAATCTTTGGATGACAGACTTGAAAATGTAGCAGTTACTTTTCTTTGCAAAGTAACAAGTGTAGTTCAGTGTTCAAGTGTCAGAAATCTGACCCCTGTGATTAAACATGTTACTTGGGTTGAGATGGTTTGTGTCGCATTAACAATTTTAAATATTGTAGCTACAATTAATCGTTTTTCCCCAACTCACCGACTTATCTTAACAAAACAATGTATACAGTGCAAAAATGCTGAAACAAAACACTGGAAGAAACATGCACTTTTACAGAAATTACAGTGTAGAAAAAATACAAAATCAGCTACTGACAAAGTAGGAGTTAGATGCAGGAAGAATTAGATGAACACATCAGCTTTCTTTGTGGCACTGAGTTTTGTTAAAGGGAAAGACATTTGCATCTGAAAACCAAGCTTGAAAGACCTGCCTTTGTTCAGATCCCAGGTTACACTATTTATTTGAGGTGATAAGACAAATTTAAATGTCATTGTTAAAGAGGCATTGTTTTTTTTACATGGCTCTGTAGTTGGAATAAGTGACCTTGCCCAATTATTTTGCCAGTTGTAACAGAGGAGACAAATGCATGAAAGAAAGGCAAACAGAAAGAAGTTCAGATATAAAATGAATGGGATAATTAAAGAATGCTTTTTCTGTATCCGATGTGTTTCTTGTTGGATTACAGGGAAGAAAAATGCTTTTTGGAAATAAAAAAACTTGACTTTTGGGTGGAGTTCTCCTTTAAGGTTTCTTGCCATCCCTACTGCCCTTTTCAGCTTCATGGACTTCACTGTGTACTCTTCCGTACAAAGCTACTGCACTATCCTTAAAGTTTTATACCTCTGATGTCACCTATACCATGATGGTACGGCGGTAGCATTGTTACTTCACAGCAACAGGTTCTCCCGTTCGAATCTCGGCTGGGCTTGGGATTGCCTTCTGTGTGGAGTCTGCATGTCCTCCCCGGGGTTAGGTAGCGTTCGAAAGACATGCATGCGTAAATGGGCGTGCCTTCGTTGAAGGTTGAGCGTCAAGCTGGCACCTCGACGTTTCATAAAAACCTACTGCCAATCATTAGCGGACCGGAGTTCTGCTGTGGCAACCTCTTACCGGGAAAAGCCGAAAGACAAACAACAACAACCTCTGATGTCACCTCACCTTTACTGCCTTCCTGCCTCTTGATCTTAAGTCTCTAAAACTGCATCAAAACCACTGTTACACTACTTCCACCAATCACTGCCTCCTCTGAGGATGCTAATGAGCCAATCAATTCCTCAGAATCCTGTCAGTGTGTTGCCTTTAGCCAGTTTTAAACACTAGGTCTCTTTCCATTCCTGGTCTATTAACAAATATTCAAGCTGCAACCATGTGAAAAACACTGGAACACAATTTCTTTTGGAGAAATGCAGAACTTCATTTTACATGTCTTTTATGCATTCTACTTCCATTATTACCGATCATCATCTTCTTTCAGCTGTTCCCATTAGGGGTCGCCACAGCAGATCATCTGTTTCCATTTCTTCCTGTCCTCTGCATCTTGCTCTGACACACCAACCACCTGCATGCCCTCTCTCACCACACCCATAAACCTTATCTTAGGCCTTCCTCTTTTCCGGTTACCAGGTAGCTTCATCCTTAGCATCTTTTCCCCAAATATACTCAGCATCTCTCCTCAGCACATGTCCAAACCAATATAATCTTGCCTCTCTGGCTTTGTCTCCAAACCTTCCAACCTGGGCTGACCCTCTAATATACGTATTCCTAATCCTGTCCACCCTTGTCACACCCAGTGCAAATCTTAACATCTTTAACTCTGCCACATCCAGCTCTAACTCCTGCCTTTTTGTCAATGCCACTGTCTCCAACCCATATAACATAGCTGGTCTCACTACCCTCTTATAGACCTTCCCTTTCACTCTTACTGGTACTAGTCTGTCACAAATCACTCCTGACATTCTTCTCCACCCAATCCATCCTGCCTGTACTCTCTTCTTCACCTCTCTTCCACACTCACCACTACTCTGAACTATTGATCCCAAGTATTTAAACTTGCCCACCTTTGCCACCTCTACTCCTTGCATCCTCACCATTCCTCTATCCTCTCTCTCATTCACACACATATATTCTGTCTTAGTCCTGCTGACGTTCATTCCTCTTCTCTCTAGAGCATATCTCCATCTCTCCAGGGTCTCCTTCACCTGTTCCCTACTCTCACTACAGATCACAATGTCATCTGCAAACATAGTCCACGGGGACTCCTGTCTGATCTCGTCTGTCAACCTGTCCGTCACCATTGCAAATAAGAAAGGGCTCAGAGCTGATCCTTGATGTAATCACACCTCCACCTTAAACGCATCAATCACTCCCACCGCAGACCTCACTGCGGTCACACTACCCTCGTACATATCCTGTACCACTCTTAACATACCTCTCTGACACTCCCGACTTCCTCATACAATACCACAACTCCTCTCTAGGCACCGTATCATATGCTTTCTCTAAGTCTACAAAAACACAATGCAACTCATTCTGACCTTCTCTGTACTTCATCAACACTCTCAGAGCAAACATCGCATCTGTAGTACTCTTTCCCGGCATGAAACCATACTGCTGATCACTAATCATCACGTCCCTTCTTAACCTAGCTTCCACTACTCTTTCCCATAACTTCATGCTGTGACTGATCAATTTAATCCCTCTGTAGTTACTACAGCTCTGCACATCACCCTTATTCTTAAAAAAAAACAAAAAACAAAAAAAAAAACAATCAGTACCAAAACACTTTCTCCATTCCTCAGGCATCCTCTCACTTTCCAAGATTTCATTAAACAATCTGATTAAAAACTCCACTGCCATTTCACCTAAACACCTCCATGCTTCCACAGGTATGTCATCTGGACCAACAGCCTTGCCACTCTTCATCCTCTTCATAGCGATCCTTACTTCCTCCTTGCTAATCCATTGCACTTCATGATTCACTATCCCCACATCATCCAACCTTCTCTCCCTCTCATTCTCTTCATTCATCAACCCCTCAAAAGTACTCTTTCCATCTGCTCAACACACTCTCCTCGCTTGTGAGTATGTTTTCCTCATTATCGTTTATCACCTTTACCTGCTGCACATCTTTCCTAGTTCGGTCCTTCTGTCTAGCCAATCCTTTTCTCCCTCTTTAGTGTCCAACCTTTCATACAACTCTCTATACGCCTTATCCTTAGCCTTCACCACCTCTCTCTTTGCCATGCACCTCATCTTCTTATACTCCTGTCTACTTTCATCTCTCTGACAATCCCACTTCTTTGCCAACCTCTTTCTCTGTATACTATCCTGTACTTCCTCATGCCACCACCAGGTCTCCTTGTCCTCATTCCTCTGTCCTGATGTCACACCAAGCACCTTTCTAGTCGTCTCCCTTACCACCTCTGCTGTGGTTGCCCAGCTATCTTGTAACTCTTCACTGCCACCCAGTGCCTGTCTTAACTCTTCCCTGAACTCCACCTCACAATTACCCTTTTTCAATTTCCACCATCTGATCCTTGGTGCTGCCCTTACACTCCTCCTCTTACTCACCAACGTCATCCTACAAACCACCATCCTATGCTGCCTAACTACACTTTCCCCGGTCACCACTTTACAGTCTCCAATCTCTTTCAAACTGGCCCTCCTACGTAAGATATAATCCACCTGTGTGCATCTTCCTCCACTCTTGTATGTCACCCCTATGCTCCTCCCTCTTGTTAAAATACGTATACAGATAAGAATATTAATAATAGTATTGTAATTCACACACTGTTACGTGTACATAAACAGCACTAACGACAGCAGCTGTGCATTGAAACCCATTCAAAGACAATACAATACACAATCCTAGTCCATTTCTGTACACGCGAGGCAGTCAGAATCATATCCTCCTCTCAGCTAGATGGTGTGGGTTCCAGTCACAGAAGAGATTTTATCCTTCATTAACTGCTGGATGACCTCACCTTCAGACAGCACATTAATATGTGGTCTTATACATTACTGTCTTAAAGTAAAGAAAAAAGGGCACAAAATAAAGCTAACAGAAAAGATGAAAAGGCAACTAAAGCAAAGGCAACTGTAATAAACATTTCTACTTGCTCCCTTACCATTTTAGTTTAACCATACAGCAATCACCGTAGTCTTATCAATGCAAACCAATAAAACAGTACAAACAATTTTTGTATGATAGAAAAAATATCTATTTTCTATACTGTTAAAGTGATCCTCTAGCAAATGACCCACACCTATTCCTGCCCTTCAGAACTCTTTGCTTGCCACCGAATCATATATGCCAATGATCTGAAGAAGTCATAAAAAAGAAAACTATCTTAAAAAATGTAATTAATTTAAAATAAGACTGTTTATATGTCTAATCTCAGAAGCATACCACAACTACTGAAAAGTAGAGCACGTTGTCATTTAAATCTGTGTTTCAATTTTAGCTAGTTGGGCTTTCATTTTTAGTTAGCCCTGCCACAATACAGTAGTTGGTTGGTTGAAATAAGCCCTCATCCAAGTTGATCTAATTTTCTTCTGCTAAATATAAAACAGAGGTACCAACTCAAGAGAAAACTGTTCTCGACCACCCTGTCTAAATATAGCACCTCTAAGCACTCAGAATACAAGAATACAAGGAAACAAGACATCTGGGGTGTGAGAGTAAATACAACACCAATGTGCTGGGGGGGGGGGGGGGCAGCAGATGGCTACAACCTCCTTGTAAAAAAAGTTTTAAAATTTTGGTCCAATTGTTTCATTGACTCCCATAAGGGAAGGCAGGACTGTATAAATCAGCAGGCTAGGCATAAGGAGGTTCCATGCAGCACTAATTTCATCATTCTTGCTTTAAGTGAGAAATGGACTATATTTCTGTATCACCAACAGTATGGGGGACATGGAGAGAATAAAGAAGTCTTCTCAAAATGAATCAACTCTCAATGAAAGCACCAAAATACTTATTTGTAAAGCTGCTAAATATCTGAACTAAAAGTTAAAGGCACCCTTTCCCACCTCTCCCAGTTCCCTGCAGGTTGTTTCCTGTTAATCGTTTGCCTAAGTTTCTGCGAGTAAATAACTAGTATGGAAACACCCTAGTGTTATAGACTTAATGAAGGAGGAGATTTAGAGACGAGAAATAATTTTACAGAAAGCCAAAAGTCTGTTTTCAGCAAAACTCAATACATTCAAGTCCATTTCAGTGCATGATCTTGAAAGAAATACTGCCCTTCTGAATGACAAAATCCATAATACAACCCCACCTCTTCTCCTGCCATGTAATACCCAGTACCCAGGAAACATTATGCACCCTGGCATCAACAATGCCAACCAGGCTGCCACATCTAATGCTCTGAAGGAGTCAAGGGGTTAACCGACCAGTTTAGTGAAGATGATGGGGGAGCAGAAAAACTGAATTATGCTTAAGAAAAAGACAGAAAATCCACCCCCGAGAAATCCCACCCTCTTCCAAACAAAGACTGACTATTGTTGTGTAGTACCAAACATCCCAAACTTCCAACATTTCTCTTACACTGTTAGGAAAAACAAAGTGGACGTTTTACAGCCTCTTATCAACTAAAAAGGACTTCACCTTCCTTAACAAGTAGTACAGAAAAATGTAAAATTATGTAGAACCATATAGTACGTGTTCTGAAGGCAAGTCATTACTTACAAAAGAAGGAAACAAATATGCGATTGCTGTGTACTGCTTCAGTTCTGGGCAGATGACTACAAAGGAGCAAAGTGCACTTCTGTTGATTTTATCATTGGGAGGGGGAAATATTATTAATAACCAACTGTATTACTGGCATCATGCTAAAGAAAGGTAAAGTAGCATGACATCCCTTGCCACACAGCAAATATAAAGTCCAGTACCTGCAACACCCATTGTATAATTAAAGCTGTACTAAGTTTACAGCCTGCAAATGATCAGCATACAGATAAGCAAAAAGTATCTTACAAAAAAAAAAAGGAAGAGCACATCACTTCATGCAGAGGGTTACCAACCTGGAGATCTTAAGTTCTTGTTTCCATTACATCCCTATGAATAATGTACTGCCCTGCAAAGGTTCTTATAGACCTGCAATACTGTAAAAACAAACTGCAGCCAAGTGCTGCACGTCCTTCCCAAATAACCCCCTTCCCCCTATTAACAACTGAGTATTTCAACTTTATTCAATTGTTAATTTAAGTAGGCTGGCCTTGGGGGGAGGGGCTTTTTTTTTTTATCCAAAAACAGAATCAAAACTCTAAAGCAAGAATATAAAAAACACAATCAGTAGACTATACTCTAGGATTCAAATGGCATACTTACTTTAGGCAGATAGAGATGATTAATTTGAAACTCTACATGAACCTAAAATAAATAAGGAGAGCAGATTACTAACAAAAACAGTAAAATGTGCATGCGGGGATAGCTTGCCTAATTGCTCTGAGGTACTCCAAACAGGCACTAGAATGAAGGATACAAGGCATTGTCCTTTGGTCTGTTAATACTGTGACAGTTACTGTTGTCCAGACTAAAGCAAAAGTATTTCACTGTATTCTCTCTGCAAGTTAATAATGGTAATCTGCAGTTTACAGACCCATAGCAGACCTTAGGCAATAGTCAACTAGGTGGCTGCCTAGGGCACCGCTCTAGCAGGGGCGCTTTGTTAGTAATCTGGCAGTGTAGGTAGACCAGGATGGGGGCACTGGGTGATGATGGGGGTGGGGGCGGGGCTGTGGAGACCTTTTGCCCAGTACATCAGTTGACCAAAGGCTGGCCAAGCACAGAACTACTCAAGAGTAACCCAGTACACAGAGGCAGGTTATGGAATTCACATTTCAGTCTGCTAGGCACTCAGGAGTTCTAAAATAAGAGAATTAGCACTAAAGTATCAAGGTCCCTCTTAGCCAGGACTGAGACAGCTGCCATTTGACAACATTATGGCCAATATGTTATGTGATTTCATAGCCCAACTTAAAAGATGTGGTCTGCTAAGAATTCATCCAAGAAACACGGAGTCTTAAAGCATCAAAACATTATGCTATTAAACATCTCCTGTGTCAGGCATCACACTTTGATACTGTGGACCCAATATGCCTCAAGACTTATGCTGGTATGTATGCAGGGGATGTCAGTGTCCATCTTGAAGGAAAGTGAACCAGTTCCAGAATTTTTACAGAAATACGCAGCTGCAATTTCCTTTACTGTTACCTGAAATGACTTGCTCAGAAACCTGGAGCTACAAGCTCATACTGGGCAAATGCATTTCCATCTCAACCAGGAATTGAAAGCTACACACACACACACACACACACACACACACACGTTTGTCTTGCTTACAGAGTTCCTAAAAGTTGACACTGGTGCAAACTGCTGCCCCTTTCTAATAAAATAAGCATGCGATGCTTGACATCATAAAAATGATTAGTGGTTCACAACACAGCACACAGCCTTCTGCACAGAAGGCCACATGAGACATTGGGATCTTTATTCATTATAGTGATGTGTACTCAAATAAATGCAGAATGCTGCAGACTTGCCCTGCAAAAGCCAAAATGATTCAAAACCACTCAATCACTCAATTTCTGTTCATCTCTTCTTGCAAATAATTTGGAGAAAAACAGAATTGGTGGTGTGCACAAAAATTTACAGGGTGTGACTAGTTTGCCAGATTAGATCAATGCAAGTCACAGCAGAGCTCCATTTAGGCTAACATGTCAGATGACTACTAGACGAGTTTTGATCATTCCACTAACAGCTCTCACACAAAAGGAAGAGCTTGCTCCATTGGTGTACCAGGATAAAGCCTTGATGAAGGCCAAGACAACCAAAGTTTCATTACTGCTGCAAAAACTTCTTGAAGCTGGCAGGATGAAGGGAAGAATGATGTGGTTTGGCTGCTACCCACTCGGGGGGGGGGGGGGGGTTAGAAAGCCTAGAACTTTTGGTTCCATAGCAGAGTACACAGTGGAGAATGGACGCCACACAGAAGTGCTGACTTTGAGGCGACCGCTTGCTGGTCTTCACTAATGACCACTGCACATGGTGTTCTGGAACAGCTTACTAGTCAAGTACTCTCTGCTGCTCTCTCCTTGACTAAAGTGAATGGGTTACAGGCCTTTCATCTCCAGAGGAAGGAAGAGTGCCATATGGCAAGTGGAGGGGAAGGCTTGATGGTCACGATGGAAGGAAGAGGAAAAAACAGGAAGGATGGATAGATGGATGAATAATTACTACTCACCAACCAGTAGAGGTTAGTTGCTAAACACCTACCAGGATGGGATAGTAAACATCTTTAGTCCCAAATCAAAGAATAACAAAGTTGTTCACCTCTATGATTATACACAACTGAGCCAAATGTTACAGCCTTTTTGCATACATCCACATAGACCACTGCCAGTCTCACGAATACAAGAACAGTAGTCAAAGCTTGAGGGGGAGATGCAGACAAGTCAGCAGATTTGATTTGTTTTAGGTCAGTTAAAGTTAACCAGATACATGGGCTGGGTGATGGATTTTTCCATCACAACAACACAGACTGTAATGTAAAGGCTAAATTAAAAAGGTATATTGTGTAAAATATGACACAGAATGGCTAATAATCCAATATATATATATATATATATATATATATATATATATATATATATATATATATATATACACACACACACACACACACACACACATACATACATATATAGATTCCCATCAGATCGCCAAATGCTCGTTTGACTGAAACACATTTCACCAAGACCAAATGACTGAAAACTCATTTTGCTGAAAGCTCATTTGACCGAAACTCATTTCACCGAAAATAGTACAGGCAGTATATATGCCCTTTTCCCCACTGTAGTGCAACCCTGGAGTTAGAATATAAGTAGGGGGGTGTGGGGGGCACAGTTTTATACTGTCCAGTTCCTATTAACTGGATAAGTTGATTTAACAACATTGGGTGGGGGGCTACACCCACCCCACACCCCCCTACTTATATATTCTAACTCCAGGGTCGCACTACAGTGGGGAAAAGGGCATATACACTACCTGTACTATTTTCGGTGAAATGTGTTTCGGTCAAATGAGCATTCGGTGATCTGATAGGAATCCATATATATATTTTTTTTTTTTGGGAAAGGAAGGAGCAACCCCAATACACAGGCAGAACATGTACACTGCATAACAAAAGTGACAGCTGTTCAGGACTGAACCTCACACCCTAGAGCAATAAGTTAGAAATATTTGCTAAATGTGCTATCCATGTTGATAGAGGGAGTAAACAGAAAGAAAACCAATACTGAAGCAGAACACAAAGATCAAGTAAAGATGGGAACATACAATGCTTGCAGCAGGGTACATTCAGTATTAAGGAACTAGGTGCACATGCGCTGCTTGCAGCAGAATACGAGCAACTAAAATGACAAATATAAACCTGTTAGGTGCTACAAAAAGGAAAAGCATGTGTCAGTGTCATACAGAAACAAAAATATTCCTGATACAATGACAGATGCAACGAATGCCACTGCTAAGTAAATTAAAAACCAAATTCCACTGGGCCAGACAACATACCTCGTGATTTGCTTCAGATGATGTAGGAAAACCTAACAAAATCATATATACGCATACACACACGATATGTCTGGGGGTTACGTATCAAATTCAAACAAATAAAAAGGTGTTAACATTCTGTATTATGCTTGTATAAAATCATGGAGGTTAGCCAAGAAGATTGCCTTTGTTGCATACAAAACAAAATGTTGAAGGTTGAGAGCCCACCTTTTGAGGCTAGTGTCAAAAGCTAACAGCAACACTCTGTCACTTAAATGGAGCCTGTATAGCCAGACAATCAAGATAAGGGAAAACCTGACAAATTAAAAGGTATCAATTGTCAAATCATACATAACAAAAACACTAAGAAACAGGACACAGCAAGTATTGGTGGTGTAGGTGATGAATTACTTGTCTGCCCTGATGGAGAGTTATTAATGGTGTCCTTTAGGGCAATGGACAAAGACAGCTTCTGATTTTCACACTACCTACTTTAATAAATATGCAGAAGTCCCACAGGATGATCTAAAATACATACTTTGCAGTAGTAGTGGTCTCACCTTTGATGTCGAGAGAGCACCACCACATGTGGCATAAAGGATATATCAGATCACACAAGCTTGAAAATGTATACAGACCCCCGCCCCACGCAAAAATAAATAAATAAATAAATAAATAAATAATATCACAGGGTTGGAAAACATGATTTTTTTGGAAGGTGACCAGATTTCAAATATTAGCCCAGGTAACTAAAAGAGTGACAGGGAGGATGGAGTGCCTATCCTGGGGAGGGTGGGTGGACATACTGGGCAATGCCCAATAAGTACTGGCAGAGGCTGGGACTTGTGGGACAGATGCTGTGATAAAGGACGGTGAAGGAAAACAGTATGGCATGCCCAGCCTACATCTATGAATGGGGCACATTCTCTATGTGGCCCTCCCATCATAGCCGGCCTTAGGCATAGGCCAAATAGGCGGCCGCCTAGGGCGCCACTCTAGTAGGGGCACTTTTCCAGTATTTATTTTGTGCAGGTAGACCAGGATGGGGGCACTGGGTGGTGTGGTAGGGGGTGCCGTGGAGCCCTTTTGTCTAGGGAACCAATTGACCTAAGGCCGCTCCTGCCTCCCATTGTCAAACCATAGCACAGGTTGACTGTCAGCAATAGAATGGATTGATTAGGTCAAGAAAAATCTCCACACGGCTGGATGATAGATTCTCTGCTAGCCCATCTCAATACTTGCCATGGTGCGTACCATGTTCTCATTACACTGACAGAGGTGCAGAGGCCATCTCAGACAGGTCTCTCCCAGGAAGGAGACCCTTCCAGTGAAGGGAACACAGTGAAGCCACCAGGGACAGAACCTGTGGCTGGGACGACTGGGCTGGTGTAGGTGGCTTGATAGTCAGCCATCAGGGGCAAAAATAAATAAAAATGTAGTCATCCTCAACTGTTAACTTCTTCAAACTAACCCTGTACAAAGACACACACACACCTTTCTTTACATTGTCTTTATGAATTACATATCATATGCTTTACTAAGTGAATTATTTGTTTCTTTAACCAATGAACATGCTTGAGACTTCTCCCTCAGCCCCCTCTGAAAATGAAAACGCCTCTACCCATTTAAACAAAAACATGAATACAATTCCCATTAGATTATTTGAAACATAGTTTAAGCAATAACATATCACCTATGATGCTTCAGTAAAGGCACAAGTAGCACATTTTTAAAAAGATCAATCTTTTAAATCACCAAGTAAGGCAGTAAATTAGTGTGGTGCTGACGTAAAAAGCATCAATAGCTGTTGAGCATGTTATAAGGTTTGTGACCCACTAAAGCTTTCATCAAAAAAATGGATGGTCTGACAAAAGGTGGTAGAGACTTTTTAGAGAACTTTTAGCCATACAAAAAGCCATCTGATGTAGACAAACTTTACAGCTAATGTGCTGCTACCTGTGAAGCATCAGTCTTGTTGACTGACTGACAGTGACTTTATAGTTTCTCAATTATGCCATTACTGCAGAACTACTAGCAAGCAAATGTACTATCACAGTACATTTCTTAGTAAAACACACACACAAAGGACATTCCAAATAATCGCCAGTGGAATGAAATTCATTGCACGAGATGCCTGGTCTCACCGTAACAATTTATTTTTATTTTATTTATTTTACATTTGTTTACCGGGAAGGTCCAACTGGACCATTTTCAGCGGAGGCCCAGGGAGAAAAGCTCCGGACGTAATACATAAAAATCAGAACATAATACATTAAATCAGACATGATATAATACATTAAATCAGACATGATATAATACATTAAATCAGGCATCAGATATCAACATGATTGATTACTGGCATTATGTTGTTACACAATAAAATCCCCAAGATGTCACGTAGCAACAAGATGAGAAATATTAACATTTTGCATGTAGTTTCTTGTAGAACATAAGACATTAAGTGTATCTTGCAACAGTGCTGTTGAAAACAGCTATAGAAATCAATGAATATTAATGGAATTCACATACATATTCTAGCTTTGTTAACAGATTTAGCGTTTTAACTAATTTTGCAGGTCTTTAGATGTATGAGCCTTGCAACTCAACATGGTGGTATAGATAGGATACGTATAATACTTTCATTTTGAAGGTGGTGAGGAAATGAAGCTCATCTCAATACCGGAAAATTGCCAAATTCCAGTAATAACGGCCACACAGGTAAAAAAAAAAAAAAACGCACTCTCCACAGCCAAGAATACCTACGTGTCATGTTTAATCATAGCCTCACCTCAGGCTTCGTGCCCACTGAGTGGCACACAGCTACAGTTATCCCACTCCACAAGGGCGGATCCACCTTGGATCCCGGAAACTACCGCCCCATCAGTCTGAGAAGCCTGATCTGCAAGGCCATGGAACATATCATCAAGGAACTTATAAACAAAGACATTGGCAACCTTCAAACACTGGACCCCACCCAGTTTGGGTTCGTGAAGGGCCATTCTTGTCTCCTGAACTTGATTGACTTCTTTGAATCAGTCTCCAGAGCCGTGGACGAGGGTAAGGTGGTCCACACAGCCTATCTGGACCTCGCCAAGGCCTTTGACACCATCCCCCGCTCTAGAATCATAGATAACTTACTAAGCTGGGCATTAATCCCTAAGTCACTCGATGGGTTGCCAACTGGCTTACTGACAGAACCCACACTGTAAAAGTAGCCGACTCCAAATCCAGCTCCAGACAAGTGGAGTACCTCAGGGTTCAGTTCTGGGACCAGTCTTGTTTGGCATCTACTTCTCTGAAGTACAGGGCAATACTAAGGGACTCTTGCTAACAAAGTTCGCAGATGATTGCAAACTGGGAGCCATTATTGAATCTCCAAATGATGTGGATACTCTACAAAAGGGCCTTACAGAAACAGATGCTTGGTGCCAGAGCCATGGGCTCAAGCTCAATGCCATGAAATGTAGTTATCCCCTTTGAGGAAAAAAACATGTACCTGTGAATTACCACATAGGTGGCAGTACACTAAACACCGAAAGTGTGATAAGAGACTTAGGGACACAGGTGGACAGTGGTCTCACCTTCGATAACCACACTGCCACAACAGTCAGGAAATCCTTCTATATGGCACACCTCATCACTAAGGGCTTTTCATCCAGAAAAAAGGATGTCATTGTCCCACTGTACTCATCCCTCAATAGACCCATTATAGAATACAACACCCCATTTGGTATGTACCTCTCAAGACACCTGCAACAACTGGAAAGGTCACAGAAATACCTCACTAAAAGAATCACAGACCTAAAGCAGATGCCCTACGCTGACCGCCTTAAAAACTCCAGCTATACTCTATCATATATCGTCTACTCAGAGGCGATCTCTGCTTAACATACAAGGTTGTCAACCCAGATCTGTTGGACATGCTAGATCCCAATCACTCAGAGCCACATGCTCCATGGATCTAAACCTTGTCATCACAATAAACAAAACCTGCTGGAGTGATAGGTTCCTGACACAGAGACTCCCCAGACTCTGAAACAGACTGCCCATACATGTCAAGCAGAGTGCCTCTTTGGCCCTCTTCAAAAGGAACCTTGACTATTCGATGGGAGAAAGGAAATTCACCTCGGGGATCACATCAGTCGCCCTGCTAGACAGGGGTCCGGGGAAGTAAATAGTGTGGGAAGAAATAGCCAGGGAACTGTTATGGCTAGGCTTGTATAGGCCCTAGGGCCGTTAGCCTAGTAACAACTTATTAACCTATCCTGGAATGATGGTTAGTGGACGGGATGAAACAGTGTAACTGGGGTTCACTTTATAATTCCAAAATCCTGAAATGTAGAATTTCATAATCTCAAGATCATAAAGCCGAAACCTTAAAATCTCAAAACCCCAGAAACACGAATTTCAAAATTGTGACTCCTACACTAACCATACGCCACACACACCTTCCCCACACACACACACACACACACACACACACACACACTACATACAAGCAGGGGAGCAAGCCCCCCTGTGCCCCCACCCCTACTTAAATATACCAACTCCAAGGTCGCACTACACAGACAAACACATGAAAACACCACCATACAAGCTACATTCCCTTCGCACACAAACATCACAGTAACAAAACACACCGACACACACTATGTTTAAGGGTTTTGGTTAGAGGATTTAAATACTTACCCAAACTTCCAGCTATCCATTCACACAGCGCAACACCAGAAGCGCTACTTCAACATCTCCGTACTTTGTGATTTTGAAATTTGCACTGCTTGGGTTTTGGAATTTTGAGCTTTCTGCTTTATAATCTCAGGATTCTGAAATTCGATATTTCAGAATTTTGGGATTATAAAAGTGTTCCCGTGTAAAAGACATTGGGAAGTAAGATTCCAATTAAGTTGTAGGGTACTATTAGGTAGATAAGGGATTAGTAGGGTACTATTCATAGGTTCATACTAGGCTATCTGCCCTGTCCCACGTGCGTGTGCCTTGGTTTGCTCATTTATAAGCCTAGCCAGAGTGTGTTTGGCTTTCGCCACCCATTTTATTAATTTTGCTATGCCCTTTTTCGAGGTTAGTATACTCTGCCTCTGTCTAACAGTGAAAAAAACACACTTCTGGATCACAAGTATCCAAATCGAAGTTTCCACAAAAATGTGGCCTATTATAATTAGTGATGATTTTTTGAGGAATATAGTTCCAAAAAACATTATTTTTTCTTATACAAGATGCAAAAATCTGAAGGAATTAGTTAGAAGTAAGGGCAAGAAGGACAGGGCATTAAATGCAGGCTCTTTTGCTTGCAATAAATGCAAGGTTTGTGATAAAATTATTAATTTAGATGGCCATAAAATTAATGGGGTTACATACCATGCACTAGATCACTTTGACTGCAATTCTTCTGGGGTGGTATACATTATTGGGTGCAATTGTATTAAACGAAAATGGTACATAGGACAAACGAAACGTAGGGTTAAGTTAAGAATCTTGGAACACTTGGGGGATATTAGGAACAGTAGACTTGATAGTCCAGTTGCAAGCCACTTTCATCAATTTCACAATGGAGAACAAACTGGTTTTAAATTCAGTATTTTGGCAAGACCTTGGGGAATGGGAGAAAGTAATATAAATTTTCAAACAAAATTATTGAATATGGAATCTAAATTTATTGTAAATTATGGAACACTATTTCCCAATGGTATGAATTTAGATGTATGATATAAAATATTATTTATTTTTTGTATTCTGTGTGCGCACACACACACATATATATATATGTGTATAGTATTCCATATATATTTGCGTATATTTATGTGTATTTATTTGTATATGTATATATATATCATATATATATATATATATATATATATATATATATATATATATATTTCTTTAAGAAGTGATATATTCATATTTGATTGATTGTTTAATTGACATGATTGATTATGTGGGTGTGTATTTATACTGGTTTGTGCTTTACATTATTATTCCATGTGAAGGCGAAGGCCGAGGTACCAGAATCCAGTAAAAAGAAAATCTTTCTATCCAGTTGTGCTGCTTCATTTGTTTTTGTTTTCTGTCTAACAGTGACACAGAAGTGATACCCGGGGTAAACCTACGATCTCCCATCCACTCATCAAAATTCCTCTTGAAGAGAGTCAATGAGGGACTCTGCCTAACCTGGACTGGGATTTTATTCCAGAGTGAAGGGAGCCTCTGGGTTACGAATCTGTCCCTCCAGCATGTCCTATTTATTTCAGTGCTGAGGTTCAAGTCTCTCGAGCGCGTGGCTCAATGGGATTTGGATTTTCTGAGGTGCAGCATGTCCATTAATTCCGGGTTGGACATGGCTTTATACGTCGGGCACAGATCGCCTCTGAGCAGGCGGTATGCCACTGAGTAGAGCTGAAGTTTCTTTAACCGGGCAGCATATGGCATCTGTTTGAGCCCTTTGATCCTCTTGGTGAGGTACTTTTGGGGTTTTTCCAGTTACTGCAGGTGTCTGGTAAGGTACATCCCAAAAGGGGCATTGTACTCAATTATGGGCCTGATGAGGGATGAGTAAAGAGGCACGATGACCTCCCCTGATCTAGATGTGAATCCCTTCATGATTAGGTGGGCTATATAAAATGTTTTTCTAACCACTTTGGCCACGTGGTTGTCAAATGAGAGATTGCTATCAACTTGGGTCCCCAGGTCCCTAATTACATCTTCTGTACTTAATGGATTACCACCTATGTGGTAATTTGTGGGCACTTTGTTTTCTTGGTGTACTTTGCCGTTTTGTTTTCTCGGCACTTTGTTTTTGCCAAAGGGGATGACTATATACTTTTTGGTGTTTAGCTTGAGGCCATGGGTCTGGCACCAGTTGTCTGTTTCTATGAGGCCAGGTAGATAAGGGATTAGTAGTGCATATTGGTAAACAATAAAGAATCTATATAGTGCGTTTTGAGGAGCTTTTTAAATTGTGGAGTAGAGCTAATGGAAGTCAGGGGGCTAGGCAGTGTATTCCAGGCTTTGGAGATAGAATAGCTGGATAGAGATTTCCCTGCATCATTGTTATGTCTGTTGACATCTAGGCAGTTTTGGTTGCTAGATCTTAATGTTCTTGTTATAGAATAAGGGATAATTAGGTTTTGGAGTGCTAGAGTTTTAGCTAAGGTAGCTCTAGCCAGTTTAGCTGTTTGAGAGCTACACCGTGATGGGTCCTAGAAGGGGTCCCAGTCGCAAATCTGGCAATCTTGTTGTAACAAGATTCTAGTTTCTGTAGGTCAGTTTTACGGAGGTTGGTTAGAATTGGGGATGCATAGAGGGGGGCAGACAACAGATCTGTCCTGGCAATAGTGGTTCTGGTACGTTTAGTGAGAAACTGCTTACTGCGGTAAAGGAGACCTAGATTTTGTGAACCTTCTTGATAGTTTGGGCTATAAGAAAATTAAATTTTAGGCTGTTATCTATTCTCTATTCCTAATAGTAGAGTGTGGTTTTAATAGTTTTGTTCTTAGATATTATGGTAAAGTTGTCACATGGAGGAGGGGATCTACAGGGACTGGAAAGAAGTTTTGTTTTATTTAGATTTAGGATAAGGTGGATGTTGGTGAACCAGGATTCAGCTGATGAGAAGCAGTTTTCGGTTATGGAGTGAAGGTCTTCTATTTGTGTGGACTTAACATATGTGGGTGGTGTCATCAGCGTTTTGTATTACTGCGGCATTGGGTGTGGCGGATGAGAGCTGGTTGGTAAATAGACAGAGGAGTAGTGGACCCAATATGGAGCCTTGAGGGACCCCCAAGGATAATGGTAGAAGTGGGGATAGTTGGCTCTGCTATTTTACTGCTAGTTTGCGTTCTGATAAGTAGCTTCTGAACCATGTTATTGAGGGGGGGGTAGAGATGTTTAGAGCTGTTAATGTACTAAGGAATCTATTATGGTTGACCATATTGAAAGCTTTGGACAGATCTAGAAAGATGGTAGAAACTAACTGTCCACTGTTTCTGTGGTGGTTGACTATGTTTGAGGAGGACATTAGGGCTTGCTTAGGTGGTGTTGTGGAAGGGTCTAAGGCTGTGTCGAATTTTTAGTTAGTAGATTAAGGAGGTAGTTTATTAGTTGAATGTGAATGACTAATATTTTTGATGACAGAACAATAATTGGTTGGTAGTTGCTGAGTTCTAAGGAGTTGCCACCCTTGTGCAGTGGAATAATGTGGGATATCTTCCATATAGTGGGTACTTTATTGTAATTAATAGATAAATATTAGAGAGTGTAGAAACAGGATAGGCGATAGCCTCGGCTGCTAGCTGTAGGAATTCTGCTGGTAAATTATCTGCAGTTAGGGTGGTAGGCTTAAGCTTATGAAGCAGTTTTAAGATGGACGGATGGAAGGTAAAGTGGGATGTAGTTTCTTGTGCATTTATGCCATTTTGTGGGGTTGGTGGGTCTGGACAGCTACTGTTTGAACTAGGATCCTGCTAGGTTTTTGTGAAATATTTATTGAACCGAGTGGGGATGTTATCATGATTGTTCACTGTTGCAGGTGTTGGGGTACTGGATTTCCCTGGTTGGAATATAGAGTTTATAGTGGCCCAGAATTTTTGAGGGCAGCGAGTATATTTTTCCTGGAGGTTTTGGTAGAGTTTATTTTGTCTAATGAGTTTTTTGGCTTTATTGCAGAGTTCTGAGTAGTTTTTTTTTTTTTAGATGATAGGGTTCTGTTTTTATGAAACTGTACCTATGCCTTGTCCCAATCTTTGATAATGGATTTAGTTCCCTTAGATAGCAAACGGGCATACCTTTCTTTTATTCTAATGGATCTGGTGGGTGCATGATGGTCTAATATTTGTAGGAAAGATGAGATGAAGTAGTGGACTACCTCATCAAGTGGTAGTTGTGTTAGTGGTTGCCAACTGCAGCATTATAGGGCATTTAGGAAGTCATCAGGCTTAAAGTTCTTTTTGTTCCTGACTACTCTAAAGGTTGTATGGTGAATGTTGTGAGCTCTACTCCTTAGAAGGAAGGTGGGTTGATGGTCACCAAGGCTGTCAGGGAGACAGCCTGTTTTGAGATGAGAGTGAGGGGTCAGATATAACAATCCAGTCCAGCATGGGCTGACTTTTGAGGTTTTGTCTGTTCTAGTAGGCCATGAGCTGGGTAAACCCATGCATGATGTGGGTGGATGGATTGTGGCCAGAGCAGTTGTGCCAGTCTATGTTAAAGTCTCCTAGCAAAATATTTTCCTGAGGGCGGGAGTCTTGAGATCCATTTTAGGAGGAATTCCATATTGGCAACATTATCGCCTGGTGGGCAGTAGCAGCCTACAATGTTTGTGTTTCTTGGGATTCAGTTTTAGCCTAGCAAGGATAACTTCTGCATTGTCTAGGTCTGCTATATTGGTGTCAGGTTGTTCTACGATGAGATGGTTTTGGTATAGTAGTGCTACTCCCTCACCCCTTTTGCCTGTTCTATCTTTATGTAATATGTTATATACTGGTGCTATTTCATTATTGTTAACTTTTGGTTTTAGCCAAGTCTCTGTCAACAGCCCAATTTCAGGTTTATATATGACCAATAGGGCATGCAGGTCATGAACCTTATTTAGGATGCTTCTTATGTTAAGGTTTAGAAGGACAAGAGAGACCTTTTGTCTACGGAAGAGAGTACGGCGATTGGGGTCTGGGCTAGTCTGTGTGGTGGGACCAGGATTAGGGTGTATGTCTCTACTGCATGTTACTTTATTTCTTACAGGTTGGTAGAGTTTGCTAAATTTACTGGTAACTGTACAGTGTTTTAGAAAGGTGTGAGATTTGCATTTAGATGACAGTATATTGTGTGGGTAACAGCCAGTGTGAGTGGCTGAGGAGGCATGAAGCTGTGTATGTATGAAGATACAGTGTGATGGCAAAGAACTGCTGTTTGCCATGGAAAGGATACGTTGTTTTGGGGTAGAGAATGGTAAGTAGTTAGGGTGAGAGTTGGAGCAGTATGGTAGTTGTAACTATATATATATATCTAATTATATATATTGGGGGAATTAGTATGCGATTATGTTGACTGTGGGACTTTTCCCTTTTTCAGTAAGAGTAGATTTAGTAAGAAGTATTGTAGAAATCCTGTGTGGCAAGAGTAGTTAAGAGTTTGAGTAGAGTGTGGCAGCTGTTATGCGGTTGAAGATGTGGAGATGTGTGACTGGATAATTAGGTCGGCGGGAGGGACAGAATTGTAAATGAGGGTGTGGCCTGTAACTAAGTCAAATTGATGTTGGGGTGGGTGGGAGAGTGGAATGAGCCTGAAGTGGGATGGCCCTGGCCTTGTTGAGGATTAATGAGGGGGGGGGGCAACAATCAGCCAGGTAAGCTTTTCTTGCTTGTTTAGTCAGTTAATGCTGGGTGGTATCAGCATGACCAAAGACTGCATATGACTTAAGGCAGGAAGTTATTTCGGAGGGCAGAGAATAGTCAAGGACAGCAGGGGAAGACAGTAGCTGTGGGCATGTTATATAAACTGCATAAGTTGTGAGAGAATGAGATAATGGGTAGGTGGTAGTCGCAGAGAAGAAAGAGTATGAAGGGAGAAAAGTAAAGAAAAGATCAGTCTAGGGAGTACAGGGATTAGAGTTGGTTGGTACTGATAGGTGGAAGGGGGGTAGTAGAATAGGGCAGAAAGGGGTGGGGGTCAGGCAGGATATCTCAGGAAGCAGAGCTTGAGGGGTAATATATAGCTGGGTAAAAAGGTATGTTAGGACGTACTTTAATGTCGTATAGACTGGATCCTACTGGGTTCAGTCCTCTGAATGGGTGGGTAGGTTTTCTGTACTTCACTTTGCTTGGGTCATCCTGCAGTAGAGTTTAGGAGACGAATTCTTGGAGGGCAATCTACCTAATTAAGGGCAAGGCAGTAGGAAAATAGGAACTAGCTTACTTTTAATACAGTGTTACAGTTTTAGGGGTGCAAACTAGGTTAGAATTCTAGTGAACTAATAGTGAGACAGTGGGTATGAACAACATTCAATAAGAATCATCATCTAAGATCACATTCAACTTCTACAGAGCATGACTGAACAGTGTAAGCAATATGCAGGTCTTCAATCACATAGTAATCTTGTCCATAATGCAGCTACACAGTTCTAAAAATAAGCAATCATTGAGTGTAATGCGCAGCTAGTGGTTAGGCAACTTGAAGGGTACAAGTTATGCTATGTAGCACTTTGGTTGTGCCAGTTATACAAGTCATAAAACCAAACGTTATGCTTGAACGTGGGTTTTTCACTTAGGGGCGGCTGTTTTTGTATAAGACGATTATGAGCTATATAGTCGGTAAGCTACAGGGGGTACAAAGACCCACAACACCAGCCAGTGTCTGGGATAAATATCCCCAGTGTCCGCCATACCTTTGCTGCATCTTACACCTGAACATACAGTTTCCAGAGCTATGTTCCTTGTAACAACTACCATTTTGGCTTGGGAGATTATGTCAGCAGTATATATAGCAGTTTTAGTGCAACAGAAGATATACTAACACATAATTCAGTGTCAGTACAAGAAAGGAATTATTAACATTATTATAGCAGGTTCTATGGGCGCTAGCAGCTTTTTGTTATGCTTATAAGGCAGTTCCAGCAAAAGCCAATGGCACGGACTGTTCAGAGTATCACATCGTTCTACTTTTCCTTGCACATCCGAGTCCCTGAACCGGATTAACAGTAATGATTTGGCATAAAAACCTGACATTACACCAGACATCCAGTAAATGAGGACAGGACATAATCTAGCAGTAACGATTAACAGTACAATATCATTTTGCTTAATCTGCTCTTCTTGGCTATGTAAATGTGAAGAGAAAGGCTGCAACTCGGAAAACACTGCAATACACTTGCCTAGTCCTGCAGCTGAAATAATGGCATAAAATCAAGAAACTGTAAAGTCACCGTCAGTCAATAAGACTGATGCTTCACAGGTAGCAGCACATTAGCCACAACATTTATTCACACCACATGGCTTTTGGTACGACTGACAGGTTCTGTACAAGTCAGTATCACCTTTGTCTGACCATACAACTTTTTGATGAAAGTTTTAGTGGGTCATAAACCTTACAACATGCTCTATATGCTATAGATGCTTTTTGTTGTCAACAGCACAGTCTGCATGTACGTGTGAAGTATTTACTCTGAAGGAGAGGAATCAACATTCGTCCACATTGTTAGAGCTCATACAAAGTGTTGAAACACGTGCGCACACACACACACACACACACACACACACGCGCATGCACACACACACACAAAACGCATTACCAAAAATCAGTATAATCCATCACAAATGTGTTACCCTTGTACGTCAACTTACTTTTAAAGGCAGTTCCAGTATATTAGGAAGAAAAGTATACCAACATTACTGGGAGTACCTGCCCCGAGTAACACTTTTGCTACTTCTACAACCATTTCAAAGTAAAGGTTTCTGGAATCAAAAATTGCTGTGTCTCTTCCGTGCTCCTTTTATTCACAAAAAATATTTATAAACTCTGTTAACAGTCTTAAAAATGTCATTAGTATTTTCCTTCTAATAAAATGTTTACTTCCCAATATTTACAAGTAACCATCCTTCTACTAAATGCTATTCATTCCTACCCTTTCAGTGTGATTTTTGTTTATCCTTTCTGTATTTATGCAGACGTTTCCTTTCCATCCTACTGAGCCTAAAAGTACATACAACACAGGGCAAAATTTCATAAGAGCTGCTCTCGAAGTCCGCCCTGACCGAAAGACTTGCTTTCAGTGTAACTTACACTTTGGAATAAAGCCCGTCTATAAACAGGCTTACACCGAGGCTAGATTCCAAATAAAAACTGCTGTCAGTCTAAGTGGCCACTTACACAAAGAAAGTCTTTTGGAATTGGGCCCATTAAGAGCCACAGAAATCAACATCAACTCATGGTAACCATGGACATCACTGTAGTTTCTGTATTAAACCATCATACAATGGGCCTTCATTTACACTGACAGTCAATCATGGAAAAAGACTATGGATTTCTGTAATGGTTTCTCACTCTATGTGATATGTCCAAAGTAAGACAGTATGTAAAAAGGTCACAATAAACACACACAATCAATAAAAGCTACAAGAAAAACCTAGCCAGGCTAGAATTTCCACTGTGATTCCTTAAATCTCTTGTATTAGAGGCACATGGGATACATGCAAATGACCCTTAAGAACATCAGGCGTTTCAGCTATAAAGAAAAAAAAAAAAAAGTCATGGGCATTCAGAATCGCCATATAGCTGAAACACCCGATGTTCTTAAGGGTCATTTGCATATATTCCATGTGACTCTAATACAAGAGGTTTAAGGACATCTTTACCAAGTCTAAACCATTCTGTTTTTCACTGTTCAGTTTGAATTGCTGCTTTCTAACTAAATACTTCAGGTGTTTGGTATACCCATTCTTTGCAGTGCAGATAAGTTTTTTCCCCTAGATTTGCACAACTGGAAGTCTTGCTGTAAAATCGATTAAACGTGCAAATATTTCAATTCCCTTTTGCCTTTTCAAGGCTAAATCTCACATCCTAAATGATCTCCTTCCTCACAGTTTCCCCAAAATTTGCAAACGTCTGGCAACTTTCATTCCAGGTACGGCTGTAATGACCATAATATACAGGTTAAAAGGACTGCTGGCACCTTTGTCTGTTACAGTAATGATGTTGTGTAATCTTTCCACCTTTTCTTAAAAAGTTTTAGTATCATAGACAGACCCTTTAGCCTCTTTTAACATGATAGTTCTAGACTGGTATTTTCCTTTAGGTCTCGAAGCTTTAGAAAAGCGCTGATACCTACAATTTTCAAAAAGATGGGTTGAGGGGGCAGCAGGTAGCATTCGTTACTCGGGGGAAAAAAAAAGTGTGTATTAGACTTGACGCACAACCAGTAGACTTTTCCCACCTTCTTTTGCAGGAATTCTCTCTTTTGGGTCATTTCCCTTCTTTTATTTATCACGTAAATCATTTTACTGAGATATATCACAACACAATATTTCTATCCACAAAAATGGCCTCTTTCTCCCATGCTCCTGGCAGAGAAGATAGGCTCAAAACTTCTTTACAAGTCCCGAACGATGACCATTTTGCCGAACGATGCCCATTTTGGAATATATGAGAAAACTTTACAAAGAAGACAAAATACATGTCTCTCCAACCATAATCCGAGCTCCCAATATGATTTGGTGTGAGCCATGAAAGGGTAGAACAACAAATAGTAAAAAAATTCTGATTCAGTAATGATATAACCATCCAAGTTAATTATGATTTGTGAGGCCCCCCCCCCCACCCACACACACACACCTATCACTCAATATCCAGACAGCCAGAATCCATTCTCATTATGTCCAGTGAGATTATCTACTCTTTCAACTCCTTTTCCTGTGGACAACAACAACAAAGATCCACCCTGAAATACCCACTTAAACGCAAAGTTGGGAAGAAATGCAGAAACTAGCACCATTCAGACTGTTCCTTAACTTACTTATATTGCACCAAGTCTGAAAATAATATACCTTTTAACTGCCATATTTCAATACACAGCAGCAATCAACCAGAGACATACATTCTTCTTTCCTTGGCTTATACAGAGAGAGTAACCATGCTCTGACCCATTCTGACTTGTTGTCAAAGTATGCAAATTAATCTTCTCTTAAAAGAATGATGGCATCCAGCTTTAAATAATTGAAAAAAAAAATTAAATACATTTCCATAAACTGTTGTGTCTCCAGTGACCTTCCTAATCCAAGTATGTTGCAGCTGCCGTCCAGCATATGTCCTAAAAAAAGAACAAAAAACGGGTCAAGAACACATGCTGCAAATGGGAAAAAGGTTTTCAAAAACTAAAATAAAGCAAGTTAGGGTATAATAAGTCATCTGCTTTATCTTTCTGGGGCTTTCAGAAGTCTGTCGAAAAAATAAATTTCAACCCATCCACATTACAGAGCATATTCTTAACTTGTTTTTTGCTGTGTTCTGTCATTTTGTACAAAGCCACCTTGTGTTTTCTGAAACCATCTAATTTACCTCGCATATACTTTTTCACTTTGGTTCAAATGGATAAATTTAAGTAACCTTGTCTTTTGAAAGTATCCCATCTGTCGTCTCTTCCTCCAAGTCACCTTTGCTTTCTTTTGTGAAGCACAACTCTGATTGTTCATGCCTGGCCAATTCTGCATCTTCTACACTACCTGCCCAGTAGATTTTTCTGCAAGAAATTGAAGCTTTGCTAATAAAGCAAATCATTTATGGCCAGCTTTGAGCCAATTTCACTTTGTTTGCTAAAATACCCCCCCCCCCCAAAAAAAAAAGTATTACATTTAACAATTAAAGAATTTCTTAGAGATTAAGTTATTAATGTGAGAAGAGGTCCAAGAGTGAATCCTCCATATTTACTCACCTTATGGACAGGGCTGCTTGCCAACTGTTTCTTAACACACAGCATAACTCCACTACCACTTTCAGTCAGGAAATTCTAGCAAGGTCCTCATTAAACCACCACCCTTTCTACAGAACTTGCAGCACTTCAGATCCCCTTCCTATACACAAAGACGCTTAGATTTGCTTCCACTGTATGGCAAAGCATTCCAAACTCCTGCAATATGTGGGAGACATCACTGATATGCGATTCATCAATCTGTACTGCCATTTGACTTTACTGCGATTCATTAAATCAATAAATGCATACCACAAGTAGTGTAGCTGTGCAGGTGAATGGTGACCAATAGCTGCATGCCATTTGCTTGCATGTGAAAAGGATGGAATTGTGTGTTTGCACGGACTGTGAGATGACGTAACAGATTCAGACCTTTTTCCCCACTGTTGTATCACCTCTTGAGTTAGTAAATTTTACAGATCCAGGGGTGTGCAGGAGTATTTTCCCCTCTGCAAGGACCTTTGAAAATGTTTTTGTACAGTATTGATGGCTCCAATAACGCAGATGGATGCTTCATCCAACATACTGATTCACCTTAATTCAGTACAAATACCATGCAGTAATATCCAAGTGTTTCATGACCACAGCTCTTTAAAGGAAACTCTCTCTAGTCAATTTTCTGTGCAAGACAAAGCACTGCTGCATGGAAAGAATTCTCACAGAGTCAACCTCCTTACTTCCTCTGAAATACACAATGTAAAACAAAGCAACTGACAAGTACCTGCACACAGCACAGCATCACAACTGTACTCACATGTGGACTTGGGATCTACTGTCCCCCTTAGCTTCTCGTTTAATTTCAAAAGAAATTACATAAAATTAAATGACATGGTTCTCCAATTTCTCATTATCTGAGAAAAAAATGTTTATGACCTCAGCCGGATGCAGTTTTGGGGCAGAATGAGCAAGTAGATGGGGGCAAACCCAAGCACAGAAATTAAAATCCCTGATGTTATTAATGACCAGATCTAAAAAAAATTCTGATGAGGATAACTGCTGCTTGCAAAACTATACTTACAGTTTGTAAATACCTTTTTTTAATGTTATCAAAAATGATTACACATTAGCATTTCAGTGCAGGTTAGTGCCTAATGCAATAATACATAACATGATGTAGAGAAAATTACCAATAATTCCTGCACTGTGATGGAGTTGTCAGTGTAGATGCAAAGTTTCTTAGCACTTAGGGGCACAGTTTCACGTAGCTTCGATGCCAGAAACATGCAGACAGCCCCTAGAGCCTGCAGGTGACTTTTCTTGATATTAACAGAAGACAGAAACCGATCCAGGTAATTCATTGCCAGCGGAAATACCTCCTCTTCACACTTCTGCTCTTCACAGACCTGAGGGGGAGGGACAAAAATCAAATGATGAAATATATTAGTTAACAATAAACTGGACATTTTTTTGGTCTTCTGGTCACTGGGTGGTCAAGATATACTTCCTTTTCACAACCACAACACCCAATATGAAACCTTTTTAAAGGCTAACAAAGCAGCTCTCCTTTTCAGACATCTTTCCTAAATCTAAACTTACAAAATATAAAAAGAATTTCTAGTAGAAGTTTATATACTCTAGAATAGTTAACTGAAGCTCAGATTTTTTGTTTCCACTCAGTTTGTAACAAGCGAAACAGTTTTTTTTGTCAGTGACTCCATGTTTTACATCACCTGAAATAGATACGTTTGCTACCTAATGCAATAAGATTATAAGATTCTCACAGTTCTGGATTATCACCCTATAAACAAACCTCCACATTTTCAGCTTTGTTTTGTACACCATCAAGGCAAAAGCAGCAATTAAAAAACAAAAAAAAAAAAAAAAAAAAAAACATAGCAACTTCATTCTTGAAATAAAAAGTGATTGGGAGGGTGGCCTAATGGTTAAGGTGTTTGCCTTACAAACACAAGGTACAGGGTTTGGGTCTCACAGGGGATAAATGGCTAGGCTTAAAATGGCTCGCAGGGGCAGTTAGCCTAGTACTAATCTATGATGTAAATTCAGGGGAAAATCCATGCAGTTTGCTAGCTAGAAAACTGAACTTTAAAAACGTTCAGACCTTTTTTAGTTATGACCCTGTTCAGTTGGTGGAAGCAGCATACAATAACAGTGACTGAAAGTCATACAGTGCATTAATTCTTACCGGGGCTAGAGCCCACAACCCTCCTGGACATGGGCAGTTATCACCAAATGGAATCTTGGGTATTGACTAGTACTTCTATAGTGCTATATTGGGATGAAACAGATAGGCTTAAAATGACCTCCAGGTCGATAGCCAAGTAATCTCCTATGATCCTATGACTACCTATGACTAATTTTAAATAATATGTTGATCATGCCTGACAAGAACACAGTCTTTTAGGATTCAAAAGAAGTTCTGTCAAGGATAACTTGTCTATTAATGACACCACCTACCTCAGAAGTCTCTTTAAATGCATGCTGCCTTGGCTTAATTTAAGTCCTTTGCTCAAGTCAAATGTATTTAAGAGGGGTTAAAAAGTTAAAATAAAGTTATAGCAAATTATTCAAAAACTAAATTAAAATAATTCCAACAATACTGAAAAATATATGTACAATAAGAAATACAACAGGCAATTCTCATAAAGTCCTCCTCTTCTCATTTATTAGCAATGCTTGGAAGTTTATCGGAAACCATCTAATCCCCTGAAAGCAGTAGAATACTAGAATATCCTGTTCAGAAACTATTAATTCAACAGTAATGCCATGTCGCAAACAAACTTGCAGGAAATCCTGTGCAGAACTACAATAGCAAACTGCCCCCCCCCCCCCCAAGTAAAATAATCCAAAAAGAAAAATAATAAGAGGGGAAACACCACAAATTTATTCAAAGAACAGTTCCAAACTTTGCCAGCAATTCCCCAGCTACTTAAAAGTAAAATAAGAAATAAACACTGCAAATATCTTTAGCTATTTGTATCAAGTTGTAAGCATAAGAAATAATGTGCAAAGCCAAAAATAATGATGGGACAAAGACCCCAAGACGGGTACAATTTTTAAATACAGCTGTGATAAACTTCAAAGTTGCTAGATTTTTTGCATTATTATGCTATATTCTGTAGGATAAACGCCTGAAACTCAAATAGCTGTTATTTATTGACAACAATCCTCAGCGATTTGCCAGAAAATCACAAATGTTATGAGGGATAAACCAAAAATAAGAGGCAGAAATCTGGACATTCTGCAAAAATCTGGATAGTTGAAAAGTTATAACCTCAGTACAGCAAATTAATTTTTCATTCTTACAAAAATAATAAATATTTTAAGTTCTTTTACAATAAATACGGAAAGTAATCCAGAAAAAATAAATAACATCGGTGTGAAACCTATGCATTTCGGTACACAAAAAGCTATCGTGTATAAAAAATGAAAACAGTCATCTTATTCAAACTTCATTTCAACAGATGGCTTCCAGAACCCTCTCAGACAAGGGCAAGAAATGCAGCTGAAAAGGCAATCTAGGAGCACAGTAACATCCTAGTAAAAGGGGCGGTGATGGTAACTGCTCAAGCACGTCATTTGTAAATGTCAAATATATTTTACTTGAAAAAATATATACTCGCCCATCCACGCTGCGTAAAAATGCATACACGAACTGATTGTGACACATAACGATGAAAAACACCAACAAAACAATCGCTATAATGCAGAAAAGGTTAAGATAAATGTAACTAGTTATCCCATACAAAAATACTGAGAGCAGAATAACCCCATCCCCTTCTTAATACTGTTCACAGGATAGTATGCTATTATGAAACCCTTACAGTGGAGAATCCCAACCCAAGCGAAAGATGTCGATCTCGATTTAGACTTAAAATAAGACTGGATTTAACCTGACCACGTACAATTATTACCTCAGCTGGAGAACTTTCCTAAACCCAACCCCCCATGGGGACACTTTTAGACCCAAGTTGAAGATGCTCCAAATTAAATAGTTCGTCCCCCGTTAATCAAGTACTTAGTTTCCAATATAACCAAAGTAGGCAGATGCACTGTGCTGGAGAATAAATCCCCTTACTATTCGTACATCTCTGTAAATACTGGAATAACCCCCTTACTTAAAAAATACACAATAAATAGTACACATGATTCAACAATTAAACAAAACACACAATTTGGCTTGGGAGCTACTACCAAGCAAGAACTCGAACCTTCGTCCTACCACAAGCGCCCCCTCCCCCACTACCAGTGAAAAGTTTAGGTATGGGGCCACTGTATGCGAAATAGCCATTTTCATCCAACTTACAGGGGATCACCTCAAAACTTTCACATTTCGAGGAAGAAGGCAGCACTAATCCCTTCAAACTTTGAAAGAAGAGTTCGTGCGTTCCAGCCTCACCTGTAACATCCAGTAAGCGACTATTTTCCGCATATAAGGCTTTATCTCTTTCTGTACACACTGGAAGTATGGGCTCCCTCCTCGCAGCATGTAATGCTCCTCCAAGCGCAACAGGTTAGACAGCACCCGCGGATCCTTCAACAGCTGCGAATCAGTGCGAGCACGTTGGAATGAAGGTAGCCCTTCCATACATATCAGCTCCATAATCAGAAGTGAAAGGATTGTAGCGAAGAGTGTGGGTTACACGGCGCACAGGACACTGCAAGAACCACAACATTTACCTCCTGTGTGCAGCTGTTGCAGCTGGCGCCCGCTGCCCAACACTGACAGGGAATTCCTTTACCTTTCAAACGTGCTTCAAAACGGAATGACGTCTCAATAAGTTAACACTGAACAACGCTCCAACACTCTATAGCTGGCACTTGTCTATCAACTATTCTTCATTTTAACACGCTCTACCACTTAGGAAGAGCAGCCAATAAGAGCTAAAATCACCATAACGGTTCGGCCCACAGCAGCGTCTTGTTAGAAATACAAAGACAATGTACATCTCAACTGTATAGATTTTTGCCTGATATTTTTGGTCCGTTTTCATACAAATTGTGGTTTTCTTGCAAACTACTGGAAAATCATTAAAGACTGAAGTTAGAAAATAATGACAGACATTTGAGTTTCAGACTTCTTACCCTTTAGAAAATTCATGCTAATACAAAACCCGTTATTCTATCAACTTTCTAAGTCTGTAAGAAAAACAATTTTTTTAAAAAAGTCCCTATTTTTGCGCCTTTGTCCCACTTATAGTAATGGTTTTGTCCGGATTTAATTCTTGTTACTGTAAAAAAAAAAAAAAAAAAAAAAAAGTACGAGACAGGTTTGCCGCAACCTTGGTTACGCCCACATCAGTGTCCACGTGCATAATTTGTGTATACTGTACGTCATCCTCTTTTCCTGCTGTCTTTTGAAATATCTTAAGAGTTAAGGTAGTGGGAGCAATACAGTGTTTTTATAAGTTTGGGTTTATAGTTTCTAACTTTAATATAACATAAATGAACCTTAAAAATGTTTTATTTCCAGTTAAAATAACGTTGACTGGTTACAGTACAGACCACAGAGGTAAAACAAGTTTATAATATGTGGCAATCTTCCATTAGTTTATCTCAAAATTCATTTCCAGTTTTATATAAAGTAGAATTTATGAGCGATGTTATGGGTTGCTGTGTCTGATGACGATCGTTGCATTCACTGATTTGTTTGGTTCAATAATAATGTTTTTCGGTGCAAAATAGGGTAATTGTGTCACGGTGTGATAAATTATGACTACCATTTTTATGCCCCCGTGTTGGGCCTTAATCCTTGATTATTTGCGTCACTAGCTTCCTTGATGTAAAGACTTAATAAATAGGTTGATATATATAATGTATAAAATAAAAAAAATGGTGTTATATTAATGTGCTTACCACCGAAACAGCTTAACTAACATATGACAATTCAAGTTAAGTGACATTGCAATTATGCCTGCATGTTATATTTTTTCCTGTTCTGTCTGAAAGAGGCCCAACCCCCCCCCCCCCCCCCCATTAAAATTAGCCAAGTAGAGAACCCCGATCCCATTCAAATGGAGTTAAGGGTAGCCATTGACTGCTGATGTGGTGGACCCAGGCTGTGCATCTTGATGCACAACTGGTTAGTGATATGTAAATTACGAAACTGGCCTGTGACGGTCCTATTCTGAAAACAATTGTGACAGAGATAGTAGGTATATAATATGCGGAACATACCAATCAAGTTACAATTTTAAGTATTAAAATTATGTGTGCCATAATATTACTTATTGAGAGGATCTGTTTGGATTTATTATTAGTATTTTAAACGAATCATTGGAAAATACTATTTATTATACGTTTAAAGAGTATTCAGTACCTGTGCTGCCCTGCTCCTTATTGCAGCAGAAGAAATAACAGCTGTAATCAACAAATAAATTGCATTCGTTTATGTCTTCAAGACGCATGGATGCAGCTTTAGTTGAATAACTATTTGTGAAATAAATGTTACAAATGATGAAAATGCCCATGGCATGATGTGTGCGTTTTTATCCCATTTATTTATTTGTTTACTTATACCAAGTTTTTAGTGTGAATTTTAGCGCTGTGGTCTGAATGCAGCAGGAATGGAAATGGTTACCAGAATGGGTCCCACAGCTTGTTTTAAAAGCAAACTCGGAATGAAAATAAGGACTCCACTATTACTTAGTAAGGGAAAGACTAGTTGGTTACCACCATTGTTCTCGACTTTTTAACCGCACAGACAGGGACAAATCTGTAAATAATCAGTGACATTTTTTTTTAAAATACTAGTACAGTTTATCTTGAGAAGTTGACAAGAGTAAGAGGACATTAACTAACCTACATTTTCTGAACTAAAACAAGTCTGTAACTCTCACTGCTGTCAATATTAAGTATAACTCACCACCTTTTCACCACAAAATTGCCAGTTTTAGGTGGGAATATGCCAGGCGAAGCGACATTTTGAGCCAAAGTCAGGGGCATCCCTGGAAATTAGGAACATTTGAGACATATGCTCTCAAATATCTGTGATTTTGCATAATGTCCCTGATTTCACCTAATATTTTGCCCTCTTCATCAGAAAATGGCTCATTTTCTGGTAAATCACTGAGAATTGTAGTCAGTCAATAATGCCAGACGTTAAGAGTTTTATGCTTCTCAGACTGCGGTGGTGGTGCTGCGGTAGCGTTGTCGTCTCACAGTTAGACGTTGCCCGTTCGATTCTCAGTTAGAGCGTCTTCTGTGTGGCAACATGCATTAATGGGCATTCCTTCGTTGAAGGTTGTGCGTTAGGTCCGGCAAGCCAGCACGTAAAAATCTACTGCCAATCATTAGCGGACTGGAGTTCCGCTGTGGCGACCCCTAACCGGGAAAAGCCGAAAGACACAAACAAACATTGTGCAGAAAATGCAGGTTGATGCAAAACCAGTTGTTCTAGTAACATTTTATTTGAATTGCAGTAATATTTAACACGTTTTCTGTGAATTTTGGGCCTTTGTCCAGAATCCTTTTTTAATCTCTGTTAAATCATTGCATTTTAAATAAAGAACTGGGTGCATATATATTAATAGAAAACCAGCCATAGTAACATTTTCCATTGAACTGCCATGCGGTATGCATATATGATTTTTGTTTAACAAATTTCTTTCACTCCAACATTATATACATTTTTTGTTTCTGTCTTACCTTAAACCTCACTGCTGTTAAACATTATTTTGTATGTATGTTTTCCCACAAATTCCATGTATTTCTTTGTTATTTGCCATTTTCTAAAGATCCTGCTTCCCATTCTCTTATCTCCTTTACATTATTTGAAATTTCAGTTACAGTTGGTGTAGATTTTGATTTCCATTTTCTGTTGCTGCTTTCTAGAGAGCCAGTAGCATGAAACTTAGTAAAGCCTTATTATGTCTAGACAATTCAGATCCTATGTATCTGATCCTAATTATATAATTTCCATTTTAATATATGCCTATTTAAATTTATCTTGCAGCTAGAAAAACTCCAGACGTTCCTAAGTAAGAAGATAACTGGAATAAAGACTCTGAGCGCCTAGGATGGGTTTGAAACTCTGTCATTATGTACTGTTCCTTACAGAATCCTTTGCAGTGATTTATGTTTTTTAGCATTCCATGCTGTTAAAGACCCAAGCCTCCTTGATCTCCTTCACTTCCACAAAACAAATGGCTCCTCAAACACTCAAACAAAAGACCTGGATCTACTTCAACAAATAAATAAGACAGTAACAAAAAACAAGCAACTCCAAAAACACGTATGGATTCCATGCTGTGAAGCCAGTAGGGCAACTGATAATAAGAAACATAATCCAGTTGTGTTCAACCAAGTTTTTGATTCAAATGTATATAATATAAAATTAGTTGAGCGCTTTCGTTTCTGACATTAGTAACTTCATCAGAACAAATAATCTAAAATACAGACATCATACTAGATATTTAAAGGTAAAAAAAACACACCTCCAAAAAGGTTAAAACCAATGAGATCATATTACTAATTCAATACAGTTTTAAAGCTTAGAATTTTTTAAAGATGCAAACTACATTTCTTTGGATGATTACACTTCCAGTCTCTTAACTTTTAAAACAGCAGCAATGGAACAGGTTGTCACAAAAGGGGATATTGCCAACACAGCTATCTGGAATTTTGTAAATAATTATACGTCATTTGTGAATATCAAAATGATGTATGTAAGATGATTGTGTTACAACTGTATTAGAACTGTATGTCATATGTATATCAAACTGGTTTGTACAGATAGGTGTATTAAAGAGGTATTTTATAAGGTGCTTGTGTTTGAAGTGTAACCACAGTGTGCCTTGCTGGAAGAGAACAGAAATGTGCATGCACTATCATAACTGTTTAAATGTATATATTTTAACAGTGGAAACTGGAATACAGGATGTTAATTTGAGAAAAATAACTGAAATTAAATTACCTTATGGCTACTCAATAAAAGACAGTATCTTTCAGTTTTCAATGCAGCTAGACACAGAGTCTGTGCTGAGAAGCTTCCTGTATTATCTTTGGAGTGAACTAATTACTAGTTTTGAAATGTGAAAGAATGCAGTTGTTTTAAGGCTTCCAGCATCTGCCAAAGATATGAGGCATATGTATTTTCACAAGTATATGCTAAATACTGCCAGATTCCAGCAGTGAGTGTTTCACCTGGGATAGAGTTAGAATTATGTCAATCTGCAAGCTATCCCAGCAGTAATGTTTGAGATATTAATTTAAAAAGTCTCTTAGAGAGACAGGGCATTCTATATTCTGTCTTGGACCTGACAACAACAGGAACCATTCACCACACATCTGCCTTACTCTGATGAAGTAAGTTATTAGGGGATAGTATAATTCTCTTAGATATAGTCAGAAATGTAGCAATGCTTAGTTTAGATATTTTTCTTTATTTATCTTGAGACTTTGTGGTGGTGCAGCGGTAGCGTTGTTGCCTCACAGCAAGAGGTTCTCCCGTTCGATTCTCGGCTGGAGTGCAGGGAGTGCCTTCTGTGTGGAGTCTGCATGTCCTTCCCGCGGTTGGGTGGGCGTTCGGAAGACATGCGTAAATGGGCGTGCCTTCGTTGAAGGTTGAACGTCGATCTGGCACCTCGGCGTTCGTGAAAATCTACTGCCAATCATCCGCTGTGGCGAACCCTAACTGGGAAAAGCCGAAATACAACAACATCTGAGACTTTGTTCTGCAATGTTATTTTAAATATTTCCTGTGATTTTCAACTCTTTTGTCACTGTGAATATATACTGAGTATTTTCTTGTTCTTTTATTATTTATTATTAAATATATTTAAACCTTCATTGTGGCTGATCTGTGTAGAGATATTTAAGTTTTGAGAGTACTTGCTTATTTATTTGGTGACACTGTGTGGGTCACCCCTAACAGCCTTGCTCTTGGTCAAACTACCATTTGCATTGATATTAATATTACATAGTAAGATTGGACACTCTTTTTTAAGGGCCTTAAAGTAGTTGATAAGGAGTTGGCCGGTGGCAGTGATAATTACCGTTTAGTCTGGGCAAAAGGGAGCATAGCTAGTAAACATGTGCCAGCCTTTCCCAGATGTGCACTTGTGTGTGTGTGTGTGTGTGTGTGTGTGTGTGTGTGTGTGTGTGTGTAATTCAAACCTCAAAGAGTGTGTGTCAGCTACTTGGGCATGAAGCAGTGATTGGACAGAGAGGGTGCTGGAGGTCTTGGCTTGGCCACTCAGTTGAGATCTCAACTATATAGCTGTGCCAGTGAGGAGTCTTACTGGAGATCTGGAGAAAGAGGGAGAACCCAGTCCCAGACTGACTGTCGTCTCTCAAGGGAAATTGCACTTGATGCAGAGAGCTGCATCTGGAAATATTGTGTGTGTACTTGTCATTCTTTCAGTGAAGTCCCCCACTGGTACCAGTGGTGACGACTGAGGCTGCTTGATTACTAGTCCAGTGGAGGGTCATCATGTTATTGGTTGGCATTGGTGGGATCAACACATCACATATTGAGATTCAGTGGTGTGGATATTGAACTCCTGTAGGCTGTAAATAGTGGTCACTAAAGAAGGCGTTTGTACTCTCAAGCAGCCACATGGTAGACATTCAGAGTTTCATATCACAATAGTTTTATTTATTTTTTTTTGTTAGGTTAGTTAGTTAGGGAGAGCAGGCAAGGATGTCAGCAGATAAGTATCCCAAGCTGACAAGGAGCCAGTTGGCTGAGATGTGCCAAGACAAAGGACTGGTGCATGCCAACCTGACTAAAGCAGAAATGATTGCACCCTTAGTCACAGCTGTATCACAGACCAATAACCATGAGGACAACCAGACTGTTCTTGGGGATGTACAACTCTCAGAAAATGGACAGTTTAACATTTCCGCATTTGTATTCTTGCATTTTTTAATGCCAAGTAGGTGTTTGTAAATTCTCTTTTAATGTCCTAGAGGTTTTGCCCACATAAAATGTTCAGCATGTGTTACAATAGGCCAGATAGATGACCTGTTTAGAATCACATGAAAATGCCCTTTTATAAAATAGCTGCTACCTCTGCCCATAACTTGTTTTCTCATTAGTATATTGGGGCACTGTGAGCATCTTCCACATTTTATCATGCCTTTGTTCTGACTGTGCAAAATTGCATTCTGCTGTTCTGCTATTCTGAGGTGCTCACAGTTCCCCCAACATACTAGTCCATAGGTTGATAGGTAGGTACTAGGCTATCAGCCCTAGGGCCTATACAAGCCTAGCCAAAAAGGTACCCTGGCTTTCGCCACCCAAGAAAATTATTTTCCTGTGCTCCTGTCAAGCAGAGCCACAGAGGTGATCCCCGGGGTGAATTTCCTAATTCCCATCCAATCATCAAGATTTTTCTTGAAGAGTACTAAATCAGGAGCTTTGTTTGATATAGATAGGTAGTTTTTTCCGGAGTATGGGAAGTCTCTGGGACAGGAATCTATCCCTCCAGCATGTTCTGTTTATTGTGGTGACAAGGTTTAGGTCCCTAGAGCATGTAGCTTGGAGGGATTGGGATTTCTTTAAGTGCAGCATGTCCAACAGCTCTGGGTTTGACATGGCTTTGTATGTTAGGCAGAGATCACCTCTGAGTAGGCGATATGCGATGGAGTAAAGCTGGAGTTTTTTGAGACGTTCTGCGTAGGGCATCTGTTTGAGGCTGGTAATCCTCTTTGTGAGGTATTTCTTCGGCCTTTCCAGTTGTTGTAGACGTCTTGTGAGGTACATACCAAAAGGGGCATTGTACTCTATAATAGGTTTAATGAGTGATGAGTAGAGGGGAACAATTACCTCATTTTTTCCTAGATGAAAAACTTTTTGTGATGAGGTGTGCCTCGTAGAAGGATTTCCTGACTACTGTGGCAATGTGATTATCAAAGGAGAGACTACTGTCCACCTGTGTCTCAAGGTCTCTTATCACACTTTCGGTGTTAAGTAGGCTACCACCTATGTGGTAGCTCATGAATACAGAGTTTTTACGAAAGGGGATGACAATGCACTTTTTGGCATTGTGCTTGAGGCCATGGCTTTTTATTTTATTTATTTTACATTTGTTGACCGGGAAAGTCCGACTGGACACAGGTCCATTTTCAGCGGAGGCCCGGGGAGAAAAACTCCACTTAAAAAACAATCTAACAAATAACAATTTTATGAATTACAACACTTTCTCCTAAATGCATACAGTATTGTACAAGAAAATATTTTACATTTCTTCACAGATATATGTATAGATACAATTACTGTATTCCAGAAGCATACCACTTGTATGCAGGTAAATGTTTAACTGTCTTCAGAGATGAATAAGTAGATACGAACAGAAGAGAACATCGTTAGTTAAGAATTAATATACAGAGGATAGGCAGTATTAAATTACCCTTTGTAGGATCATTGTATCACTGCAAATGTAGTGGATTAGCCTGGGGAGTCACATGGGCATAGCCAGTTGTTAAAGTAGTGGGTTTTGATTAGTTTTTTAAATTGTGGAGCAGAACCTGTAGAAGTTATGTGTTTTGGGAGTGAGTTACAGACTTTTGCTATAGAGCTGGTAAAAAAGAGATTTGCCAGCCTCATTCCTATGTTTGATCACATTTATGTGATTTTGGTCTGTTGACCTTAAGGCTCAGGTGGTGGTGTAGGTTTGTATTAGGTCTTGTAAAATTGGGATTTTATTTGGGAGGTAATATCGTTTGTGGGCTTTGGAGAGTTGAGTGGTAAGAAGTAATTGAAGCAGCTCAAGCCAGTTGAGCTGTTTGAGGGAAATACAGTGGTGGGCTCTATTAGAGGCACCTGTGGCAAATTTGGCAATCTTTTTGTAGCAAGATGCCATTTTGCTTTGTTCACTGTGGCGAAGATTAGTCAGGATTGGTGAGGCATACAGTAGGGTGGATAATAGGTGGGTTCTGGCAATGGTGGCTTTAGTATAATTGGTCATGAATTGCTTATTCCTATACAAGAGACCTAGCTTTTTGTGAACTTTTTTGATTGTTTGGGCTATGTGTATATCAAACTTGAGTTTGTTATCAATTACTACTCCTAGGAGTTTAGTGTGTGCTGTTGGGGTGATTGAGGTATTGTCTTTGGAGTTAATGATGAAGTCATTGAGTGCAGGGGATCTACCTGGGCTGAAGAGAATTAGTTTTGTTTTTTTGGGATTGAGTAAAAGTTTTATGGTAGAAAACCATGCTTCAGCCAGAGTGAAGCTGTGTTGTGTTATTGTTTGTAGCTTGCTTAGGGTAGGGGCAGCACAAATGATAGTAGTGTCATCAGCATATTGCACTATAGAGGCAGAAGGAGAGGAAGCAGCTATCTGATTTGTAAATATGGAGAATAGTAAGGAACCAAGAATGGAGCCTTGAGGGACTCCAATAGATACAGGTAGAAGGGAGGATAGTTGGTCCTGTTATAGAACTGCTTGCTGTCGGCTTGATAAATAGCTGCTGATCCATGACATAGTGAGGGAGTTTAGGGTGAGGGTAGATAGAGTTTTGAGAAGCATACTGTGGTTGACCATGTCAAAGGCCTTGGATAAGTCTAAGAAAACAGAGGATACAAAAAGTCCGTTGTTTCTGTGGGTGTTGATTATGTTGGTATAGGATAATAGGGCTGTTGTGGTACTATGGGAGGGGCGAAATCCATGTTGTGATGCTGATATAAGGTTATTTTCTAGAAGGTATTGCATTAGTTGTGTATGTACTACTCTTTCAAGTATTTTTGATAGGGGTGATAAAATTGCAATTGGCTGGTAGTTGGTGAGCTCAAGGGAGTTTCCACCTTTGTTTAGTGGAATAATATGAGATATTTTCCAGAGGTTAGGTACTTTAGATTCAGATATGGATCTGTTAATGAGGATAGACACAGGGTAAGATGGCATCAGCTGATAGTTGAAGGAAATCCGTGGGAAGTTTATCAGCAGCCAGTGTGGTAGGTTTCAATTTCTTGAGGAGTTTAGTAATGAGCTGTGTGGGTTCTGGGGAGAAGGAGAAGCTGGGGAGAGGTTGTTGTGTAATAGGGGTAGTAGGGGTTGGTGAAGGAGTGGGAATGGTGGTGCTATTTAGGTTTTGGATAAGGCTAGGACTGTTTCGGTGAAGAATTTGTTGAATTGGGTAGGGATGTCCTCAGCGTTGGTTGGTACTATGGGTGTAGGAGTGCTGGTTTTACCTGGGTGCAGCAATCTATTGAGGACCAGAATTTCTGAGGGTTATGTGTGTGTTTGTCTTGCAAGGTTTTATAGTAATTGGTTTTATCGAGTTTTATAAGTTTTTTGGACTTGTTCTGGAGTGCTAAGAAGATTTGTTTTGTGGTGGTGGTTTTAAGTTTATGAAATTGAGCCCAGGCTCTATCTCTGTCTTTCATTATGGTTCTGGTTTCTTTTGTTAGCCAAGGGGCATAGTTAGTTTTAACTCTGATGGTACGGACTGGTGCATAACGGTTTAGGATTTTGAGAAAGGTTGAGTTAAAGTAGTCTATTGCCTCATCTAGGGGTAGGTGTTTAAGGGGAGACCAGTCACAGTGTTTTAGTTCATTGTTTAGGTCCTTGGTTTTGAAGTTTTTTTTGTTGTGAACTATTCTGAGGATGGGTTGGTTATAGTGTTGTTATTTATTTCTAATAAGGTAGGTTGGTTGGTGGTCACTTAAATTGTCAGGTAGGCAGCCTGCCTGGTTTGCCAAGGTGTGGTCAGACAGAAGTATCCAATCTAAGACGGATTGTCGTTTGGTTTTCTTATCAACTCTAGTGGGGGTATCTATAACTTGGGTAAACCCATGTAGGTTAATGTGGGTAGAGGGATTGTACTTGGTACAGTCAGACCAGTCAATATTAAAATCCCGTAGGAGTATGGTCTCATGAGGATGGGAGATAGTCATCCAGTGTAGCAGGTTCTCCATAGTGTCAGTATTGTTTCCTGGGGGGATATAGGCACCTGCTATGACTATGTGTTTGCTAGAGTTTAGTTTTAATTTAGCAAGAATGAGTTCTATGTCATTGACATCTTGGGAGTTGTAGTTAAGCTGTTCTACTGTGAGATTATTTTGAAACAGAATGGCTACACCTCCTCCCTTTTTCCCTTGCCTATCCTTCCGTATAATATTGTAACCAGAGGGTGCTATCTCATTATCATGGTGTTCTGGTCTAAGCCAAGTTTCTGTAAGTATGACTAAATCTGGTTTGTATAATGTCAATAGTGCATGGAGGTCCTGAACTTTGTTGAATATACTTCGTACATTAATGTTTAAGAGCAGAAGAGAGGAAGTTGGTTTGTTATAAAGAGGATTTGGTAGGGTTAGGTCTGGGTGGAGTGAAGTAATGGGTCCTGGATTAGGGTGTATGTCTCCACAGCAAGAGAGTTCTAGAGTTAGGTATAGGTAGAACTTAAGTAGTTTTAGTAGTATTTTATTTTGTTTCTGGGATAAGTAGGGGTTAATTTTGTTTGTTGGTTTATGATTAACATAGGGGTGGAGTTGAGTTGGGGTAAGGTCAAATGGAGATATAGGGAAGTGTGTTAGCTTTAGTGTATTGGCTGTGGTTTCTGTTTGCCACTGAGTTGGATAGGTGAGATGAAGTTGTGTGTGGTAGGATGTAAGGATGGATAACCAGAGAAGAACCAAAGTAGTTAATGTATAGAAAGCTTCCTTTAAGTGTAGGAGAGCCATTGTATTAGTTTGTTTCTTCTCCTTTTATGTTACTTTTTGTAGTGGGAGAGCAGTGGTGAGTGATAGTAGGAGGTGTTGAGTGGGTGGTAGAGGAGCAGTTAATGGTATTAGTGAAAAGGGTGTGGTGTAGTATGTGTGAGTGAAGACTGAGGGTGTGGTTAACAAACCAAAGTTATTTATATTAACAGTTTCCACTCAAAAGTTGTCATACATGTATAATAGAAGGAACCCACTTAGACAATATTGAACAGCATCAACCCTGTAATTTATAACCATTCGTGTTAGTTCAAGAAAGTACAAAATGCTAGCTGACAAATAACGATAAATCAATATGGCCCTTCAACTTCCAATGAACCTGGTGCCAGCCTCAACTTATAACCAACTCAGGAGAATGCACCACAATAATATGAGTCAAAAATACACAGTTAAAGAATCATGAAAACAAAAACTAAACAAAGTCTCTGTGGATATAAGTCCGATCTCAATAAACAAATGACAGCCTTCGCTTCTTCACCCCTCCGAAAGACATCCAGCAAAAGGTACAACATTTACTACCAGTTAGCCCCAAAGCAAACGTGGTATATGTTCAATAAATGACACAAATGGGCCTAGCTTGTTGATCGCTTGTACTTTATTAAGTCGACGACGGCCTTCACTTCTTCGCCACAGACACTGGATGAATGGTTGAATGATAGATGTGGTTTTTATATAACTGATGTATCCATCAGCGGCCCCAACCTCCTCCTGTTGAATCCTCCTCCTCTTAGCTGTCAGGGTAACTCAAGTCAAGCGTGATCTTTATTGCTGCTTTTTTTTTTTTCGTATTGAGACTGGTGCTACCACATTCGTACCTGTTATTCTTATCGATTTTCTAAGTTTGTAAAAGCAGTACTTAAAAAGTGTCCCTATATTTGGGCCTTTGCTCCCCCCCCCATTACTTATAGTTTTCTCCAGATTTCTTGCTCTAAGAAGTTGAGCGTTATGATAAAGCAACTATTTAATATTTAGTAGCCTCTCCAGTATATACACATGTCTGACACTGAAAATAACAAAAAAGGACGTGTACAAGAGCAATGCACTAACTTAATGTTTAAACATGTAGAGCAAAACTGCAACTGTCAACTAATGGCAGCATTTTAAATAGTGTGGTAATACTATCGAACGCTTGCTCGATGTAGTGCAATACCGATCTGACTGTAATAATTTTACAGTTAAGAACTCATCGTAACAGCTCACATAGCATTATCAAGCAATGACAAATGCAGATTCTTGCTTTCCTGCTTCAGATATCAGGGGCTTCCAACTTCCATGTCCTATATTAGGATTCAAAGACCAGTTACGAGCTAATGAATGTTTCAGACACAGTTTTTCCATCCAAAATATGGTGACATGCTTCCTTTTATTACTATGAATAAGCAGGACTGAGAGTTGTTCCTATTCCAGTTGTAGGCCTTCACTTGTACGAGCCCTCAAATCCGTCTATGGAGCACTGAAGACCAAGAAAACTTATAACAGAAACTGTGTCCACATTTGGTCATATAAGCTTCCTCGATCATCTCAAAGCAAATAGGGCATACAAAATCGTTGCTCTTATCTTTGTTTTGGAGGATGGGAAGGTGAGTTTACCAAAACAAATACGCTTTCATCTTTCAGAAGAATACACTTACGCGCCTATATTTTGGAACTTACTTACTTTCTTAAATCAGTTTTACAAACACTGAATGCTCTTTTCCTATATTTTTCCCTCTGCCGTTGTTGACATTTCCTACTGTCAAAAAACAGAAACATCTTCTATTTTTCTGAATGAACGCAAGCCTTCATCACAGTGGAATATCTCCCCTATATCTCTCTAAGTGAGGCCCTTTTGTAGGATGTCCACATTATGGCTCCTAGTTTGCAGTCATCTGCGAACTTCGTTAGCCATAGACCTTCTGTGTTAGCCTGTACTTCAGAAAAGTAGATATAAAACAGGAGAGGACCAGGACTGAACCCTGTGGTACTCAACTTGTCACTGGTCTGAAGTCGGATTTGGAGTCTGCAACTTTCACAGTGTAGGTTCTGTCAGTGAGCCAGTTGGCAACCCATCTTGTGACATAGGGATTTATACTTAGTTTAGTAAGATTATCTATAATTCCAGAGTGGGGGATGGTGTCAGAAGCCTAGGCTATAAAATGCTTTGTGGTTGTCTTTAGAATCAGTGGTGATTTTGTTTTCATAACTAGCTTTGGAGGATTTTATGAGAGATCTCAGCTTCTTACTGAGGCTGACCAGGGAGTTCTTCCTTTCATGGGATTTTACTCTTTTTTGCAACAGTTTCTTTCTTCTGTTGTAGAGTTTGTTTATGGCAGGGGACCACCAAATTGGCTTCCTTTTTTTGGAGGATAGCATCTTGGTTCTGTTAGGGATAGCACGATCCATGCAGTTGTGTAAGTGCTTAGAAAGTGGGAAAGCAAGTTGTGGTCAGAGGTAGCACCTATTTTATAAAAGGGCATTTTTCATTCAATTCTAAACAGGTTGTCTATCTGGCCTGATGTAACACATGCTCAGTATTTTATATGGGCAAAACCTCTAGGAGATTAAAAGAGAACATATAAATACTCCCAGCTAATTAACTACATACTCGCAACTAATTAACTCTCCTACCAGGCCAAACAAAGATGGAACATCTGGCTCCATCCTTGACTGGATTTTAGTATCTCACCCTAACTTAATCTCAAACTCTGGAATCCTTCCTTACCCCATCAGCGACTACCTCCCTGCCTTTGCTGACTGACACCCTTCCCCACTCCAAAAGCAATACCACTATATTCAGACCCCCAATCTTTCTAATTTCAATCTGCAAATCTTCTCAGACTGTCTAAAACTAATTGACTGGACCCCCTTAAAGATCCTGCCCTGAGACGATGCTACCAGCCACTTTAACAATACTTTCCTGAACCTACTTGACCATCACGCAACCCCTAGAACCAAATGGATCAGATCCAAAATGTCTCCCTGGCTATCAAAAGAAACCAAGCTAACCATGTTCCTAAGAGACAAAAAGTGGAAACAATACCAGAACAATAAATTGCCCAATACCCTACTAGAATATAAACAACTCTGCAACATCGTAAAACAATTTACCTCTAGAGACCGCAAAACTTATTATACCAAGCTTCAATCTGAATACTCCGCCAACCCAAAAAAGTTCTGGAGTACTATCTCCTCCCTCCTCCATCCCAGCAACAAAGACAATCCCTGTCCCAACCCTAACCTCTCTGACCTAGAAACTGCCACATCATTCGACTCTTTTGTGGGATGTATATCCAAACTAACCTCCACCTTCCCACACCCCCCTCCTAGTACATCTCCCCTCTCCTCAGACAACACACACCATTCCCCCACTTTCAGTTTCAACCTCATTCCCACTAGTACTATAAAAAAAAGTACTCCTCCAATTGAAACCCTGCCATAATGCTCCAGATAATTTACCCCCATCCTTCCTCAAATTATCAGCTGACAGCATAGCCCTGCCAATCTCCACCTTAATATACAGATCCATACAAGAATCATATGTCCCTTCAATTTGGAAACGTGCTTTCATTATTCCTCTCCATAAGGGAGGCAAAAACAATTACATTACCAACTTCAGGCCCATTGCCATTCTTTCCCCACTCTTAAAATCCTTGAGAAATGTATTCATACACAACAAATGTCATACCTAACTAACAATAATCTGCTTTCTCCCACCCAACATGCTTTCCACCCAGGCCACAGTACCATCACTGCCCTCCTCTCCTTCCTGGAATGCATCAACCAAGCTCATGACTCTGACAAACTCGTATCTACCCTTTTCCTAGACCTATCCAAAGTCTTTGACACCGTCTCCCACCCTATGCTCCTATCTTACCTCTCCCATCTTAACCTGTCCCCTTCTACAACATCCTGGTTCTCCAGCTACCTCTTCAAAAGGCAACAAGCTGTAAAATGGAAATCATCAACCTCCACTTTCTTACACCCCCCCCCCCACCGGCGTTCCCCAAGGCTCTGTCCTCGGCCCCTTACTATTCAATATATTCATTAATAACTTTTACTACTCCATTCCCGAATCCTCCCTGATCCAGTACGCAGATAACTCAACTATCATTTGCTCTGCTGACACCCCCTTCGACCTGCTATTAAAAACCCAGTCTACATTCACTAAAACAGAAACCTGGATGCAGAACAACCATCTTGCCCTAAACGCAAGTAAAACAAAACTAATGATCTTTACTCCCTCCAGAAATTCCTGCATTGACTATGCCTCCTTTTCTCTAATTCGCCAAAATAACACCCCCATTGATACCATTCCACACACTAAACCACTTGGTGGTATCATTGACGAGCACCTAAAATTTGATATCCATATTCAAATAGCAATAATAAAAAACATAAACTAGGATTCCTATACAGACACAACCAGTACTTAACCCCCTCCACCAGAAAGACCTTAGCCTCCTCCTATCTACCCCCCCCCCCATTAATATACGGAGCCCCCCTGCTCACCAACCTCCAACTAGGCTTACAAACCAAACTAGAAACATGCTACAATAAAATCTGCAAATTCACCACCAACTCCAAAAACTCATCTCCCCAATGCAACTCAATCCAATCACTGTTATGGGTAGAGCTACCCAACTACCTGAACTTTCTCAAACTCACCACAACCCATAAACTAGTCTTCAAACCTTCCAGCTGCCCTGCTCTCTCCAACTCCTTAACTCCCTACATTCCAACCCGCTCACTCTGATCAGAAAATCAAAACTTCCTACAAATCCATAAACCTTCCTGACTCCCTGGGCAACATCTGCTATCATATTCCATAGCCAAACTGTGAAACTCTCTCCTCCCCTCCCTTTGAAATACCCCAAGCCACACCAACTTCAAATCCCTCCTATCCTCTTACCTATCCTCTAAATGGATATGCCCTTGCTGTTCTCCCACTTGAGCCCCTCCACTGACATCCATTGCAGCAATCCATTCTCTACTCCCCACCAACGTCATACCACCCTTCTATATCACTAACTCTACTGCAGAACTGGTATTCTGCCCCATACTCCACTTCAGTAAAGTTTTGTACTTCTGAAATAGTCACTTTACTGTTAATGCTCTCCTCAATAACTAGCCTGAATGTCATTCTGACTGTATATCTACATCTACTCTGTACTCACTGGCGTTGCTTCCCAGATGCAACCTACTCTGTACTATATACACTTGCTTTCTGTCAATCTATTTCTGCCTTGATTTACTCCTTACATATAGAAACCCTCAATTCTCCAAATGTATAAATTAGTTACAGACTCAGTGCAGACTATTTTATTTTGTTCCACCGAAACTACTGCTACTCTGTATTCATATGCATTCCATCATTGTACTCTATTGTACTCTTTGAATATTGTATGCATTATACTTGCTATCCATGTTTATAATTGTCTATGAATTTTGTATACTTGTGTTGTATTGTCTATGGAGCTTTTCTCCCCAGGCCTCCACTGAAAACAGGCTCTTCTCTGCCCAGTGGACTTCCCCGGTCATCAAACTGAAATAAATAAATAAATAAAAATTTTACAAACACCTACTTGACATTAAAAAATGCAAGAATACAAACACCTTATATAGGCACATCGCAAAATTTCCAATGCAGTTTTTCAGGTTTACTATTCTTGAACAGGAAGTTTTTGATCCTAGGGTTCATTTGGTCAATGAGCACCTAGATAAAAATGAATTAAGGTGACAATTATTACTGGATGTCACTCATTCACCAGGTTTGAATGATGCTTGTTCCACTGATGCTGTATTAAAACTTAAAGAGACTGGAAGTGTCATTATTCAAAAAAATGTGGTTTGCCTCTTTAAAAAAATTCTAAGCCTTAAAACTGTATTGAATTAGTAATATGATCTTATTGGTTTTAACCTTTTGGGAGGCATGGCTTTTACCTTTAAATATCTAGTATGATGCCTGTACTTTAGATAATTTGTTCTGATGAAGTTCCTAATGTCAGAAACAAAAGTGCTCAACTAATTTTATATTATCTATGTTTGAATTAAAAATTTGGTTGAACATAACTAGATTTTTTTTGTTGTTACCTGTTGTCCTGTTGGCTTCACCACACAGAATTCATCCATGTTTTTGAAATAAGACACATTGGAGGGACGGATCTCCCATCTCTAGAATAATCTTCCATTGTATACCAAACAGAGTGATGTTCTTGTTCCTTTAAGGCAAACCGTCATAATTGGATGGTGCCTATAAATTTTATTTATTTATTTGTTTGACATCTGGGTAAATGTGCAAGTAACAAGACCCTTTTCAGCCATGACACTGGCATGGAGATACAAGGAACAAACAGAAAATTAAACACAGAATAAAGATTACACAGGGTTGCACATAGTATAGTAACAAAACAGACAACCCATTTATCTTTTATTTACAATTATAAATGCAAGTGAGATTATTTATGATATGTACAATTACGGTAGTTAGTCTATCAATGTATCCTAAGTCTGTCTTGTTTTGCCCTCCTGGATGCAGGTAGTGTCCTATGATGGTGGGTATTGCCAATGTAATAATGGACCATGGACTGATTCAGCCTTGTAAACTCAACAACAGTAATTCCGTCATAGATTCATTATCTTTTTTTCGTTACTTTTGCCTCCCTCAAAATTGACCATCAGCTGCTCCCAGAGCCCTTCCTCAACTCCAGGTCTACCAAACCTGCAAACCTTTCTTACACATGCTTTGACTTCATTTGGGACCAACAAAGACAGCAAGGCATGCTGTGGCAGTGTCCTACTGTTTCAAATAGAGGTTTTTGCTGTTTTTTTTCAAACCCATGGAAACACCCTGTAACACCATAAGGGAGGGATGTGCAATGGAGATCAGCACTGAACCACTCCTTGCTTTACGAAGTAGCTGATGTCAACGAGATGTCCCACACACTTGAGGGAGCACAAAGATGCTCTGTCCCTGGTATTCACCTGGGAAATCAAGCCACATGAGTGTGTTCCAAGCAGGCATGCCTCCTTTCTCACTCCCAGGATGGGCATGACCAACTTCCCTCCCAGCAACATTTAGAACCAAAGCTATTTGAAATCATATGCCAGGGTCGATGTCAGGAATTTATCACCTATGCTACTAGCACAGACTTACTTTTATCTCTTTGAGCTGCTCATGCATTAAAGCTTTGTTGTGTTTGGAGGTATTGTAAGCTGTTTTCATAGATCTTGCAATACAACTGTTGCATTATTTTTGAAGTCTGCAATGAGACATTAAAAAAACTGATACTCTGCAACTTTTTAATACAATAACACAACTTCACTAGTGTCAGATTGCATAGAGAAGATACTGCATCTGGTAAATTTCAAACAGGAGAGAGCATGGACAGTGACATTATGACATAATTTGAGACAGATTTCTAGTATGGTTTTCTTTAACGCCAACCATTGTGACTGTTCAGCTTATCCTTAAGAGCAATTTCACATTTTTTACAATGAGATATTATCTAACAGGAAATAGTTTTAGCAGGCCAAAATCCAAACTTTCAGTTGGTCGATATGTATCATTATGTTTGCCTAAATGAACAGATGGCAGTATCTCTATTTGCCAAGTCTGTTTGTAATGCAAGTAAAGTTCCTTTCTGTGTGTGTAAAACAATGATCATATGTACTTTAAACAAAGCAGCTTTCATATAATATATATCAAAATGTTTTTATAGTTTAAGACAGATCTATGTTAAATTACTGACTGGTGAGATCGTCAACTCCCAAAACATCGAACATCCACAAAATCAAAACTACAAAAATAGTGTAAAGCATATTTTTTGTGCCCTCAGCCCCTCAAGATTGCATTATAGCTGGGAAAGGGCAAAATTCCACTCCCCAGTGTTCAGGCTTGTTAAGAGCTCTAGGGCCGTTAGCCTGGTAACCTTCTATGAACCTATGAGAACTGATGATCTCTCCAGTTGACAATTTAAGGTAGCCCCATCTGGTGACTACAAGCAGCAAGTGAAAACATCATGGCTATTGTATGAACACAGAAATAGAACATCAACAAAGATACATAAGAATGTATATTGTGCTTTATAGGGTGCATAGCCTAAGCTATATGAGCTGTATCTTCCAAGGATATAACTTCTGGCCAGCTTCCAAAGCTTCAGGGCATCTTCATTTGCCCAAACCATTAGCTTTAGCCAAAAAAAAAAAAAAAGGAAAAAAGGGGTTTGAGCTCCAAGCCCTTGAGAGCTTTCCTGCTGCTGAAGGATTTCTAAGTTGCTAGCTCTTATGGTGTCAACCATATCACATTTTGCACAGGAACAGGGTTTCTTTGAGAACTAATCCTTCTTTTATGCCTAAAGTGGTATCTGAATTTACTTTAAGCCAAAGTATCAATCTCCTTGAACCTAAAAATGAGGTAGAAAGGATACTCCATGCCTTGGATGTCCACAGACAGCTCGGGTACTATCTTGACAGAACGAAATCTTTCAGATTTTTGAATCAGTTGTTAATTTTTTAAAGAAGAAGGAACAGCCTGTGTCAAAGCAGACTATTTCCAAATGGTTGCCCAAACCTATCACCTTTTGCTATACTCACCACAGCAAAACTGCTCCAGGCAGAGTCAAGGTCTGCACTACCAGGGCCTTGGCTTCATATATCGCTTTTTGGAAAGGCTTGGATTCTACAAGTATTCTAGAAGCAGCAACTTGGTCCTCTGTACTTAATTTTACAAAGCCCTATAAGCTTGATTCCTTCTCTGTGTCTAGATAAGGCTTTGTTAGGACCCCTCTGCAGAGTTTCCTGGACTCTTCTCCTTTCACATCCCAAGATTTGTAAGCTATGAAGGTAATCTACTAATATAGCTTAAACTACTGCAGCAGTGACCGATTTGAAGAACATTGCACAGTTGTGTAGGTAAACTTGCCATAACTGTAGATGTTTGAATGATCACTGCTGCAGTATTTGCTCCCTTCCTCCACACCTCCCCTTGTTTCTTAGTGTGTTGTTTTTGTCAGGATGTGGATTTTTATTTTTTGTCCATAGCATCGAGGTTTCTGGGGTCAGTCTCTCTCTCTCTGCATGAAAGCTCTGAAGGGTTTGATGCCCAAACATGTCTTTTCTAGTCAGGTCAGCTTGAGCTGACTAATGGTTTGGGCACGTGGAATGTGCCCCGAAGCTTTGGAAGCTGTCTGGCTGCTGTATCCTTGCAGGATATACCCCATGTTGCTTAGGCTAGTGCAGCTGTGATCATTTGGACATCTACTGTTATGGTAAGTTTAATTGTACAACTGTGCTTTCTTTTTACTCAAATGCCTTCTGTTAAGATGGAACCAGCACCAGGATGATTAGATTTGACCTTTGTTTTAATCTGCCACTTTTCAGCTGTGTATAAAGGTACACAATTACAATTGCCTTCACCCATGATAAATTTAAATGGCAACATGTTAAGTGTAATCTGAATTCTAATACTGAAATAGAACACATAACCTTCTGGCCCACAAGCAAATATACTTATAATGGAGTATTACTGACATTTTTGGAAAAAGCTTGCAGTGCTGTTGTGGGTAACTCATATTACTAGGCAGCAACTGAGCAAGTAATTAATAGTAAAAAGATAAAATAACTAAATAGAATATATGTAATACAAAAGCTTATTGGAAAGAATAGAGACAACGCAAAAGAAAGAAATGGGAGATGAAGTATGAGAAAGAATCTTACAGCACATTTTTTGGTTCATTTAACTACAGAGCAATATGAAAACCATTATATCTCTGCTATTTCATATCAGAATCATTCCTTACTTTGGAAAGTCAAGGTTTCAGAGAGGAACATCAGACCTACATTATTTGTAGGAGTTCTTTTGAAGGGAAATACTATAACTCACATTATACTTAATAGTGCAGGAAGATAACTTTTGCAGCGGCCTTGTTATTAAAGCTTGCATTAATTAGTTAAGCCAAGGGACACCTGGTCTGTACTTGTCATGTTACATATATATGACCTGTCTCAATAGATATGCAGTGAATAGTCTACAAAGATCACACTTTTAGCTTGATTTAGGGTATTTTATGACTTGAGTAAAGATCCTGCCACAAATCTCATTTCCAGCAATGACATTTGGAAATCTTACCCCTGGCAATTAACTATAAGTAGTTTGGATGCACCATGAGAGAGCAAGTTTAGGAAAGTTGGGAATTATTTAGTTTGTATGACTCAGTATAGGCATCTTTCTGTTATTTTAACAGTTTTCTAAGTTCACAAGAGAAATATTTAAAATCTGTCCCAGATTTTGGTCCTTTGTCCCCCTATTATTTTTGGTTTAGTACAAGAATTCTGTACAATAGTGCAATAATTCTAGACAAAGAGGTTAAAAGAGCTGTTCTGGATTCCTTTTTGTGCTCCTTATGTGAAACTATTAGTGAAATACTCCATTCCACTTGGCCTAAAACGTAATGAAAAGAAAAACCTCTTAAAAGGAGAACTAAAACAATACCTCAACAATAACTGGCTCTAGTCCTGTTTAATCTCAAAGGACACCTATCTATATTCTCTTTTACTATTCGTCTCCTTACAAATTAGAGCCTCAGTCTTATAACTACTATTTTACTCATCTTCCCTTACTCACTCACTGTCCACTTGTCCCAACCCCTCAAACAGCTTATTCCAATAGCCCACTATCACATACACTGCCAGAGCTTATACTTTAGCACTACCATCATAAGCATGTTCTAGCAATGCCACTTTACCTGCCATCTTTCTGACTCAACCTTTGTCTCTCTTCTCTTCTTTTCTTCCCAATTACCCGTCAACTGTTATCTCCCCATTCTACCCCATACTGTCCTCTACTCTATCAATAATATTTTTCTGCTAAAACATACTACTATAAAACTTGAACCTCTATCAGAATTTTAAACTGATCTTCTGCCAGTGCACCCACTAACTACTATAAATATAGAAGTATCTCACCTGTCTGTAAAATCATATTGTATAATGTATGACTATACTCTGTACATACACCTGTATTAAAATAAAACTTATCTGTACTAATGCTACATTTCTAACCTCTGTAAAAATGCTTCAATTCTAATTACTTCAAAAATGTTTAAAAATGCTGCGATCTGAATTTCAAAAAACGTGTTTGTGGAGCTTTTCTCCTGTTTTTTTTTCTGAAAAGGGTACCATTCCAGCTGCAGTTTCCCAGATAGTGATTCTGCAGAGTATGCATTTATTTGAGATAAGAAAATGAGAATTTCCTAGTACAATACAGAAAATCAGTTTATTTAGAGGGACAAGTCTATATTAATAAGCTTCATCTTATAATCCATAGATTGATTCCCTCAGTCTCTATTTCTCTACTGGGTGACTCTGAGTCTGAACATGTTCTATAACCAGACACTGCTCCTGCACCTTAACCCAATTGAGCAACCTGGCTATAAATTTCTGAAAGTAACCTGTATTTTTCACATTTTATTGTATTTATTTATGCATAAAAATTATGTTCACAGAAGTTATAACAAAATAAAACATAGCTTTGTTGGTAAGTGGTAGGTGATGTTGTAGAGTATATTTTTATATCTGTTTTTCCACTGATAAATGTAAAATAATTTTTAATAATATGGCGTTTTTATTCCTTATTTTTTATTTACATTTTGTGAGCACTTACAGTATGATCTAAAGTATTCTTCCCTACAACTTTTGCTAGTATGCTGATCACACCCCCAAACAAATAATTTTATCCACCTTCATTTTGAGGTTATTTGCAACAAAAGCAGACATTTTTCATAACTGGCTCCCCCTTCTTAATAACTGTGCACAAAAAACAGCGCAGGAAAGTTAAGATGGCTTTGCTGAAAGCCAGTTTCACATGCTTGAATATTAATCAGAAATGAGGTTTTCTTCAAGCTAGCATCTGACACAGTTTGTCATCATAAAGGTTGTAGCCACATCTCCTGCATCACCATTGTTGTCTGCAAAAAGGAGGGGAACTGCTAATTATAACTGTAACGTTAATAAAAATTAATCTACCTAAACCAGATGTATAAAATCAATAGTACACATCAATGATGTACTAAGGTGTTTGTGGCAATAGTATTTAATTTTGCTGTATTGGTGGACATTTGTGATATGAAGCACTATCTTTATTACATTATGATATTTACAAATTCTAGAGACTTCATTACATATTTTATTACATTTTATTGTTGCAATTTATTGTTTATTGTTTCTGATACTGGGAGGCGGAGTGGTGACACTTCTGCAGTTTTTGTACATATATCCTTAATTCAAGTAAAGGGAAGAGTTGTTTACTTGAACTTCATTCTTATGTATTAACTGATATATAACATGAATTGTATTGTTTTTGCACTACAGTTTGGAGTACCAGAATTGCATCTTGTTTATTGCATTACTGATTCTCTTTATGGAAGTTGCATGCACCTCGAATGTCCCCAGCAATGTTCTGTACCTACTGGGAACTGATTGGGTAGTATAAATAAACTTTTTATATTTTGTGATAAAGAACTCACGGAGGCTCTCAATAATAATCTGTCTAAGCAACAGAGACCTCCAAAGCAGAAATGCAAGCAACCTCCACCCCCCCCAACACAACCCAAATGACACATAGCCCACAGACTCAGTGTGCCACTCAATCACAGCCAATAAGGCAAAACAACGTACCCAACACACTAGTCATAGGTGACTCTATAGTCAGGCACACTGATGTCCCACTCACCAGGCTAAACAAGGAGAAGGTTACCGTCAGCTGCCTGTTGGGTGCCAGGATCCGCCACATAACCCATGCACTCAGGTCACTCCACAACAAGTACAAATATGACTGTCATTGTCCATGTTGGTGTGAATGACCTGAGACGTACCTCCCTGGACTACATGAAAAGAGACATGGAAGAGCTCTCCAATCTTGTAGCCCAGGCAGGTATGACCCTAGCCCTGAGTAGCATTCTTCCATCGTCCAGAATGATACCGCAGTACAAGGACAAAATGATTGACTTCAACAATTGGCTAAGCTTCTGGTGTCATTTTAAGGGGATCCAGTATCTGTCTGCTTGGGATGACATGGTCGACAGACCACAATGCTTTGCCAGAGATGGCCTGCACCTGTCACCCTTGGGATTCCGAATACTGGCTAAGGCTCTTGCTGCCCCTATAGTGCCTTTTTAGACAAGGTTCAAATAACAAATTCACCACCGTAACAGGAACAGGCAAGCAAAAACTGAGGGTAATGCTACTCAATGCTAGAAGTCTAAATCTCAAAATGCACTCACTTGAGGCACTCCTTAAAATGGAGAACATCGATATCTGTGCAGTGACTGAGACCTGGTTCAAGGCTCCAGAGAGCACCCCTGCACTACCAGGCTATAACTCATACCACACTTTTCAGCCATGTAACCTGGACAGAAACACCAAATGCGGTGGTGTGTCCATATTCATTAAGGATATCCATACCTCCAGGCTAGTTGCTCAGCATAATGCATCCGAGGGTATCCAAGTGCAACTAACTCTGGGCAAAACTGCAATCCAAATTGTAGCTTGCTACAGATCCCCCACCATGCCCCAGGATTCCCACTCCTCTTTTCTTGATGTACTAGAAAATATTAGGGCTCAACCAAACACCCTAATAATGGGTGACTTCAACTACCCCACCATTAAATGGGAAAACTACTCGTGTACCAACTCCTTAGCTCAACGCTTTCTGGAATTCATAAACTCCAATGCACTGGATCAACTTATCCACAACCCCACCAGGGGCAACAATATCCTAGACCTAGTCATTACCAACATAAGTGACCGGTGTTCCACACCTGAAGTCAACTCCTCGTTGGTCCAGTCCGACCATAAGCTAATCACCCTTGATATCCACATCCTGCCCCCACCCCCCATTAAGGAAACCATGGTAAAAAATTTCTCCAAAGCCAACTTCATGCTTCTTAAGACAGAAGTGGTGAACTTCATGACACCCATGCAGATAGACAATACAGTTACAACTGCTGAATCCTACACAAATACACTCTATAAGCATTTATACGAGTGCATGGATCATGCTATCCCAAACAGAACCAAGATGCTATCCTCCATAAAAAGGCAGCCAATCTTGTGGTCCCCTGCCATAAACAAACTGTACAACAGAAGGAAGAAACTGTTACAAAAGGGAGTAAAATCCCATGAGTGGAGGAGCTCCCTGATCAGCCTCAGTAAGAAGCTGAGATCCCTTATAAGATCCTCCAAAGCTAGCTACAAAAACAAAATTGCCACTAATTCTAAGGACAACTACAAAGCATTCTATAGCTATGTCAAGAATCTCGATGGCAACACTCAGATCTGCTCTGAGTTACGGCACAACGGCACGAAAATTGCAGAACCAACTGTTATCGCCAACATCCTGGCAGATAGGTTCAGTGCTAACTTTACCCCCCCCCCAACCCCTAAAGGGCCCATCTCTATACAGGAAGAATGCAGAGTCCCTGTAATCACAACTGCGCAGGTAAAAGCTGCACTCTCTAAAGCCAAAAACACAGCATCCGTGGGACCGGACAACATCCCAGGCTGCGTTTTACACGAACTTCAGAATGAACTGGCTCCCCACTTAAGCACCATGTTCAATAATAGCCTCACATCAGGCTTTGTGCCCACTGAATGGCGCACGGCAACATTTATCCCACTCCACAAAGGGGGAGCCACCACTGATCCTGGGACCTATCGACCTATTAGCCTGATAAGCCTGGTCTGCAAGGCCATGAAACGTATCATCATGGAGCTCATAAACAAAGACATTGGTAACCTCCAAACTCTGGATCCCACCCAGTTCGGGTTTGTGAAAGGCAGATCATGCCTTCTGAACCTGATTGACTTCTTTGAGACAGTCACCAAAGCCTTAGATGTGGGTAAGGTGATTCACACAGCCTATCTTGACCTCGCCAAGGCTTTCAACACCATCCCCCATTCTGGAATTATAGCTAAACTCACTAAACTAGGTATAAATCCATATGTCACAAGATGGGTTGCCAAGTGGCTCACTGACAGAACCCACACTGTAAAAGTTGCAGACTCCAAATCTGACCTCAAAGCAGTGACAAGTGGAGTACCACAGGGTTCCGTCCTGGGACCTCTCCTGTTTGGTATCTACTTCTCTGACGTACAGGCTAACACAGAAGGCCTCTGGCTAACGAAGTTCACAGATGACTGCAAACTAGGAGCCATAGTCAAGTCCCCAAATGATGTGGACATCCTACAGAAGGGCCTTGCTGAGACAGATGCCTGGTGTCAGAGCAATGGCCTCAAGCTCAGTGTCAAAATGTGCAGTGTCATCCGCTTTGGTAAAAACTCTGTACCCATGAACTACCACATAGGCAGCAATCTACTTAACACCGAATGTGTGATAAGAGACCTTGGGACCCAGGTGGACAGTAGTCTCTTCTTTGATAGTCACATCGCCACAGTAGTCAGGAAGTCCTTCTACGTGGCACACCTCATCATAAAAGGGTTCTCATCCAGGAAAAAAGAGGTCATTGTTCCCCTCTACTCGACACTCATTAGACCCATTTTAGAGTACAATGTCCCTTTTGGAATGTATCTCACAAGACATCTGCAGCAGCTGGAAAGGCCACAAAAGTACCTCACAAAGAGGATTACTGGCTTCAAACAAATGCCCTACACTGACTGCCTCAGAAAACTCCAGCTTTAATCCGTAGCATATCACCTACTCTGAGGTGATCTCTGCCTAACATATAAAGCTATGTCAAACCCAGAGCTGTTGGACATGCTACACCTAAAGAAATCCCAATCCCTCTGAGCTACATGCTCTAGGGACCTAAACCTTGTCACCACAATGGACATGCTGGAGGGATAGATTCCTGTCCCAGAGACTTTCCATACTCTGGAACAGGCTACCCATCTATGTCAAGCAAAGTTCTTCATTAGCACTCTTCAAGAAAAATCTTGATGAGTGGATGGGAAATAGGAAATACACCCCTGGGATTACTTCTGTTTCTCTGCTCGACAGTGGCACAGGAAAATAACTTTCTTGGGTGGAGTAAGCCAGGGAACCTTGTTGGCTAGGCTTACGTAGGCCATTGGGCCGATAGCCTAGTACCTACCTATAAACCTATGAACTATCATCTGTATATGCTACATACCTGTTAGTATTATTTGTTCCTTACATTTTGGGTAGTAATATTGAAATGAAATTAAAAGATGTAGGAAAATATATCCTGAAAGTACCAGGTAAAACAGGAATATGAAACAAATTAAATGAAATAAAAAGGATACCTGACTGCATTCACAGCTGCTCTGCAAAAGCAAGGCATAAAAAAGAAAAAGTCCAAAACGTATGACAGAAATTGCATTAAATACCTATTGGGAGACCTTGGTAGTAAAACCAAAAGCAGGGCATGGCCAAGGCATTTGTGGTTGATTTTTGATGTCCATTATTTAGGTAAGTGCGCAAAAACGTAAGCATTGAACTACTGGTATGGAAAGATAATTTAATCAAAGGTGAGTAGTGCTTAATGGCCCACTGGTGCAGGAGTTTTGACTTTCTACCACTTGTAGTCCTAGGGTCAGAAGTAAGTCTGTGCTGCAGAGAACTGGCCATTTAGACTTAGAGCCATCTCTCCTTCCCAGCAGGGAGTGCTGGGAAATGAGTTGCTATGGTAATGCCTTTGGTGGAAGCATGACATGACCATAATTGGGTTCCTTTTGAAGCAGGGATTATGATACTGTAACTGCAGTTCTTGAAACTACATGACACAATATATCAGAAGTGTGTGTATATGTTGAATATGATGCTGCAATATCCCTTTACTCTGGGGGTACCTTGATTTCAGAGTTAGTGTTCATAAGGAACAGGGATATAAGGAGTACCCACACTTTAGAAGTTTGCAGGGTGTAAAGTCACAGTACAGAAATGCTTTAATTGCATAACAGTATGTCTCAATGTTTGCTGTTATTCTTTCCAAGTTGTACTTTATTTTTCATGCCCGCTGGATTCAGGGATGGGTCTCAAGTTTTCCATAGGGAGTCAGTGTATTAGGATAAGAGAGTGTAGAAGGAATGAGTAATCTGAAGTGGAGGGAGAAAATGTAAAAAATTAAGAGGAGTTGCTCCAGTCTGAGTTCTGTACTCAGCCATTCTCAGCCTTCTTGTAGTGAAATAATCTTTCTGCAACCATCCATGAGCTGACTTCTTCAACTAGCAATAGAGCACCTACCACTGGCTGCCAAGGCTGCATTCAGTAGAGAAGGTTTTTTTCTCCAGTGGCCATACCAAGAGCAATTCAACAGTGTGGTTAAAGCAGGAGTGCAGCTGACAGAAATGTAAGGGGCAAATATGAAGATGAAACCATTGACCATAAGCATTTTCCATGCAGCTGACTGAATCTTGAGAGATTCTAGAAGGGCATCGTATGCTGCAGGACGCTAGTGCATAGTAAGTTAAAAATGATGGCATATGGTTAAAAACATGGTGTATAGATATTTTTTGTTTTCACAAATATGTAAAATTATAAGCAAATTAATATGAGTTACAAGTTTCACAGGTCCCATTTATGTTCAATGTGACTTTTAGCAAGTTATTCAACTTCCTGTGACCCCGGGTTTCCCCTGCAAAAGGAACTTGAGTAATCTAGTAGAAATACCTGCTTGTCAAAATGCAAACATAAGCAAATGATAATCATGAGAGAAGAGACAACAGAAATGAAGACTGCAGATAAACTGGAGTTTAAAGAGACAGATAACGATAACCAAATTGTACAGAAAAATGAATGGAGGAGAAAAGACACTGTGTCTTACAGACAGAGGATGGCACTGCACATGTGTATTTCTGTTAAAACACTTTGTGGACATTTGTCTATATGTAAATAGAAAAGTTTGGATTAGGATAGGGGACTGAGGTAAGAGGTTGAGAATACATAAGGCTGAAGAAGATGTGGTTAATCGTCACTTGTTAGATTTCATGGCATTATTAATAATATCAGATGTGATAGGTTTGTCTTTTGTATACAACAGGACTGATGTGGCAGGCATTAAGACTGCTTGGCAGATCAAACATTCACTTGAGCTGGCAGGTTTTGCTGCCTTTGACTGGTCAAGACAAATCTACATGCTATTATGTAATGGAAATATCAGGAATCACACACCAGCATGTGGATTAAGGGGTCATTTGGCAAATTTGGAGAAATTTAGTTGTGTGTGTGTGTGTGTGTGTGTGTGTGTGTGTGTGTGTGTGTGTGTGTGTGTGTGTGTCTGCACATGCATGTGTATAGACAAGTGGCTTTAACTCCAACATCCCCCAATCAGGAGGCTGTACCATCCCACTTGCTACTGCTTATAGTCTGCTTCAGGGATGTGGTACCTTGAGTTAGGGAGGGAAAGGCAGGACCTCACTCAGCTGGCTGAATCTAATCAAGTTTTTGTTTAATTTGCCAAATTCAGAATTTGGCTGGATTAAGTTTATCTAAGTAATTTATTATCCGAAATATTATCATCTTGCTGGTGACTGAAAGTATATAATGCAGACATGCTCCAAAATGCTACTGCAGAGATACTGATGTAATATGGAAGATATGTGAAGAGGTCTTGTATATTAACATTGCTTTGCTTTTCCATTATTCTAACAATTTAAGGTAGAAAAATAATGTGCCCAGGTAATTGTTTCAAAATATAAAGCTGCGGACCTACTATTTGCAAACATTTCCCACCTTTTCTGTATAGATCCTTTAATGTGTTCATAGAATAAACATACTGTGTGTGTGTGTGTGTGTGTGTATAGGGGGTATATATATGTCTTTAATTGCATGGGCACTTCAGAATAAGTTCATTTTAAACTTTGCAGAGAGTTGTTAAGGGAAATTTTGCCACTCTTTGTAAGATGTATTCAAGATATTCATTTAGAGTCCACAGAATAGTTTGAAACCTCTTTACTGCCAGCACCGACAAAACTGTGCACAGAGCACTAAATGAAACGGAGCTGATATGCATTGACAATTTATATAGGAGTATGTGGGTTCTTTTTACAGAACTATAAACACTATTCATTATACACAATTAACCCCTTTTTCAGGCTAAACCATCTGAGTGAATTATTGCATAAATGGCATTTTTTAATAAGAAACATCTTTATTAAATTATCACGTATGACAAAGGCAATCATACATTTATATAAATGAAAACAAACCATATTGACATAATTTTAGTTGTAAACATTATACATCACAAATCATATTGGCATAATTTTATTTGCAAACATTATACATCATTTATAATCTATCCAGTCATTGTGAGTCAAACATTACATAGTTCATCCAAATCCTGCCTTCTTTTAAACCTCGTTCCTCCTCTGCATGTATTATTCCCACAATTCCCATTTTTTCTATGTAATTTCCTCCTACCTTTTCCTAAAAATCTCAATTACAATTGTTTTATTTCTGTTACTATAGTCACTACTTCTATTAAAATTGGTTTAAACTTTGATTTCCATTTTGTAGTAATTGCTTTTTTGGCAGCCACCATAATTAGATTCAGCAAGACCTTACTATGTTTAGGTAATTCTGATTCTATGTCATAACTCAAAAAATTAATTTCCTTAGTTACACCAATTTGCTCACCCAATATCATTGATAGAACAGTCTGCAGGAAATCTTTAGTCTGACAACTCATTACACTCCCAGAAAATATATTCCCAATTACCTTTTTCTTCTCCATCACACCTCCAACATTTGCTGTCTACCTGAAGAAAAAAATATTTGGAGTCTACTTGGGGTATACAATACCTATGTAAACACTTCCAAGTAAAGATCCTAAATGTTCTAGACTTTGTTGCATATTTGGGAGACATACATATGTCTTCCCATTGTTTCATTATGAATTGCTTATCCAGTCTCTCTTCACAATCCTTTCTAACCTCCTCTGATTGATTCTTACAGTTATCATGCAACATTTTATATGCTCTACTAATTATATTATACCTTTTTAACAGCAACTTGTGTTGCAGATTCTACTAATAACTCTTCCAGTGCTGGTCTTTTGCTTAGGATCCCCCTATTTATTTCTCTTTGCCTATACTCTGATATCAATCCTTGAAAGCTAAGGCAATCTCTAGCCTACTGTCCAAATACATTCTTGGCCTCTTCCCATTCTATTACCATTCCCTTTTTAATTATTTGCTCCCAACACCTTGTTTTCTTTGCCAGTTTTCTCCAATAGATTCAAGACCCCTCTTACCTTTTGTATGTATCTCTAATTGCAATCATCCCTGTTGGCAGAATCTCTTTTCTTCATTCCTGTGTTGGCTTAGTTCTTAAACTACTTTCTGCTACTTCATGAATGTAATATTCTGTATGGTTATTGTTAGTCTCTTTAGGGATCTGCATTCAAAATCCCAGTCTCTTGTTCTTTCTTGAGCTCAACCCGTCTCATCATCATCACTTTCCACTTTGAATTATAGGTTTCTGCTTGTGCTACGTATAGGACCCTTAACTGTGTAGCTCTGAAATACGCCTTTAATTTGGGTAAAGTCCCAGCTTATTCTCAAATGCTTTTTTTGCATCAAGACCCACAAACAACAGTGGTATTTTCTTATATTCAGCTTCCTCCTGGATCATCAATGTTCTTTTAATGTTGTCAAATTTTTGCCTCCCCTACACAAAACTACACTGATCTACATCTATGAGTGTTGGCATCACCTTTGCCATTTTTTTAGCCATTATAGAAATGAGCACTTATAATTATGGTTTAGGATTAAAATGGGCCTGTATGAAGCTAGATCTGATGGATCGTTACCCTCTAGATATTACAGCAACCACTGCTCTCTTCCAGGATGTCGGTTCTTCTCCTCCTCTTAAAATACTGTTAAACAAAACCTTCCAGATCTTTATCAGTTTTCCCTCCTAGCTTCCAAACTTCCAGAGGATTACCATCTGTTCCTGGGGACTTTCCTGTGGATTGGTTATTCATCGCCATTTTTATTTCATCTCCTTCTAGCCTGTTAATAATTGAGCCTCATCTGCCTCTAGCCTTGGCATATTTAATTCTTCCATAAACATTTCCATTTTTACCCTTTCTTGATCTCCATATTTCTCTGCTTTATACAGACTTTCATAATATTTCCAAAATATTTATAGTACCGCTACAGGATCTCTTGTTATCTTCCTTGTTATAGACTACCTAAGTATGGTGACAACCTTTTCTACTTTTTGTTGCCAGAGTCATTGCACTAAAAGTTTGTGTGCTCTGGCATTATTATCAAAAATCTGTTGCTTAACAGCAATCTTTCTAAACTCATGAATATTATCCAGGTAATCTTTTATTTTCTGCATAGCATTCAGTAATTGCTCCTCTTCTTGTTCTGTGAGATTCCCCATATTCTGTAAAGCTTTTAACATTTGTCAGTCCCTCTAAATAATTCTTGTTACTTCTTAACCATATCTCTCTTTCTCTTATTTCCACCTTATTTTAAACTCCACTTTGATTTTATCCCACTCCCTAACTATATCTTTGTAAGAAATTTATCTCTTCTGTAATAACTCCCAAATTAGTTCTGCTACCAACTCCTTAAATTCCTCTCTTTTCAACAGATAGGTGAGAATGCACCAGTGTCTTGTTTTTATTTCATTACCCCGTCTTGTTTTTATTTCATTGCCCTGGCCAGGGTACATTCACTTTGAGGTGTCTAATATGTATCCTAGCTTTAGGGAGAGGGACTCTAGTAAGGCAACACCTGTAAACTGGAACAGCCTACCAGCAAACATGAGATATGGAAACAAGTTTTGCTTCATTTAAGAAAAATATGAGTGAACTAACTGATTTCTTCAAATGCTGGTGTTGTAAAGATTACAACTGATTTTAGTATTGTAACTACATGTACCCAGAACATGTAGTTGGAGTGTATAGACAATTATGAAATGTACTTATTTTTATACTTTCATTTTTAATTTATGTTTGTAACAAAGAAAAAGCAAACTGTACATGCTACACATATTAATGAGAATATTGTTTATGTTTTTATGTTTGCAATCTTTTTATCTGGTTAACAAAAATGCAGAAAGATGGAACTCTGTCATAAGGCTGAGTAAACCAAAACAAAGTAAAAATTCAACGAAGCCATGTCTGGCAAAATAAAGTGGAATAAAAATTAAAATTAAGCACTTTTGTCCACACAGTACTTGATGACACCGTTTGACAAAGAAGAAGAAGATCTGAGTTTTTCATATTAGCTAAATTAATTAATTAGTTATTGTTTAGTTGTTTGCTGATGGACATGTTTTTACCTATTTTGTTTTGATGTGAAATAGATAATCTGAGGGTCTGAGGTTGACCTTAGCATATTGCCCATCATTGCTCTGCATTTGAAGACTGACCAAAAGGAAAGCTTTTTCATTCAAGAGCACCATGTGTTTATTTGCTTCCCAGACAGTTTTTAACTTTACTTCAACTTTCCTAAGTGATTAATAAAAATCAGAAAGACACTCTGTGGGAGTGGCATTCCTTGTTGGGTAAACACAAAAATGATCTTGAGTGTCAGGGGCTGGGTCAGAAAAGGGTCATTTTTAGCACATAGATATGCAGGAATTTGGCAGAAAGTCTTTTACCCCCCCCCCCCCCGCGCCGTCTGTCTTTCTCTTTCCAGAGAGAGAGAGAATCATTCTATAGTCTAAGTTTCTTTGTGTAACTGGAATGTGCATTAACTGCCACCTTAGTTAACAAATGCAAGTGACATGCAAAAAATTATACTGATTCATTAACTACTTACTTGCTGCAGAACAGTGGCTGTAGGTATTTTTTGATTAGTAAAAATAAAGGTCTTGATACACCATTGCACAATTATTTATTACACTAAAACACTTAATTCTTTCCCACCATATTCATTTTCCACACTACTTTTCCCGTTTTCAAAAATACCTAGTTGCATGCCAGACTCCCTATGGATCCCTATGAGTGAATATACTTATGGCTATAGGGCAACTAATAAGCAGAACTTTTATTGACAGAAATTCCATTGATTACAAATTAATTGAAAACAAATTAACTGAACTGCTCAAATGCAGTTGAAACGAAGACAAAATGTACTGTTTGATTGTTTTCTGCAGGAAGGCAATGCACCTATACCACATGCCCTAGCTAGTTTATCTATGTAACTATCTTATATATAATTGCTTATCATCCCCCCCGTACGTGCGTGTTTTATATATATATATATATATATATATATATATATATATATATATATATATATATACATGCACACACATACATGGACTCTGAGATTGTATAATACTAGGGAAAAGGGAACACTCCTTTAACCCCAGTATTCTACAATCTCACCACTTTTAACCCCCTTTGGCCAATTATAAGGTTTGAAAATGAAAATACATACATACTGATACTCATAGCTCTCAACCAATTAGGGATATATCCAGAAATAATTAAGGGCAATGAGGAACACTTTTAAAATATTAGCACTATTAACTTAAGAGATTGACACAATAAAAGAATGTGAATTAATATACATTTTTTTCAACTAAAAGAAGTCTATAACTCTAATTACTATCATTATTTATTAAATGTAATTCACCATCTTTTCTCCAGCAGTCATCAGTTTTAAGATGGATTAAAAGGGACATACCTAAAATATGAGTCAAAATTTCCCTGTTACAGAGACCATGCAAAATATTTCCCTGCCTTGGTTAAAAGTGTCCCAACATGTGGGTTTCCTCTTTTGGAACATCTGGTCTTAGGAAACTGACCTGTGGCACTGTACCAATCGCCACACAGTGAAGGCTTATAGACATGGTAGAAAGTAACTGTTCTACACATAGAATGTGGCATCATGTTTGTTTGGAAAATATTATGTTGGCTCTGATTCAGCACAGTGAAGTCTACCAAAGCTAAAAACATTAAAGTGAGCTGTAGCAGCACAGTGTAATATCAGTGTTCATGGCATCATTGAACAAAGTATATAGGTTATGTCCTTTCCTAGTGTCTCGTTCTGGCACATCTGTATTTACTGTAAGTTTGCCAAATGACTGCAGACAGAAAAAAAAAAGTACGTCTTCCTGCAAATTCAAGGAATGAAGTTGCATTTCGGTGGCATTTTACATTGAATACCACTACTGAATTTCATAAGTTATTAAATTCCAACTTCCATCAGAGAAGAAATATTTATGAACATGCCCGGTTCATTAAGTATGGGAAAAGTGCTGCATACCTCAGTTGGTGAAACATTCTCAAGCATAGTACATTTACATCACTTGAAGTAAGTGAACTCCCAAAGCAGGAAGCTTATCTATTTCTTGTTGTCAAGTTTCAGTACATTAGCACTGGCTAGGTCAATTATGTGCTTGTTTGTGGTTTTGCTAGACTCAGAGAAGAGGTAGAAGGTGAGTTTTATTTTTCTCTCTACTTTCTTGGCTTTTAGGTATACAATTGCATCATCTGTAGCTGGTCTATATGTTGCTATATGCACAAAGAGTGTTTGGTAGGTGGCAGACTGGATGGAAACCTTGCATTATGAGAGTAATCCCATTGTCTGTGTCAGGGACTCTCGTATATTGATCTGCATAGGGAAGCAAGCAATCAAAAAATGGCTACAAGACCCCACACAGTTTGACTTTGTCAAGGGGAGGTCATGTCTGTTAAATCTGGCCAACTTCTTTGAGACAGTCACCAAAACCATGGGCGAGGGGAAGATGGTGCACACCGCCTACCTTAACCTGGCCAAAGTCTTCGACACTATTCCCCACTCAGCCATAATAGATAAACTCTCTGAACTAGGCATCAATCCACATGTTACCAGATGGGTAGCAAACTGGCTCACTAATAGAACCCACCTAATCAAACTAGGGGAAGCCACCCCAAGCAGTAGACCCATAAAGAGCAGCGTACCCCATGGATCGGTCTTGGAGCCTCTATTATTCTGGATATATTTCTCTGAGGTGCAGGCCAAAACCAGTGGGCTATGGCTGACCAAGTCTGCAGATGACTGCAAGCTGGGCATGGTCATCAATTCCCCAAGTGATGTGGACATCCACACCTCCAGGCTAGTTGCTCAGCATAATGCATCCGAGATTATCCAAGTGCAACTAACTCTGGGCAAGACCGCAATCCAAATTGTAACTTGCTACAGATCCCCCACCATGCCCCAGGATTCCCACTCCTCATTTCTTGATACACTGGAAAATATCAGGGTACAACCCAACACTGTAATAATGGGCAATTTCAACTACCCCACCATTAACTGGGAAAACTACTCATGTACCAACTATTTTGCTCAACGTTTTCTGGAATTCTTAAATTCCAGCGCCTTGGATCAACTTATCCACACCCCCACCAGAGGCAGCAATATCCTAGACCTGGTCATTACCAACATGGGCAACCGGTGTTCCACACCAGAGGTCAATTCCTCATTGGTCAGATCCAACCACAAGCTAATCACCCTAGACATCCACATCCTGCCCCCACCCCCCCATTAGGGAAGCCACCGTAAAAAATTTCTCCAAAGCCAACTTCATGCTTCTTAAGACAGAAGTGGCAAACTTCATGACACCCATGCAGACAGACAATAGACATACGACTGCTGAATCCTACACAAATGCACTTTATAAGCACTTACATGAGTGCATGGATTGTGCTATCCCTAATAGAACCAAGATGCTATCCTCCAAAAACAGGAAGCCAATCTGGTAGTCCCCTGTCATAAACAAACTCTACAACAGAAGAAAGAAACTGTTGCAGAAAAGAGTAAAATCCTATGATTGGAGGAACTCCCAGGTCAGCCTCAGTAAGAAGCTATGATCCCTCATAAAATCCACCAAAGCAAGTTACGAAAACAAAATCACCACTGATTCTAAAGACAATCACATATCATTCTATAGCTATGTCAAGAATCTCAATGGCAACACTCAGATCTGCTCTGAGTTACAGCACAATGGCACTAAATATACAGAACCAACTGATATTGCCAACATCCTGGAAGATAGGTTCAGTGCTAACTTCACCCTCCTCTCACCCCTTAAAGGGCTCATCTCTATACCGGAAGAATGCAAAGTTCCTGTAATCATGGCTGCACAGGTAAAAACCACACTCTCCAAAGCCAAGAACGCAGCATCCATGGGACAAGACAACATCCCAGGCTGCGTTCTACATGAACTGCAGAATAAACTGGCATCCCACCCAAGCACCATGTTCAATCATAGCCTCACCTCAGGCTTTGTGCCCACTGAATGGCACATTATGACAGTTATCTCACTCCACAAAGGGGGAGCCACCACGGACCCCAGGAACTACCACCCCATTAGCCTAATGAGCCTGGTCTGCAAGGCCATGGAACGTATCATCGTGGAACTTATAAACTAAAACACTGGTAATCTGCAAACTCTGGACCCCACTCAGTTCGGGTTTGTAAAAGGCAGATCATGTCTCCTAAACCTGATAGACTTCTTTGAAGCAGTCACCAAAGCCGTAGACAAGTGTAAGGTGGTTCACACAGCCTATCTAGATCTCGCCAAGGCTTTTGACACTATCCCCCACTCTGGAATTATAGATAAACTCACTAAACTAGGTATAAATCCCTATGTCACAAGATGGGTTGCCAACTGGTTCACTGACAGAACCCACACTGTGAAAGTAGCAGACTCCAAATCTGACTTCAGACCAGTGACAAGTAGAATACCACAGGGTTCAGTCCTCTCCTGTTTGGTATCTACTTTTCTGAAGTACAGGCAGATGACTGCAAACTAGGAGCCATAATTGAAACTCCTAACAATGTGGACATCCTACAAATGGGCCTCACTGAGATAGATGCCTGGTGTCAAAGCCATGGCCTCAAGCTCAATGCCAAAAAGTACATTGTCATCCCCTTTGGTAAAAACTCTGTATCCATGAGATACTACATAGGTGGTAGTCTACTTAACACCGAAAGTGTGATAACAGACATTGAGACACAGGTGGACAGTAGTCTCTTCTTTGATAATCACATCGCCACAGTAGTCAGGAAATCCTTCTACATGGCACACCTCATCACAAAAGGTTTCTCATCCAGGAAAAAAGAGGTCATTGTTCCCCTCTACTTGTCACTCATTAGACCTATTATAGAGTACAATGCCCCTTTTGGTATGTACCTCACAATACATCTACAACAACTGGAAATGCCACAGAAATACCTCACAAAGAGGATTACCAACCTCAAACAGATGCCCTATGCAGACCGTCTCAAAAAACTTCAGCATTACTCCGTCACATATCGCCTACTCAGAGGTGATCTCTGCCTAACATACAAACCTATGTCAAACCCAGAGCTGTTGGATATGCTCCACTTAAAGAAATCCCAATCCCTCCAAGCTACACGCTCTAGGGACCTAAACCTTGTCACCACAATAAACAGAACATGCTGGAGCCTGGAGGGATAGATTCCAGTCCCACAGACTTCCTATACTCTGGAACAAACTACCTATCTATATTAAACAAAGCTCCTCATTAGTACTCTTCAAGAAAAATCTTGATGATTGGATGGGAAACAGAAAATACATCCCTGGGATTCCACCTGTATTCCTGCTGGACAGGGGCTTTGGGTGCTAACTTGTCTAAACATGGGCTAAACTATTGGCTAGGATTATAAGGGCCTCAGGGCCAATAGCCTAGTAATTTCCTATGATCCTATGAAGACTGGATAAATCTGTTGTGTCACCACTGGGGCTTTGGATGGTACCTGTTGCCAGGACAGTTACAACAGTTATAAGCATGATTTGTAGAGGTATTGGCTTACCTCAGCCACCTACCGCCTTCACAAGCCAGCACAGTTGACATACTTTATCAAATGTCTGGGTGATCACATGGAATCTGTCCAGCATACAACATCTATGACCAGAAGCATCTGCAGGAGCAGCAACATGATTGAGCACCTGGTTGCTTCCACTGCAGTAGCTAGTATATAGAAAATTGTGAATGGGAGATTATCCATGTTATTATGATCCTGTGCACTACTGTTGACAGTTGTATGTCCTTAAATTAATAGACTTGTGTGCTTCTGTCATGTCATACTATAGTTTCTCATGCATTACGAAAAGCAGCATTTCCTAAAAATATCACTAGTCTTATTTGTAAACTATCAACAGTCATTTTTTACGGATGGTGCATGGGCTTTCTTAGCTATTTATTATGTGCAGCCTTTGTAAATTACATTTTCTGTGTGCAATTGCTACCCACTCTCCTTCTTAGCTCTTTCAGCAGTGTTGACCACAGATGGTGGTGTATACCATAACTTATGACAAACTATTATTAACTTATTTTGCACTAACTTTATATCCTTTTTTCTTTGCTATATTATACAACCCTGTAAGAATATTTTTGTATCTTTTTCTTAACTGTATTATCTGTCCTTTTTGTACTGCTATAGTTATTAATTGTGAAGCTTTTCTCCCGGGCCTCTGCTGAAAAAGGACTTTTTGTCCAGATGGACTTTCCCGGTCAACAAATGTAAAATAAATAAATAAATAATTTTGTACCACATTTATAAATACTGCTCATACTACTGCAAGCAAACAAAAGACATACTATAATCAGGATTTATGGCTACTTATTAAGTACATTATAACTATTAGAATATTGAAACCACAATGGTTAAATCATCTAAGATCACTTACACAAAATGTGAATGTCATATAATTGAGAAACACAGAGTAACACTTATTAACCCAACAAGGCCAGCCACATACTTCACACAGTACCTGTCAGTTCATGAGAGCTTTAAAAAAGACTGCATAAACGGTTGTTGTTGAAACAATTCATAATTAAAACAAAATAAGTTTTTTTTTCTTTTTTTTACTGGGGCTTTGACCCCACACCATCCAAGCTTATATATGCATGGTATGTGGTCACAGGAATGTATAACTACAAACACATTTTAATAAAATGGTTGATTATATAATCTATAACATTGAGACATGCTGATTGGATAAGAAAACAACTCCATAGGATTGATTTAAAAAGTAATTGACATACAAAGACTTGCTGTATCTCTGTACATCCCTTTATCAACAGTATTTGGAGTCTGAGGCAGATAAATTTAAATGAATTATTAAGTTTGGTTAAAGCATAATCCATTTAATTGTGAGGAAGAGTTATTTTCCAAAAACAGCTGTAGCAGATGAAGCCGTATGATAGGATATGAAATGGAGGAGGCACCCTCAGCTGTGAAGATAACTGGGCATAGCTGCATCTGTTTCTCTCTCTCTCTCTCTCTCTCTCTCACTATCTGTCTATCTATGTGGGCTATCATCAATTTGTGGAACAGTCACATGTGGAATGCTGAAAGTGAATAGGAAAGGGGTCAAATGGATATTTTATTGAGTAAAGGATTTGTCAAAACAAGTGTGATTGAATGGGTTTGGGTGAGATAAGTGTGTGTTTAGGATGCCAGTGCTGAAACTTTTGCATAAAGTTACAACATTAAGGGTGAGTGTGTGTGAAAGTATTTGCATGCTAGGGTCAGAGTAAGGACCAGATAAGGGGACAGATTTAGTGTTGTGCTTGTATGCCGACAAATGTGATGTGAGTGTCTTGTGTAGTGATATTGTTATAGAAAGGTGTTTTCTAAGGCAAATTGTACAGCGGGGGTAAGACACAGTGTCAGATTTTGGGTTAATGTACATTAATAAGGTTGTACGAGAGTAGAAGCCCCCTGCCCATCCTTACTATTATGTGCTCACTGTGATCATAACCCTTTCTCTGGCCCTAAACCCAGCCCTATGCCTTACCTTAGAAAACTCTTTCCATAGCACTACCTCTGTTTATACAAAGTATGTCTGGATTTGATTGCAGGGTTTTAGTGAGTGATCAGAAAATGAAACTGTCTGGTTTAAATTTTTGATTTGTTTTTTTCTTGTGATTTTGATAGGGCATGTTACAGTCATTAATGTGTGATTACTTTGTATTCAGACATCAGTGCAGTCACCATTTGATATAAACGTATATATACACATGGCTTTGTGCATGTATTACATGGTTGTTATATTTACATATCAAATATATCTTTTTAGTATATATTCAACTTATCCACCAGCAGTGTCAGAGGCTTGGGCAAAGAAATACTACTTGCTGACTACTGGTATAGGCCACTTAATATCAAGTAATTCACAGAATTAATCATTCATAAGTATGACTGTTCTGTGTAGCATAGACATCTAAGATTGGGCTTACAATAAAATCACCCTAAATAAAAACAGACTAGGGAAGACATAAAGAAGGTATTGTAAAGTACTGTATAATTTGAGAAACAACTATAATAAAAGTTATAAATAAAACATAATGTCTTTAATGGGTATGTGTCTGTGTAGGGAAGGAATTGCAAACTGGGGACACATAAAATATCTCTATCTTGAAGAAGGTAAACTAATAATATTTCCAGAGAAACTCAAAGAAAACAGAAGATTTACAGTATGGTCAGTGTAAGTGATGGGAGAGACAGATCCACAGAAAATGTTGTGTGACCTTAATCTAATGTGTGCACTGTAAAAAATGCATTAACTGTAAAAATTAGCACAATAGCCACCATCAACTTATTTGAGTTTAATTTGGTGATATTACTACTACAGTAAAGACCATGACATAACAGAGAGAGAGAGAGAGAGAGACAGATATATAGTTCTAGACAGATATTTCAAAGTTCAGGGTATGGCTGACTTTAATAAGTAAGTCTCAGGTTCATACCTCCCAACCTCTTACAGCAAGAAATCTGGACAAAGCCTAAAATCATAGGGGGACAAAGACACAAAAAACAGAGACAGATTTTTAATATTGCTCTTATAAACTTAGATAGTGGCTAGAATAACAGGATTTGTGTTAGTATGCATTTTTCTGAAGGATATGAAGTTGGAAACTCAATTGTATGTCATTATTTAGTGACTTCAATCTTTGGTGATTTGCCAGAACAACACATATTCTATGAGGAACAGACCAAAAACATGAGGCAAAAATCTGAACCGTTGAGAGGTATACTCAGGTTGTGAAATGACATTAGTTTTCAATGAAATACATTCCACTAAAGTAACTCAACAAAATGTTAGTTCATATATTCTCTGGCTAACATTGTATGCATATAACACACGCCTTTAAAGTGAGGGGAACATATTGAACAGAGTGGCTTAAACAGCATGTATGGTCTCAAACATAAAGAGGAATGCTGGAAAGTAATTGTTTTAGCAAAGGCCAACCCAGATTGCTAAGTACATTTTGTATTCTGCATCTTGAAAAGTGAATATCTGAAATATGAAAAGTATGTCTTAATATTATGTGAGTATTCTTAACTTAAATCTGTGCTGCCATCAAACCCCTTTCTCTCTCTCTCTTGTACCACGGCACATTTTTAATAGAATAACATAATTTGTAGCAGGTAGAAACTATTCTTTAATGAAAAATGTCAAATGAAACATTTAAAAATATGCATTCATGACTTTTGATGAGTTTTACGCAAAGCTTAGACCACTTCAGACATGTAATAAAATATGATGGAATGTACACTGAGCAGATTTAGCAAATATCCAAGTGCTAATAACTTTCACCCTTTGAACAAAAAATGATAAAAAGGATAAAGGAGGACTTGCAATGCATGCAATCTGTTAAATACAGACAAAAGTTAATAAATGCAAAGGAAAGTTTAGACTGATGGAATAATTGAATCACGTGAAGGTATGGTTTAGTGAAATCTGTCTCTCCCCGATATCCTACCAGTTCTGTAACAACCAGATGCTCAGATAGCACTTGGTTACAATGTACTTTCTGTTGAATGGGTCTTCACAATGCCATAAAGTGACATGACACAGCCTTGCCCTTAAGAGAAAAGGTTTCAGAAAGAGAGCAAAATGCTTTTCTTTTCTGTCACCATTTTTTTGTTAATTCACTTTTCATGGAATGGCCTGGATCCATCCTACTGAGACAAGACAGACAGGCAGACAGACACAAACCCACACTGTCCTTGCACATGCTCTTCCATTTATTTATTTAATTTCCTGTTTTGTATGTCTTCTTCATTCTAGGAGAAAGAGTTTTTTTTTTTTTAATCATACATCACACCACAGTACAAGAAAATTAATATCTGAGTACACTTATAAGTTTCTTGTGAATTTTTAGCATAACATTTTATTTATTTATTTATTTATTTAATATTTGTTGACCAGGTTTGTCCGACTGGGCTACAGTTGCCCATTTTCAGTGGCGGCCCGAGGAGAAAAGCTCCAACAGAAAATAGAAATTTTACATATTGAATACATATAGAAATACATTCATCAGTACCCCAGATTACTGCATTACAGTGCCACACATTACATTCATCAGTACCACACATTATTGCATTACAGTGTTATACATTAAACTGTGGCAAGTGAAATACATAGAAATGCATTAATCAGAGGGCTACATTCATAATTACAAATTATATACATAATAGTGCAATAGTTACATAGCTAAAATATTTTACTAGTTATATTTGTACAGCGATGTACTAAGAGGAGAAGATAAAGTAGTAAGTTTGTTTACTGAAGGGAAGGAAGAGATAAGAGAAGTAGAAGGTTATAAGGGAGTGTTTACGGGGGATAATTACATTGGCAAGTCCATTTTGCATGAAGGTATTTTTTTTAGCGGTTTTGGGATAAGTTGTCCATTTTGTAAGTGTAGATAGTTGGGATATTCATGAAACACAGAAGACATGCACTTACACTCAAAGGTCGCTTAAACATTTATTATGCACTTGCCAGAGCAATGGATGTATCTGATGGAAATAATCCATGTTTTCATATATTACTCAGACACACATGGACACATAATATATATATATATATATATATATATATATATATATATATATATATATATATATATATATATATATATATATATATATATATATATATATATATATTTTTTTTTTTTAATGGAAACTGTCCTTTGAATTGCTAATGTTTAGCAGCAGTTGAACTAATATTTGTCTTTAAATGATGCCCTGTTGTGTTGATACTTCAGTGCACTGGTTGTTGGGTTGCCTGAGGTGCTGCTTATACTGTCTGGAAAATTGGGTGACTTGGAGTAAACTGAAGAGGAAAGTTCTTTCTTCCTCTTTCTTACTTTTCCCTTACTCTGATGTGTAAAGGTCGGGAATATGGGGGGGACAGAGTTGCCGTGATTGGGGTGCAGGAGGCTATGTGTCCTTCATAAATGTGCTTTACTGAGTTTCATGCAGTATTGTTAGTAATTACTCTGCATGCTAGCATTCTTCTGAGGTTTCTATATTACTGTTATGCTGTTTGGAGTTCCAGTTATGCAAGGCTATTTCATTAATGTAGATACACACACACACACACACACACACACACACACATATAAATATATATATATATATATATATATATATATATATATATATATATATATATATATATATGGATCTCCTGCTATTCACCAAAAGCACATTTCACCGAAAACACAATTCACCAAAACACATTTCACCGAAAGTTGTAGATGGCCTTTTCCCCACTGTAGTGCGACCCTGGAATTAGTATATAAAGTAAGGGGGGGGGTGTCCCCCACATATTTTAAATATTTTGAATTATATACATGGATATATGTAATTGCAATATATTACTGTTCTCTGACAATAATATATACATAAAATATGTGGGGGGCTATACCCCCCACCCCCCCTTACTATATATACTAACTCCAGGCTCGCACTACAGTGGGGTAAAGGCCATCTACAACTTTCGGTGAAATGTGTTTCGGTGAATTGTGTTTTCGGTGAAATGAGCTTTCGGTGAAAAGTGCACTCTAATTTGATTTTCGGTGAAATGTGCTTTCGGTGAATAGTAGGAGATCCATATATATATATATATATATATATATATATATATATATATATATATATATATGATCCGTACTATTTAACAAATGACCGTTTCACCGAAAGTGAAATAGCCAAGCACACTTTCGCGAAAGTGCTTTTCACCGAAAAAGCACTTTCGTGACAGTGTGTTAAAAAAAGATAAAAACATAGGGAAATGGCTGTTGCTGAGATTGTAGCACAGTGGGGATAAGGGAATATTCCCTTTTCCCCACTGTAGTGCGATCTCGGAGTGAGAATATAAAAATAGGGGGGGTGGGGGGTGCAGCCCCCACATGAGGGGTGCAGAGGGACTTGCCCTCCTGCGAAAATGTGAGTATTGATTTTTTTTTTTAATTTTGCTGTTTTATAATTTTTTGCACACTTTAGTGAAAGTGCTTTTTCAATAAAAAGCACTTTCACTAAAGTGTGTTCAGTCATTTACGTTTCAAGGAAACGTGATTTCGTGCAATAGTCCTAGATCCATGTGTATATATATATATATATATATATATATATATATATATATATATATATATATATATATATATATGCACACACACACACACACACACACACACACACACACACACACACACACACACACACACACACACACACACACACACACACACACACACACACACACACACAAAATATATGTGTGCATCTCTGAGTGTTTATCTAATCATTGACCATAACAATGATTGTAGCACAAGTGGTCATAACAAACCAATCACACATACAACCCAGTGTAGTCATGGCACATTCAGTATCCATTCAGACACATCCACCCACCCATGTAGCCACCCCCCAAAACACACACTGTTAATTACTAAAAAATGTATAAACACACTCAAGCATCACAAACACTCAAACCACAAAACATTATGCCATACAATGTATACATTCACTAGAAACCTTTCACAATCAAATGGTGTTTTTTGTTGGTGGTGGGGAGTCCCCTCTGCAGTCTCCATGTGGTGGCTTCATACCTCCCTAACTTATATATACTAACTCAGTGGTTATAAACACATGGCATAAAGGGCATACACTCTTATAAGGAAACACTGCTAAAACACTGGTACACCCTTCAAACACTTTACTACATTGGGTATATTCCCAAAGTCATATACTTAACTTATACCATAGATCACTACATACAGTCCCTGCACACCTAATACCATCAGACTCAATCACGATCTTTTAGGATCACTCCAGCTATACAACAACACTCTGTAACTTTGTTGTATATCTGTATCTGCTTCTTTGTCTTATTCATCTTCTTTTTTATTGTTATTTCATTTAATTTTCTATGTACTGTAAGGGAAATATTTTGTAACTACTTTTATATGATTAGTTTTATTTAGCACATTTTACTTAGCATGTATGATGTTGACATTTACTGCTTGTATTAACTACATTTTTGAAATGTCATACTCATTCAGTTGTTGGCTTAGTTGTCTTTGTTTGAGGCTTATTTTTCCAGGTTATATATTTAGTAGGGTTTGTTATCTTATTGGGGTTTTAATACCTAGATATATATGAAATGTCTACTGGTTGCATGCACAGACAGTTACCTTTACTTGTAGACATTCTTCTTTTATGTCATGGTTTTGAGTATTTTATTGATTGTTTTTATTCCCTGATAGTTTTATGCCATATATTTATTATGTAGTCTGATTGCCTGAAGCTTGAAAAATTTATGTATTGATGAAGTTCTAATATTAAATTGAATGAAAGAGCTAAACCTTATGTGCTAACTGTTAGATGGCTTTTTTAGAGGTTAAGTTAGTTATTAGTTGCTTATTTCTCCTTTTGTTGCTTGTTTTAATTAGTGTACATTTATGTATTTTGTGTTTTGTAAATTTTTGGTTTTGGTCTTGCATTTTGTTTGTTCCCTTTCTTATGTTTTTCCTTTTTGTTATTTCATGTAATTATTCTGCTTTGTGTTATTTTTATTGTTGCCTCTTTGCATTTAATATTTCTGTGATCATTATTTACTTGTACTCAGATATATGGTATTATTATCAGCCATACTGCATTCAGTAGTGAATAGGGTATGCATTGTTCCAGTTTGTTTTTGTTCCTATAATTATACATTTTTTCTGCGGTTTCTTTTATGTATTTCACTGGATACATTATATAACTTAATATTTTTTTCTTCTTATGATTTATATTTCCTTAGTTTATGCAGTTTCATTTGTTATAACATAAGCTGTCCATTTCTTTCATTATTTATTAATTTTACTTTATCTTAGGATTCATCTTTTGAAATATTTAGTTTATTTCTAGTTTCTTTTTGTAAGTGTTACATTTTTATTTATTTTGTGATTATTATTTTGGGAGTAGTAGGGGTTGTGTATCATTTTCTAATGTGTTAGCTAGTCTTAAATATCATTGATATTATATTTACATATGCTGTGATTTAATTTTTGGTCATTTACTAAGAGCATGCCTTCTGATTATTTATTTATACGTTTATTTTTTTTCCCTTCGTAGTATTGTGTGACTTGTTCCTGTCATGCATTTTGTTTCCATATATTTTAAGAACTCTTTTGTTGCATGTATGGTATGGTATATTAATTAGCTACTCTGTTATAGTTAACATCTTAGCTATGTGTTTATTCTGTAATTTTTTTATTTATAGTTTTACAATTTTTGTTATTGTGCCTTGGCAGTTTTGCATTTAGTCATTCTTATTTATTTTTTTATTTGGTCATAGTGTTTTCTATTTTTTTTTCTTTTTCTGTACAGGAAGTAATGTTTCTCTGTAGAGATGGTGGGATTTATTTATTTATTTTAAAGTATTACATTTTATATTGTTCTAACTTTGTGTACTGATATTTAGATTAATACTTTCTTTTCAGTCTTTTTTTTAAATATTTTGATTATTTTTTCCTTTTGTATCGTGTTTTTTTTATCTTTTTCCCTACAACCTATGGCATACCATAGAAATACCTGATTCTTTCACAGTAAACACTACTTTTCAGGCTTGATTTTAGTACAGTAGCTGCTATTTAAAAAGTGAAAAGGAGAAACGCTATACTTGTCCAGTAACAGAAAATATTGGAACACAGAGTTGCCATGATATGTTTTATAGGACCAACATTAGTTTTACAATACATTGCATCAGCTTTCATACTAACAAAAGTCCTTGATTAGATGGTAAACTGTCTAGATAGTGACTACCTCTTAAAGAAAAATATGGATGCTGGAGTATTTTTAGGTGCCTTTTTATTGATCTTAAAAGGCATTTGTCAGCATAGACCACACAGTTTACATAAATCAGTTGCAAATATATACCCTTTTAATGAATGTCTGCTTTCTTCTCAGCAACCATTGAATGATATGGTTATACAAATATAGAATCGACAAAAGTCTGTATACCAAAACTCCTGACACCTTTAGTGTCATTTTACTTCCTGGTTTAATACTTTTTTCCCCATTTCATAAGAGACTTGTCCTCTGACATGCAGTAGCTGTTCCATGCAGTTGATGGAGTTATGCTTAACATTTATAGAGACTCTACAGTAATCCAAACCCAAATATAAGGCAATACACCTCTTAAGTAATTCTTTATTCATTTGTTCATTCTCTGATTAGCTGCCTGCTTTATACATTTTAGGATCACAAAGGAGCTGGAGCCTGTCTTTGTCCTTAGTGGGTAGAAGGCAAGAGACCAGTCCCACAGAGGACAGCAGTCTGTTGTAAAACATGCACACACATACACAAACACTTGCTTAAAGCACTGAGGAAGGGGAAACCCGTAAGCTTTGCTGTCTTAAGTGTTGTATTGCTGCATTAAAGTGTGGCTACTGAACGTTTCTGGGCTCTCTTTTGCTGTTTGACTGATTATTGTATTGAGCACAGTCTACTACAGTGATAACTTTTTGCGTTTTCTTGGAATACCAAAACAGCACCATGTTACATCCCTACTTAATATAAAACCCCTATCAATTATATGGAGATGCATCTACGTGCTTAGCTCAGAAATACATAAACTACTCTGAAGAAATATTCTCCCACTTTTTAGCATTCTTACACACATGGACTTTATTTACAATTTGTTGACTGGGTTAATCCTGCTAAGCCAATGGACTTGATGGCTGTTCCTATAGCATGTATCACGTATGACATAATTGTGCATTAGATGTTGGGTGAGGCAGTGGACAGGGCATAACTAAAAACCTTTTGGAGCTGTTATTTGTGATCTGTAACTTCTTATTTAAGAAAGAGAGTTGAGATCTGTAGCAGGGAATGCATAATATAATTAATGCAAGGAGGTTACAGCATGGTTTTCTTTTTTGTGGAGTTTATTTCTCGCTTATTATTTAAAAAGGGACACTGAACTCTGTATTAATTAGTAATTTACCTATTACTGTTACAGAGGTTTACTTTATAATTTCAGGTTATAAGCAATAATGCAACTATTCAGTTTAGCAGTATAGCAAAACTGACAGATACTGAAAGATCGTTTTGTTCTTCACTTTCAACCTCCTAGAAGCTTGTGTTTATTTATTTTTAATTTTTTGACGTTTCCCCTGCTGCTGTATACCATGATGAGCTGTGTCTCAAATCCACTCCTTGATCTTCTGTGTTGACTTCTGCACACCTATTTGGCTTATTCCTCATGGACTGCAGCCCTGTAAGCAGCTAAATCATTGGCGTAAGTATCTGACAAGTGGATAGGAAGGATGCAAAGGTTACACAGTATGGTATCATCTAACAGCTGCAAAGAGCCTTTTGTTATGTCCTGTTCGCTGTCCCACCCAACATCTGATACATCATTACTTCTTATATGATACATACCACAAGAATAGCCTCCAAGTCTCCAATGAAAAGTTGCAGCTCTAAGCAGGAAACCCCTTCTCTCCCACTTTGGGATAAGTGAACCAGAAGAAATGCTGTTTGGTTTCTATCCTTAGTTTTTATATTACTACTTTCTGCATTACTTAAAAGGCAGTCAGATCATAAAACATTAAGAAGGTCATCACTCAGATACCTTGACACCCTCTCTAAATGGAGTTGTGGTATGTTGCCCTCTGCTCTAAACATTAATTTTTGCTGGTCTGGCCTTCAAGTCTTTGGGAGTTAGTTGGTGTATTTTGCTATGGTATATTTTGCCGGATTCTTCAACACACCACACATCCTTGGACCTACCTTAAACACACTTTATGTGTAAGGGGCCTGAGAATTACAGACAGTTAAGAAGGTTAATATAGTGAGACTTGGAAACTGTTTCTAAATAAGCACTACAGAGCATAGCAAGGTAAAATTTACCCATTTTGTTTTTGTGGGTCATGTCTAAAAAAATTGCTGGTGCACAACAACCAACATCCTAATAAAGCTGCAGACTTCAGTGCTATGACTGAACTCCCAACACTTGTTAAACTATTATTATAAGACATTTGCAGTCATATCTCCCTTTATGCATAAATCATTCTCTCTTCATATATGTATGGCTTTACACACAGCAAAATTACCCAAGTTATCCACTCTCCCTATTGGATTCTTTCCTTAGTGTCATAGAAAATGGTCTCTTACTTGGTGACTTATTTATTAACCTCATCAAGGCACTTGATCTTGTCAGTCACATTTCTTATCAACGCACTTTTCTTCCTGGCTTTGTCTCAGACACCATATCCTGATTCCAGAATTATCATTGTTATCATTCCTTCTTTGTCACACTAGGGAAAAATAATTCATTCTGGTGTCCCTCAAAGCTCGGTCTTAGGTCCCATTCTCTTTAATATTTTCATCAACTCCATTCCTACTGATTTAAAACTACCCAACATTATTTTGTATGCTGATAACCTTGAGAGCTACAGATTTATTGTCTCCATCACCTCTATCAGGGCTGACCTCCTGAATGATCTCAGCACCTGCTTTAACTGACTATACAATACAAAACAATGGGATCCACGGCCAAGAAAAATATAGACACAGTGGAATAAAATGAGCAAGTTTACTGGTGCATCCGGTACCTCGGCTTTTGCCTTCAAAGGAATAACAATTCCACCACGTGGCTTCACTCTTATACAATGAATTAATTGAATAAGAAATCGAGCCCCAATGGGACAAATTGAGTTCATTAAAATGACAAAAACAATTAAGTAACAACTTGTGCCCTAAACAACATGAAGTTCACAAAATTTTCCAATGTATTTGACTAACAATATTCAAATAACATTTAAGTTACATTTGAATTACATTTAAATTCACTTCTTGATTTAACCCCATTGGCTGTAAAGTACCAAAATTGATTATTAATTTTGTTTCTAATGCTAATAATTTGCCCCAAAACTCTTCACCCTGACAAAAATGGGGCTCGGCTAACACACTGAAGAACAAATTGGTATCAGAATCTCCATGGACATGATAAAAATGATGAGCTACTGGACTCTCCAACCTATGATTTCTGATGTCCCCCAGGTGCTCCAGGGTGTGTTGTTTCACCTTCCTCCTGGTCTATCTCATATACCATTTGACTGGCTTAATTGTTTTTGCCATTTAATGAACTCAATTAGTCCCACTGGGGCTTGATTTCTTATTCAGTTAAGCAATTGTATAAGGAGTGAAGCCATGTGGTGGAACTGTTATTCCTTTGAAGGCGAAATCTGTGGAACCAGATGCACCAGAAAACTTGTTCATTTTATTCCACTGTGTCTGTATTTTTCTTAACTGACTATACAGTAAACACTTCATTTTAAACTGGAAAAATGCAAAAACAATTATATTTGAAACTCCTACCAAGCAAAACTTGATCTATTTTCCATCTCTGTTTTTTAAAGTCTGTAGGAAACACATTGACCTTGTCATCTCCTTCAAATACCTTACCCCAACTTTGATCTCTCACTGTCTATGATAAACCATAGCAAGCAATGTAAATGAAAAAAAAAATACTCAGCCTTATTTTGTGGTTATGAAATGTCTTGCTTCCTCACACCCTGAACCCATAATGCCATTTGTCCAAGATCCACTAAAGAAAACACAAACTAGTTTGCCTTTGCAACCTTCTTTATTAAAACAGCCATATTGCAGGACAATGAATAGTCCATGAAACTTCCAACACCATGAAACGAAGCATGACTGGGTGACACAAAAGATCCGTCCACTCCAGCACCTTAAAAATCCTGCAACTGTTATCCATATATCCCCAAGACGTACAGCATAAACACCCACTCATATTCTATAATAAACATATAGAAGCCTCTTTTATTCCCAGGAAAGTAGAGGGGAGGGATAAATCTCATCTCCATAGCCCACAAGGTGAAGAATGTTTCCCCCCTTTCCTGGGATCTCACTATGGTGAATAAATAAAAATATACTAATAATAATCACTCCCATGATAAAACTTCCTGTACACCCAAGGAAAAGTCCAATTGAGCAGGTCATGTCCCAGATCAAACAGATGAACACCATCTGAAGGTATAATAAAAACCAACAAGCAGACTCAGGTAAGGCTCCACACTCCAGCATTAAAATTCACATTTTATTCACTGAATAAACTGCACAGCGCTTTCACAAACTGCCTCATCAGATGCTTAAAAAACAGACATGAACACTTCCTTTTATATGCACATTAACATATCACATGACTAACCCCCATATTTATCACATGACTAAAAACTTTCCATTAAAATACCATATAACATTCAAAAACATAATAAAAAACTATAACAATAAAACAAAATAAAATACATTTCATATGGCAGCATAATATAAAAAGAATAGATGATAATAATTATCTAAACAGAGGTCTGGACTTTAATTTTGGTCTTAGGGGGACGTGGTCATTTAATCCATGTCCTGCATCTCCCTGCATCTGAAGCAGTTTGTGAAAGCGCTTGTGCCGTTTTTTCAGTGAATAAAGCGTGAATTTTAACACTGGAGTGTGGAGCCTTACCTGAGTCCGCTTGTTGGTTTTTATTATTTAGAATTTGTGTTGATTTGGACACAGGTACCTGGTTGCTGGTGATGTTTTTTGTTTTTGTTTTTGTTCTTGTTTGGACCATCTGGAGGTAACCAAATAGGTTCTCTGTCTTACAAGTCTCAGTGCTCAATAACACGGTAACCTAAAGCCAAAGCTGCCTGACACACTCAATGGGTAACAATTTTCAGAGACCTTTCCAAAATTTAGCATGAATAGAATCAGGCTAGGACAGCCTTTGAATCATAACTGACCAGTAAACAATGGCCTCTAGGCACATCATTTTCATGCACAATAACATTCTAAAAATTTTTGATAAGAGTTACCTCTTTGGCAGTTGGCCCACATCATTATCTTCAAGGTGCAAAACAATTGCCTGAGGTATGCCAATCACAAGAATTAGATCCTGCAAACAAGACAAAAGCTGAGAACACCTTAGGCCCAGGAAATCTTTTTCAAATCACTTCGTAGGTGGAAGAATCAAGACCTTAGTTTAATCCGTTGGGCTGAGTAGCTGCTCTCTTAGCCACCCTGGAAATGTAAGAATGTCCCAGAATGACCACTTGAGCCTATACCTGCAATATAAAAAGAAATAGTCTAATTATCTTGCATAACTCAAAAAGGAATCTGAAGAACAATGCCCAACCCTCTTAATTACAACAATAAATTGACCCTCTCTAGCTAAATCATGGCCCTCCTGATATGAAAGGAGTGCAGGGAGATACCTAAGCCAGACACGTTCTGGACCTGGAGAGCTTTGTTCAGAACTGCACTAAACATGCCCAAAGTGATGGGCCTATTGTGCCCCTTTTGAAACACCAATGTAGCAGGAGAGATAGGGACAAGGAATTAGGACAAAGTCCAACCTCAATGCACAGGGCACAACAGCGGAATGGAAACAGACCCCAATTTAACCAGGCATCCCCAAGCCAGTTGATCCATCTTGGATTTATACAGCCACACCAGTATGGAACTGTTAAAAATATTCACATCTTTCCACTTAAGTGTAGGTAACAATTCCCCAATTCTAAAAGCTCCCCAATACAGCCAAGTCACCAAAGTGACATAAGTGGTACAAAGTAAGGCACAGGGCTTGATGGTATGAATACCTTGAATAATGATCAGCAACATGTTTAGGTGAATAGGCCTTTGACCATCAGAGAACCTGCCCAAGATCTTACCCAAACCACTGACCAATATAACCACTCACCAATCTCTAGTGAAATCCAGGAGACCAGATATCTTAGCCCAAAAACTGGGGGCTGCCAACTGGATTTGAATGGTCTTAAAGGTCTCATTCTGACAGCATTTGTAAACAAAAAAAAAATGGCAAATAAGAGAGGATCCTCAAAGCCTGCTACCCGCAGGTAGTTCCTTAACATGTTGTGAAAAGGCCGCAATAGAGGAAGTTGGGAACCATAAGACCTCTTTGTGCTAGTCATCCATGGCTGCAAAATCAAGTAGGCTGCTACTCTTTGCCAATCAACCAAATGGAGTCCAGAAGAGGAGCAGGATCTTTGCATGCCTCTGGAGCTAGTTCCCTGAACTTCTTGATCTGTACACAAGACAGGTAAGCCACTAATACATTCATTTGGCCTGGAACATGAAGAGTCATAAATGACAAATTAATTTTCAACCTCTGTAACATGAATTGCCTGATCAAAGCTTGAACTATAGGGGCCCTAAACATCCTCCTGTTTGAGACATTCACTACTGAAAGGTTGTCGCAATGAGAAACCACTTTTTGTGTCCCCCAAAACAGACCACCAGTACCACCCAAATGGGCATAAGCTTGGGAAAAGTAAAATCCCTTCTAACCTTATTACCCCACAAAGAAGGCCAGGAAAATAAAACCATCTGACTTGACAGTAGGCACTCATTTCCCAGTTCCCCTCCTGCATCCATGAACAACTGAACCTCCACTGAAAACATCCAATCCTTCTGCCAAAAAGCATTACCATTATGGTGGGCCAGAAAATACTTCCTAATAATGAAATTCTCCTTGACCCTTCTAGTCACTCTGACCAGGTGATGCTTCCACCCCCCCCCCATAGAAGGTTGGTCATACTCCTGTCAAAGGGCTTACTCAGGACAATAGCCTGACACGTGAAATTGAGGAGGCCGAGAAGCTCCATGATCCAAAATACTCTAACCTTTTAAAGCCCCAAAATTGACAAATTGCCTCTTTAATCTTTTGTACCTTAACCAAAGAAAGTCTGAACACAGAGGCAAAGGCAGAAACATCAATTTTCAGGCCTAAGACACACAATGTTCTTAGAGGGCCTTTTGTTTTGCCTCCCATCTGCAGGACACCTAGTTCCCAAAACAGTTCAACAAAGGTTTAAAGGGCCATCTCTACCCCTGCCCTACCTTCTCCAGTGAATAAAACAATCATCCAAATTGTAGACTGCTGCCTGTTCTGGGGCCCTTTGCTGCCATATCTGACGTAATGCAAAACTAAATTTCTCAAAAATGGAACAAGCCATGGAACATCCCATGGGCATTGCTGTATCCATGAAAAAGTCTCCATCTACCTCTACCCCCAGGATTCCCCAATCAGCTGAATGAATCAGAATTAAATGAAAGGCTGGCTCAATATCAGCCTTACCCATCAAAGGATCTCTACATTTTTAATAATGCCTGTGGCATCCTGTAGCATGGTATAGTGCTCCTGTGCATCCTCCATCCCTACTGATACTGTCATTGACTGAGCTGCCAGGAGGGTAAGACAAGTGATGAAGGAATCTGAACTGCTCAGGGGTCATTTTAGATACTAAACCCAAAGAAGAAGTTTGAAAGTGAGGGACCAGAGGTGTAGAAAAGGGGCCCAACACTGTGCTCTGAAATTTCCTTCTGAAGAAGTAGCCACAACCCCTTTTCTTTGCCTTTAAAAGGCTGTAGGTTACTACAGATCTGAGACTGAGGCACTGCTCTAGCCTTCACTGGAAACCCATGAGGAAATCCTTCAAAAAGTTCTTGCCTAAGTGAATGATTGGGGTAACCTGCCAGTAAACAAAACAGAACATCAGCCTTAACAGGAAAGGGATTAGGCCTACTTTAAATGGGTAATCCGAAATGAAAGTTCCCTCCTTCCTCTATAAAATAGTTGAGACCCTCCTGGGTAATTACCTAGAAAGCCCTCAGCTGTATGACCCTTGGATAAAGCCAAACCTTGTGCTCTGTCTCTGCTTCCTTTGACCAACACCAGAGCATGGGTTGCCTCATACATGGCAAGCACATATGCTGAAAACAACAGGCTAGACACAGGAAGAAACAGATTTTAAATGCCCAGGATGATTTAATGGTATTAGGGCTGATTTCTGGAATGACTTGACTGGATGACCTAGGACCGTCAACCATGGCACTCAACCAGGTATCCACATGCTTTTCTTCCTATTTGAGGGAAGTGTCTGAAGCTTTGAGTCTCCTAAACCTCTGGTCATACCATAATCAAGCGACCCTCCCCCAAACCATTGCACATCCTTGATAGATTTAAAATAAGCTAGCAAAGGCAAAGGTTGACTAGGGTCATTCTCGACTAAGATGGTCATAAAACAACCCAGCTACCCAGCTGTCCCAATTGTGCAACCTGGCCTTATCTGCTTACCTCTTACCCAAAACTGCCAGGGCTGGTCATCAAATCCTTGCTTCCAGTGACCTGTGTATCCATCAAATGCTGAACTCCTTTGTTATCGACCAAATCAAAAATATCAATATACTCTCCCTTCAAAACCTTATCTCTTAATGACCTGAGGTATATCTGAAATGATAGCTGAACCTGGAGAGACTGCAGTACCCATTTCCCTGGAAATGATCCCTGTTGGATTCCCTTGAAGAAGTGGCCTACCTGTAATTATAATCCCAGAGTTCCAGGCTGATCCGACATTACCCTCAGCCCCATTTCTGTCCTGAAAACCCATCTCTACAAACAAATCAACAATCTGACTTTATCATCTTCAGACCAAGTATCCAAAAATGTACCCAAGTATTCATCTGCTGAATGTACCGTATCCTGTTCTTTTGTATCCATTAAGTCAGATAAATCACCTGTCACCTCTACTGTTTCCACAGGCATGGTCACTGCAATGGGAAGAACACTCATTGCTGTGTCACGGCCCTTCTTCTTTCCATGAGATCTGGCATGCTAGACCAGAGGGTATGTATCAGTCAAATCCTGCGCCTTCAGTTCGCTAAGCTTCCTTCTGCCTTGATCGACACTTTCAGACCTGGACTGCCTCCACTCCACTCCACTGATGTCTCGTCAAGAACTGCCTTTGCCTGGGTCACCAATTCCTACCATCTTGCCTGAAAATCTGACCTGATCTGGCCACACAAAGCCAGCAGCAAGAAAATACTTTTGACAAATAAATGCCAGAACACCAAGTAACAGCAAAGAGTGTTAAAAAAAAAAACTCATGGCAGCTGTGATGTAACTACAAACCACCTTATTATAGAATTTCAAATGCCGAAAAGAGAAAACTATGCACTGCTGCAGCAGGCATTCTGGAATCCCCAGAATTATAAGCCATCACCAAAGTAAACTCTGACTAGCATGCTGAATGGGAAGAAACTGAGGGTAATGCTGCTCAATGCCAGAAGTCTAAATGATACTAGATCTCATCACAACAATGGGGACAAAATGCTCCCACACGGAAGTATATCCACTGCATGGATCAGGCAATCCCAAATAAAACCAAGACTCTTTCCCTGATCATTATTAGTAAAAAATATGAAACTCCCAGATAGGCCATGAGAGGAAGGGAGTCCATACAGCCTACCCTTACCTTTGCAAGGCTTTTCACACAATACCCAGAAATCTAGACCTGTGGATGGGTGAAGTCCCACTCCCGCACTGGCCTAAGCAGAACCTCCCTATACCTGTTTGGATCAAACAACAACCAAAGCACAAAAACACTCCCCACCCATACCAAAGCAAGCCCAGAGACAGTTCCCAAAATGCACATAGCTAGAACCACATCACAGGGAAATCCCTCAAACACTGACATATTCACCGGGAAAACAATGAAAGAAGTCTACAGGGAAAACAGACCCACAGACATCCTGGCAATCTAGCAACTTACTAAGATTAACCTAGGAGTATTTAAAATATGTCCCTGATTTCGACCCTTGTCCCCTCCCTGCGAGGACAGGTCCACCCAGGCTTTGGCAGTTGTGAAAAAAAAAAAAAAAAAAATGTCCAAATGTGAGATTTTAAAAGAAAAAATATTTCTTAAAATCTTCCTTAATAGTTACATAAAAAACAGTTTTTTTGTATCAAACACATAAACATTATAAAGAAAAAGCATCACACAAAATACAAAAAAATAATTTTATTTTTTGGCAAAAAAGTGAAGTTCTGTCCTTTGCAGTAGCCGTGGGTATGTTTTGTCCCGCAAAATCTCACATTTCTACAAAAAATGTCCCACTTTGGGCATTTGAAAAGGTGGCAACCCTACTGATTTCGACCCTTGTCCCCCCATTAAGTCAGGCTTAGTCCAGGTGTCTCACACTGAGAGTCTAGGGCATAACTCCAACCTATCAGGGTGAACTCTCAACAGAGTAAGGGAAAAATCCAGAAATAATCAGGGACACTTTTAAAAGTTTTATAACTATTAACTTGAAACATTGGCAGAATAAGAGAATAAGATTTGATAGCCAGTTTCTCCAGTAAGGAGGTCTATAACTCTAACATATTGTCATTATTTATTAAATGTAAAACATCTTTTTTTTGTTTTTATGTTATCAGTTTTAAAATGAGCACTCCCCACCCATTATTAAGAGGTGCAGACCAACCAACATTTGAACACACCAGCAGAAAGGAACACTTTTAAACTTTTATACTATTAACTTGAACATTGACAGAATAAGAGAATATCAATTAATACACAGATTCTGCAGTAATTAAATATATAACTCTAGTGTATTCTGTTATTTATTTAAATGTAAACCACCAGCTTTTTTAATAATCATCAGTCCTAGAAGGGACTAAAAGGAACAGACTGTAACAAGGCGACCCAATACATAAAACTGATGGAAGGAAAACACCAATGACAACCACACTGACTGAGAAGGAAAATCAAACCCTGTAACTTGTATCAGTGAGGTAAAAGCCTTAATCATTATGCTAACTCCCAGTCCAGCAGTTGAAAAATACAATTCCTCTCTATTTTCTCTCTTTTTTTATATTTATAATTACTCACTTTTCTCATGCCACCACAGCACCAAGTTCAGTGATAAGGTCATGGATGAGAGTGTTAATCCACCGCTTGTTAGAAAATGCCAAGTATGTGGCGAGGGGGTCAAATTTAAGGCCCAGATACATTATCAGTGATGTGCCTCCAGAATGTCTTCCATGCAGCAAAAGGTGATTGAGAAAAGCATCCATCAGACTCAGATGGAATACGATGTTTCAATCCTTTCTTACACCTCGGCTCTAAAATTTAAAACCTTCCAAGTTTTATCAAACTAAAGCTGCCAGTCCTTGATTGAGCCAAAGAACAGTCAGATACTATCCTTCTCACATTCAAAAATTTTAAATTTGACATTGACATTGAACTGTTTTCCAAACTGCATACCAAGGTTACCCCATATTTTCTTATATCAGAATATCATAATATATCACTATTACCCCTCAGACTGTCTAACTATTTCTCTGCCTTCAAATTGTGTCTTCTCCATTCTCAGCCTCAAGATCTGAAATGATCTGCCCCCAGATATTAGAAACTCTGAATCTGTCCTCAAATTTTGAACAAGCTAAAAGTCTTTCTAAAAAGTGGGTCATCATACTCTTGTGT
>NC_056739.1:349233211-349270711 GCF_019279795.1 Protopterus annectens
GCAACTGGACAAATCACACTTTGTCACACCATTTTATCTAGCTGGGCTTTGACTCTGTCCTGCATGGCTATTGGAACTTTTTGTGCTGGCCTGATAACTGAATTGACATCTGGATCTAGCTTCATGGAGTACACAACTGGAAGCTTCCCTAATTTGTCTTCGAAAAGATCAGCATAGGTGGAAAAATTGTACTGGGTGAAATTAGAGTAGTTGTCTTTCAAGCTAACATGGTGGACTTCCTTATTAAATGAAAGTAGTCCTATTCTGAGACTGTCTCTGAGCCCTAATAATGACTGGACATGCTTCTTGACCACATAAAGTAACAAGTCGTAGCTTCTCCCAGCAGAGTAACATGAAAGCACTACTGAGCCTCCAGTCTGAATTTCTTCACTTCCATAAGCAACAAGCTTCACACAACTTGCCAAATCGAGCCTTTCTCCATGACACACTCTAGCAAATGTTTCTGCTGACATAACATTGCACTTGGAACCTGTGTCATCTTTGAGCTCTATGGGCTTGCCATTTATCCAAACAGTACAAAATGCTTCATCCTTTGCCCTTAAATCTACTGCATTGACTGTTTCATGAAGCACTGACACACTATCCACATAAAGAGTAGGGTTACAGCTCTCTAATTGATCAACTAATTTCTTAAAATGTTCCCTTTTAGTAAAAGAATGCGGGCCTTTTGATTTACAAAACCTTTTGAAATAATTCCATTTATTGCACTTGTGGCATTGCTGACCAAAAGCTAAACTTTTTTTCCCTTTTAGATGTATGACTTCCACCACAATTACGACATTTGGCTATGAAACTAGGTTGGGGCCCATACTTTGAGTTTGCTGATTAACTCTTATGCTTCACTGAGACTGTGCAAACTCTGGAATTTGCTGGAAAGTTCTGAGGTTTACCAGTGAGTGCTGCAGGGGCTACAGTTGCTCCCATGTTCTTGGGCATGTTTCTTTTAACTATGTGCTGCCTAATATTAACATGAGCTTTATCAATGTGCTTTCTAGAGCTATTCTCATTTGTAAGCATATTTGTGTTCTTTTGTGTGACCTCGTATATCTGACAAATCTCAATGGTCTTATTCAAAGTTAAATAACTGCCACAAAACAAAATTTTTCTCACAACATCATTATTAATACCACAAACAAGTGTGTCCTTTATCAGCTCATCCCTTAAATCACCAAATCTGCACGTTTTAGCTTTATTTCTCAAGTTGGTTATATATCCTGCAAAAGTTTCACCAGGCTTTTGATTCCTTGTGTAAAATAAGTGCCTTTCCATTGTAACATTTGTCTGGGGGTTACACATTTCTCTAAATTTATGTTTTAGGCACTCTGGATCCTCCCTTGACTCAGCCGGTATAACCAATATGATGGTTTTCCCCTCTCCTGCATAGATAGCAGGTGCATACATAAATGAATGTTTCCTTTCTATGGCTTGTGACCCAGCTAAATTAAATAGAATAAATGCCTTTGTACAGTCATCTTTATCAGAAAATGCAGCCTGTATGAAAATATCATACACTTGCTCACTTTCCAGTTCTCTGCAATATTACTGTCAAACACAAGTGCACTGGGTTTTTGAAATCCATCTGCCATGCCCATAAAGTATGTACAAGCACACTGAAAATATGGCCCTTGTCATTATGTACAAACAAAGTTTTCTGTGAGCTTGTAACAACATTCAAATGCACAATAAACTCTTTGAAATACTATACTTTGCCAAAAACATTCTGTAATTGCTGTATTCTGTGAAATAACTTTCCTGTAACTCTGCACAAACATGCAAACACTTTATGCACTTCTGATAACTTGGATATCTTTGATATATATACAAAAATACATGCTTAGTGAAAATACAGTCATTTCCCTTATTTTATTCATTTTATGCAATTTGGATTTTATTTGAAACATTTTCACTAGTAATTTGAATATTTTTATCAAGATTGGACATATCGTTTTATGTGAGAATCATTTAGAGATTTCTTTATGCCTCATTTCATATTTTGCAAATAAAAATAGTGATGAGCAAGTTTTAACATCTGAAATTTGTTTCTGACCTGTTTTGTGAAGTATGTGCATTGTAAGGATGATTCACTCCTCAATATTCCTCCAGCTTCAACTTAGTGTCTCTTGATCTCAAACCAAAAAATTTGGATTCTATCCTGGCTTCTGACACCATGTCCTTTTAGACATACCACTTCTGACACCATGTTGCTTGTCCCTCTCTAACATAGATGACAACCAGGTGGGGTATTTCGTTTAGATGGTTTAATACATAGAAACACATCAGGATGGATAGCAGCATCAAAATACAAACAAATTGGTGAACAGACAGACCTTACATAGATACATGTTTACATCTCAACAGCTTACTACAAAATGGCAGTCAGACTTGCATGTGCTCCGTATTCATATACTTGTGCAAGCCCTTGGATAGCTTCTTAAAGGTATATATACACACATTGCTCTACATATACATTTATATGTATGTGTGTGTGTGTGTGTGTGTGTGTGTGTGTGTGTGTGTGTGTGTGTGTGTGTGTGTGTATATATATATATATATATATATATATATATATATTTTTTTTTTCTGTGTTTATTTTTTTTATTTTACAGTTTGTTTACAGGGATAGTCTATTGGACCAAGAAGAGCCCATTTTCAATGGAGTCCCGGGGAGAAAAGCTCCATGAACAACAATATAATATGAAGACAATGCATTTACATTTATGTAATGCTATTGAAGAACGATGGTATTACACACCATGACAAAAATCCACAATTGCAGTGAAAATACAGTTAAAAAAGCAAAAGGTAAACTTACACACACACACACACACACACACACACACACACACACACACACACACACACACACACACACACACGCACACACACACACACACACACACACACACACACACACACACACACACACACACACACACACACACAAATACGTCAATTAAAATAAGAAAAATCCATTGATGGTTTCACTTCAGAATCCTGAAATATCACAATCCTGAATTTCAGAAAACTTCATAATCTGGAAGCTCCAAATCCTCAAAATTCTAAATCTTGAAAACTCAAAATCCTGAATCCCAAAAGACTGAAAACATTCAGGATACATATACTGACTATAGACAACATAAGCCAGATTACATTCCACCAAATATAAGCAGGGAAGCAAGCCCCCGTGCACACTCCCATGTGGGAGGCTGCAACCACCACACCCCCTGCTACTTAAATATATCAACTCGAATACTGCACTTCACTACACTATCATGAATTAAGTTGTAGTATAGCAAGTTAAAAGGGAATGTTACTAAGGTTACAACAGGCAGTTGTGAACACATGTGATGGTATGTTTGCCATTTTATTCTGTGGAGTGCAATGTTGGAGTTTATATATTTAATTAGCAGGGAATGTGGGGAGGGGGGCGTAGTCCCCCACATGGGGGGGGGGTGCAGGGAGACTTGGTGAAAAGTGCTATCCTTTGTCTTGTATGTGTTTCTTTGTGTCCTTGTACTGGAATAGTGTCATTCTTTGTGTCCTGTATATTTTCAGTATTCTGTGATTCAGGATTTTGAGTTTTCAGGATTTTGAATTTTCAGGAGTTTAGGTTCCGGATTCTGAAGTTCAGATTGTGATATTTCAGGATTCTGAAGTGAAACCATATATACATGTATATATATATATTTACATATATATGTATGTATGCTGGGGCCATTCTTTTTTGGTCTCTACTTTTCTGAAGTCAAGGCCAAGATCAAGGGCTTCTGGCTAACCAAGTACGCAGACGATTGCAAACTAGTCACATCAGAGAATCCCCCAAATACACTAATACCCCCAAGTAAGCCAAACACAGACTAATAGCTGGTGGTAGACCTGCAATCTAAAAATCCTTGCCAAGAAATGCATAATAGAATCTTTTGGGAAGACCCCTAAAAACACCACATTGATAATTCATTCCTAAGATTAGACCCAGTGGTCAGGGATTTTGAGAAGTCATGTAGATAGTAACCTGGCCTTTTCCTTACCGCTATAGACACATTATGGTCAGTCATTCTATTTTGCACAACTTATAATCAAGAGTATGGCTTCTTGGTTTAAGGATGTCATTGTTCCTCTGTACTCAGCCGTCATCAGACTAATCACTGAGCACAATGTCCCCTTCAGTATGTACCTGACCAGGCATAAGCAACAACTGGAGAATCTATAGAGGTGCCTCACAAAAAGAATACATAACATAAAGAACATGTCCTATGTGGACCACCTCAAATCCCTATCAATGTACTCATTCTCCTACAGACTGCTGAGAGGCAATCTCTGCCTGGCCTACAATGCATCCTCTGATCTTGCTCTGATGAACATGTTGTACATTCTCAAACAAATGGTATCAGTATTACCCAATTTACAGACCTAAATCTTGAGTGCAATATAAATACGACATGTTGGAGGGAGAGGTACGTGTCTCATTCTCATCCATGTGAGGTAGAGTTTTTCCCTAACCTAATTCAAGTGTAAACCCAAGGGTATTGTAACATGTCAGATACATTTGGGAAGCATGACTAGGCTTAAAAAGGTCCCTTTGGATCATTAACCTTGTAATCACCTATAATCCTATCAACCTAAGAACCTATGAAATGGAAATGATCTGCCCTTAATAAAACCAGACTGCTAAGGGTCTATGTGTATGAGAGTTTTGATGTCAGAGTTTATAAAGTCAGATATGATATGTTCCATGATATGCTGCTGTAGAAGCTTCTTGACTGTAGACCTAGACCGTGAATGCACATGGTTCTACTTTATATCACTGATTTCCCAGAACGTCAACTCACCTAACATCGAGGCAACAACATCAAAAGTTCAAAAGAGTGAACTTCCAGAACTGCGAATTTCACCTCTTGGAAACTAACCACTTGGCCACCATTGACAATAAAAAAAATAAACAAATGAAACCCACTGAAGTGGGGGACATTGTTCCCCACACCCCCCTATTTAAATATTCCAACTCCAAGATCGCACCACAATGGAGAAAAAGGTAAAGGTCATCAATGGTGGCCAAGTGGTCATTTTCCCCGAGGCGGAATTCGCTGTTCAGGAGTTCGTTATTTTGAACCTTCAGTGTTATCATCTTGCTGTTAAGTGAGTCGATATTATAAGAAACTGATGATATAATGGAGAACCATGCACACACCTGTCTACACAACATTGTTTTCACACAATGTAAGTACTGATATACTTGATGTCACTTTTTAAAGGGTATGTGGCACATTAGTCCAGTTGTTTATTGTTTATGTTAGAATGCTTTTACATTCCTAAAGTACTGTTAGTTTTTATGTGTGAGGGTGGTGAGAAAATGGGTTAGTGGTGCTGAGAAAATGTGGTTGTACTACAGACAAGTATTTCTGCTAATATTTTTTTTAGTTGGACTTTTTCCTTTGAGTAATGTTCGATGTTCAACAAGCACATACTTGTGAGTGCTTTATTCACAGATTTTGACAAGTTTTAATGTCAACAACCTTTCATTTTATAATTTGTACTAATGAATTGGTTAGACAAGGCTGCAATTTGGGAAACATATGTGGTTAATGGACTGCATTCATAAAATGTGATTGTAGGTGGAGAAAGTGACTACCATGATAAAACACACAGAACCCTTTAAATGGCTTCATTAACTCCAAGTAAAGAAAAATATATGGCTTGTGTAATTTGTAGAACACTATTTAGATTTATTCTGTGCTCATAAGCTTTGTAACTGGGAAATAAAGATGAAAGTTCAGAAACACTCCATATTAGTTATTTAAAAACTTCATGTGGTTATTACCATAGCAGGTAGATTTGTGTATGGAAACAGATCAAATAGTGTCAACAATTTCAATTTCTCCCTTTCCCCTATAGTGGAATAGTGGTGGACAATTAAACATAACTGTCCTAAGATGAGAAACAGAAATTACAAAAGAAAGAAAAAAAAAAAAAAGCCAGAAGATAGGATTATTTCAATAAATGTCAGTACTGCAGCACTGTTAATATCCACTAAAGGAGAAACAAAGAAAAGAACCAAAGAAAGCAGTAACAGTAAGAGACTACGGAAGTACAGAAGGACTTGGACTTAGAAGCCTGCATTGTACCAGTACAAGGCAGCAGCAAACTGAGCAGCCATAGGAGGATGTTGTGTGAACCCCCATGGATGAAAGTATTAACAAACTGTACAAAGAAGGATTCTATATAAAAAAATAACAACAAAAAGTTAAAGAGATAGAGAAGGCTCCTAAATGGCACTCTGATGATATATAACAGTTATTCAAAAAGACAGAACTGAAATGAAGGAAACGTTAGCAGAAGAAGAAGTGTTACAAGAAGAAATAAAAGTGAAACTGAATGACCTAGAAGATGAATGCTGAAGGGACAACCTCAAGTTTTCCATCATCCCAGAAAGAGTAGAGGGGAACAATTACAAGAGTTTCATGTTGGAAAGTATTAGTAAATGGTCTAGGATGCCCCTAGAAGAAATGTGAATAAAAAGGGCACATAGAGTTTACCTGCTTGAAGCACAGGTAAAATGACTCCGCGGCTGATAGTGGTTAAATTTCAGTCATTAGAGCAAACAAGGCAAATTCTCTTAAATATATAACAAAAGAGGCTTGCACTGAAAATAAACCATTAGAGAATACATGTAGACAATAATTATTCTATAATAATCAGACAACAAATAAACAAGTTTCTACCAACACTAAGGTTGCATAGAGAAAGGGGCTCTGATGTAAACTATTGGACCCTGCCATTTTCCAAGTGTTTCACCCAAACGATTCAAGACATATATATCTGCAAAAGCTGGAACTGAAAATCTGCAAAAGAGTATCAACAAGAGAGAGACTTCCAAAGAAGAATCAAATGTGTAGGGATTAACAAAATTCATCAGAGCCTCCAGAGACTATCAGAGAACACTGATGAAACCCTTTCCAGTGTTTCAGAATTATATGACAGGCAGAAGAATGCACAAGGCCTCACTCAAACAGTGAGGGATTCTTTGCAGTCTAGTGATCTTCAAGAGCTGGGAAATATCAAAGCCATCGAAGAAGACTAACTGAAACTTAATATCTGATCTGTTTAAAGAAAATACTGATGTTGATATGATTATTAACATAAATGTATGTTGAACTGACAGGCTAAACATGTTTAGAATTATGTACATACAATTTTCAAAGTTGCTTCATGTTAATTGACATTATTGCACCAAAATTACTTTAAATAAGTATGTATTAGAATTTTTAGTGGGAACAAAAGAAATTGCATGGAGTCATGTATGACACCTATGAATAAAGGTGGATAAAAATTAAATAAGGAAGCAAAAAAAAAATGGTTATATTAGCTCCAAAGCTAGGATACATATAAACATATAAAATATACAGCACAAAATAATACTTTCTTGAATCTAGTGGGCATGCCTTATGTACAAAGATTTCAGTATGGAAATTTTTAATATGTAAGTTAGCAGAAGCTAAAGCAAGAAGAACAAGATAAACTGGGGGTAGAAACTGGAAGAAAAAAGAAGGAATTTAATTTTTGGTTAAGAGAAAAACCTAATGGGGTAAGTGGTGACAAACTGAGCACTCTGAGGATTTACCTTGCAGTCTAGACACTCCATTATATTGCTTTTCAGGTTAGTAGAAAGGTAAAACCAGAAACCTCTCTTTTAGGAAACTCTGGAAATTTCATAGAATAAATCAAAAAGAGGCAAAAATGAAGCAACAAGAAGCTAAATTAATGATAGGAAGAAGGAATGGTTTCTGATTATAAATGCTCAGTTTTGAAGCAATCTACACAGAGAAAGATTTGTTCCAATATAGACTGAAATGACTGACAAAAGACTAAAATAGGTAGCAACTGTTTACTTCTTTGAAAGGACCTTCATTTGTCTGATCAGGGAAGGAAGACTGGATAATTTAAAGTAATATTTGAGAAAAGAAGGAAGGAAGACAGCCAACAGAGCTGAACATAGAAACTGAGATTCAGCACTGGAAATGAGGCAGCATTAATAATAAGAGGGGTGGCTAGCTAGGAGTGCTTATTCCTATTATGAAAGAAAGTATTAAGGATACACATGTATATAGTTATTAGTATGTTCTTGACTGGTTATAGTTTGTAGGGAAGGGAACAATGAAGAAAAAAACTGAGATAGTTGAAAAAGCACCCCGTGATGGTGGAACGAAGAAACTTTAGGACTTGTTGTGGCATACTGTAATACAAAAAAATAGAAGGATTAAATGAAGAATGAACATAGAGAAAGCAAATCTTAACACATGTAAAGAACAGAACAGTAACAGAATAAATTATATAATTTAATGGAATCTGAATGGACTGGTAAATAAGGGGGATAAACAACAAACAAATATGGCCTATATTTTTAAAATTCATCACAGTGATACTTCAAGAAACTCATCTGAACTCTGAGGAACACAAGAAAATAATTAAGCAGATCCTTGATCTAAAGAATTACATAATCTTAATTATATTAGTAGGGCTATGAAACTGAGGTGCTGATTAAAAGTGGCCCTGACTAGAACCACTAAGAATTTACTTCCTAGAATTAATCATTTTCAGGTTACTGTTTCCTGAATAAGTGACTGTAGCCTGCCAGCTATCGAGGAGATGATTTTTAACTTCAGTATTCAGCTGCAGCAAATGTGTTATAACCTTATGATTTTTAGTAATTATGCTCTTTCTAAATGTAACTCTGTTTTTGTAAAAAATAAGCATTTTGAAGTAGCTTTTCAAAGGCATATTCCATTTGGTTTCAGTGTCATACAGGATGTCAAAATAGCAGGCTGAGGCAGTGGTTATATTTTTGAGGGGTTCCAGATCATCTCACCATGGGACAATATGCACAGTAGAACTGTTTTCAACGGTATTATTCCTCATTAGAGCCATGCTATAAACAAGTTTCTTAGTACTAACATCACTAGATTGGCAACATCATTTTTTTGGAGTCTTTGTCCAGTGGAAGTAGTAGCAGTTTAGGCACCCATAATGAGTCCATAACACATTATTCAGCAATGCAAAAAGTTTAAATAATAAAGGTAATGAACTATAATCTATTCTGTTTATAGAACATATGAAATAGTAAGTAATTATTTAAATATTTTGTCATTGGTAAGCCTCTTGTAGTATTCCTAATTTTAAAAGTTATCATAACTTTTGATCATCTAAAAGTAGTAGAGGTATTTCCTGTTACATCCAGGGGAGGATAAAGCCTCCCCTACAGTACAATTTTCATGAAACAAAGATCCTCGTATTACAGCTATTATTGAATCTCAAATATATATATCAATTGTTAGCTTCTTCTGGCCTTACCCATGTTGAAAACTGTGTAAATAAGACAGTGTGCAGTACATGTTTAGCTCAGTCTTCCACTCATTGTACTGCTGAGTTAAATATTTTCATGAATCAATGACAGTTTTACACATCATCCATAATAAAATATGATTTAATCCAACTGATGACTTTCCCAACTAGTGGTAAACAGTTCAACCATAAACAAAATCTAGAACTTTTTATGCTTCTTAAAGTCTGCAGACCATATTTTTATATCAATGAATGTATTTTTTATTACTGTGGACCATCTTTGTGTGAATTCTAATAAAAAGTCTTTGAAGCAAATTACAAAATTACTAATAGCAAATTAAAGAAATAGGATTGATTAGTAGAGTTTGTTGATAAGGATGTAGGAATTTGATGATTATTTTATTCTTTTTTTATAAGAAAGTATATGAGTTAATTGATGACTGTCTGTCTTAGCAACATGAATGTTCAATCAAAAAAATAAAATAAATAAATAAATAAATCACTTAAGACATCATGTTGGTGGAATAAAGGCTACATAGGTTATATAGAAGAAAAAACTGAGAGGTTTATAAAAATATATCGTAATATCATTAATTATGCTACATATATTTCTTTTGCAGCTAAATTAAGTACATTCATCATCAGATAGCATACCATGAACAGTCTTTAGCAAATAACATGGCTACAAATACAAGCATCCTTTTATTCATATAGTATATAGGGAGAGAAAGATTTGACCAATGTAGTACTTCGATATACTGACCAGGTAGTCAGTGATGAAGCTTCACTTACTGAAATATTTAACAAGTCTATCTGTAAGTCACATATTAAGGTAACACTAGATTCTAATAGCCAGAATAGCAACTCTAGAAAAACACTTGACAATTACTGTAGATTCCATCTATAAATATTTTACCAAGGTGAAAGATAATTTAGGATAGGATTTTAAGAACATTTTTGAAAAATGCCATTGATTATATGACCATTATATTACAGTACTTATTTCAAGTTACCCTGGCTAGGAGCTTTACACCATCAAGACAGAAAGAGGGTGATGTGATCTCAGTGTATAAAGGAGATAACACCCAAGCTACTGACTATAGGCCCATCAGTCCATGTCTGTAATTAGGATATAGGCCCATCAGTCCATGTCTGTAATTAGGAAAGGATTTCAATATATTGTGCTTCAGAATTTACTGCTAGCCACCTTCCTGTCTGCAGTCTTGTTTCACTAACCTATTAGAAAGCAATATATTAATGTAAATGATACACTGACTCAGCGGCTATTGGCGGATGTTATTCACCCAGATTTGTCAACGGTTTTTGATAATGACTCACATTAGGGCATCACAGAAGGACTTAAAACCTTGGGTGTTATCCCCATTTATATTATCCTGGATAAAAGCATAGCTTACTATAAAATTATTTTCCATACTTATGGAAAGTAAGAGACTTGACATCAAGATATATATTTTGTGTTATTCTCTAGAGGGTCAGTCCTGGAGTCCTTTCCATTTTGAATCATTATGGCCTTTGTGTCAGGTGCTTATAACATCCGATGTTCTAAGTTTGCTGATGATAGTAAAATCAGTGTCATCATTGCGTGCTCTGACAATTATTCTGAATTACATTCATACTTGGAGATGTTGTATATATGGTCAAGCGATAACTGCATAAGCTTCAATATCAATAAATATACTTTAATGCACTATAACTGTTGATATAATTAGCACACTGGAGTAATACAAAGACATAGGTATTTTCATCAATAATATGTTTTACTTTCAAATGTTTATCATGCCTTTTGTTATAAGAAATATTTTTACTTTTGTCCCCTTTAGGAAGATATCAGTCTTTCCTTCCCCTGTATAAACTACTGATGACCTCATTTGAGTACCGTATGTTCTTCTGTATGTATATTTCCCAGGACTTCCAACTTCTTGAAGGAGTTCAGAATGTCAGAGATATTTAAAAAGAGAATTACTGGTAGTACGTATTTTGAATATCATAGAAGAGTTGATCTGCTAGACCTACTTTCCTTTTACCGCCTATTTAGACGTAATTATTTCTTATATGTTAAAGCATTAATAAAAAACAATACCCCATATAAGAAACCACAAAGCAAGACAGGCTGTTAAAGTGGACGATATTAAGTTCTGATGAAAAGCTGGTGGAACCCCCTTCCAACTGCACTGAAAGTGGATAATTTATTAAATGATTGTAAAAATAAATTCATTAATTTGGCAGGTGATCTGGTTTTCTTCAGTATCCGAAGGACAGAACTTCCCTGACAACTTCCTTGTGAAGTCCATTGTTTGTCAGGCTAGTACATTTCAAAATTATACTATTCTATAATAATCTGATGTTTGTGATACTTTTTCACATTTAGATACAAATGCTATTGAAAAACTATGTATGTAATGTGTTTACTGTGAGATCTTTGTGACTATATCAGTTATGCAGCAATGCACCAACTGATTTAAAAAATAAGTTCATATTAGGCTCAGGATACATATTTGTATGGGTGTTCTTTTTTCATTATAATTGTTTAACCCCCCCCCCCATTGCATATCTTCCAAATGATCATCTTTTGCTTTCTTCTCCTATTACTCCTAACTTTTATGGTCCCTCTTACTATTGTCTCATGGCTGGGACCACTTCAGTTGTAAGCAGGTTGAGAAAATGATAAGGAAACATGGTGCAGGGTCTCTAACAGTGTTATGTATACTGCTGTGTACAAGGGGGATTATTTGGGATGCCCTAATTGAGGGGATTTGCTGGTATTACAAGCTGAGTACTAAGGGTGGCACTTCAGGCCATGGCTCCTCTACACTTTTCTTACTAGGTCAGAACAACTGCAAAAGTCCTGCACAGACTGCTGTACACTGAATAATCTATTTCAATTCTGTCAGCCTATGGAAATAGCTGACAGCATAGGTCGGCCAAAGCTTCTCTAAACTAGAATTACAATCACTGTAACCATCTTGGCAACAAGCACTCTCCAAACGTCAACAGGTGACACAGCCAGCATAGCCCATGCATTAGGTAGCTGCATCCCATAGCAGGTTCTGGGATCGATAACTGGCCTATGTAGACAAATATGTAAATATTCCAGAGATGCAGGCAGAGGTTACACCCATAATGCAGTGATTACATACAGGAGGCCATCTACCATGCATTTCTGGTTCAGTGGATGGAACACACGCTGCAATATGCAGACTCACTACAGATGAAGCAGCTGTATATCTCAACAGACATTCTTACTGTTATGCCAATTGTCACATAACATACAGTCATACAAGCAACATCATCAATGTGTCTGCTTACACTATAATGCCAGTGTTTGACATTTCAGTGTCATATGTCATACATTTGAAACAGGACACATCCCACATGAATGTCTGTTAGTGATGCTTGAGCCATGGCTGATACCACTCATAAGGTCTCCAAAGACAGCTACATAGGATGCCCAAAATCTTCCTGATGAGGTGTATGTAACATTGCTGAGCTGTCAACCTAAAGATTCATGTTCATTACCTGGTTGACTCCAGAGGTACACTGCATATACATCACAAAAGGTCCCCAGATATTTATAGCTTGCTGTATATTACGCAACATTCACATGGCAACCTAGTCACCCAGGAAGAGTTTGTCAGCGATGAAGATGAGGAAAGCAAACCACAGCCACCATCTCCTCATCAATGGACACAGCAGGCCAGACACATATGGGAAAAGGAGATATGTGATGTCCTCATCAACCAGGATTTAGGATGAAGGTAAAGTGACATGTAATAATGAAATGAAAAATGTATTAATAAACGGAAAGCATATAATAAGTAATTATGGCAGTGCAGTCTTATGCACAATGTAAATATTTGTAAAGGAACATATCTCAGCTGTCATCATTTCCCATGCAGAAGTCATAATGATTGTAGTTTCACTGTACACACCCCCAAACGTATGTCAGGACCTCACTTTTCACTATGGCTTTGTCCAACATTGCTAGTCCTATCTCAGCCTCTGCCAGAGGTACTAGGCAGTGGTTGTGATGTGACTACCTTCACATATGCATTCCTGTTGGTGTTCCAGTAAGTGCTGGCAAACTAAGTATACCGCTCCACTTCCTGTGTGTGGCAACATGCTTAGACAGCAGGGAAGAAGGTGAGTCTAGAGATGGTGGCCTTCCATTGCGCACATGGTGATGATTGCCCTAGTTGTGGGAATGATGCTGTCGACATATCAGATACCTGGAATTATGGGGTTGCAGTTGACCTACATATTATCTGACTGCACATGCAATGTTTCATTGATTGGTTTAATTTATAAAGTCCATGATACAATGTGTAAATGTTATTAGTATATGTCCACCACTGCTTCTGTACAGTGGTGTGATGACCTGTGAAATCATCATACATCTACCCACTCAGACTGTGCACAGGCATCATGTCTCTGGTTTGCTAAAGTACAGTCTACACCGTGCCACACTCCAGCTACCCATGAGTCTGCCTGTAGGTTCATATACATCAGGTCAGAATGCTGTGCCATGGTTTCATCTGCTGGGCACCAGCATGTTCATCTCTGATGCTGTCCTTTTGTGGGTGTACCAGAGCTGGCCTTGGCCTAGGTTGCAATATTTTTCCATGACATCCATCTCTTATCAATTCCAGATACAGAATTACCATTGATGCATGTTTTTATCTTTCTGATGAGATGTCTTACACTGACATATGCCTGTAAAGCCACCTATAGATATGTATCCCTTATCTCTTGGGGGTGTGTGTGACAAAATGGCCTCATGATGACCACAGCATGGAGATTCTTTTGCGTGTACTATGATCACCTAGCCTATGCACCTATCAGCAGATGACTCTCCAGTACAACTGCTGGTAGTAAGTAAAGAGTTATCAAAAACAGCATTATGATGATGAAGCAACTTGTACATTCATTATCATGGCATCATCTGTACTGAAAGGTACAGAGGTGTCTGAAATTCTTGATAGTAAATGATTCCCCAGGTCATGGAAACTGGAGAAAGATGCAGCTACAGACCTTTACAATTGTGCATGTGTCATTTATAACCCCCTTAAAAATAACATAAGGCTACTAAAGATACATGTACCTTGCACATGTTTTGTATGGCCACAGGAGGTGACTAAATCTGGAGAATACACAGGGATGCTGGCAGATGTCCCTGCAGCATTGTGTCCTGTAAAAGCAATATACATGTATATGACTATTCCATAATCACAGATGAAGCTGCATGCCATAATCATGCACTTTTTATCAGGTAGGCACCCTTGTTAATAATACTGAGCATACCAGTGACAGATACCTCTGACAAAAGGTATGGCAGTACTTTCTTGTGTGTCATTAGAAGCATATTAGGTGTCATTGTAGCTCTCTATTCTAGGGCTGTCTTTGAGTCACTAGCCTTTATCTTTACATGATCCTGCATGCTGTTTCTATGTGACACACACTGAGCCATGCTATCCTCTTTCTTTGCATTTACATCCGTAGTCACCTTTCCTCAATGCCTCTGCCTCTCATCATGGTCCCCACCATTGTCCATTAGGAAGGCCTTATATGGAATGAAAGAAGACAGTCATCTCCATGTGTGAAACATTTTTTTTCCTTCCTAGAAAGCACTAAATAGTGAACATTTTCTTAAATATGTACATCTGTATGACTAAACATGATGTATTGCACAGATGCTAAATTATTGCACATATAAATGTACAGTCAAATACAAACCAGTATACCAGCCAACATTCCCAGTCAATATTTTGTCCCATTACTAGCTGGCATGCACACATATGCAATGCTACACTATAACAGGTCAGCAGTATGTATAACTGCATAGCAGTATACCAGAAATATACACTATATCAATAGGTTAGCTTATAAAACTACTTAGTTGTAAGTAATCAGGTAAATAAATGTCCTATGCATTGGGTATAACAGGCTTACACTGATGGACTATGTGCAGTCCTGATCTCATTGTACACCATGATGCAAATGAGATGTAAATAGTATTATGTGATGTATATGCATACCAAAATAGCATCAGTCAACCAAAATGTTCATGAATCACAGCACTGTGTATCATGTTTATGTAAATCATGATTTGTTGGACATTGACTCTTTCAAACAAAGGCAATGATGTACACCAGTATCAAATGCAGCACACTGCAGCTACCCACTCATACACATAACTTCTGTATATACATATATAATGCTGCTAACAGTTGCAGTATGATGTATACCTGGTTGTGACACATTGTGGTTGCTTGACTGACAGTAGTGTTAACCAATAGACTTGTCACATGTCTATGCTCACATTTTACTATGTGTGTGGCTGATACAACATATAGAAAATGAAATGGCTGTAGTCCATAAGGTCTGTGCTTCAACTTGAGATACTATGAAAGTTTGCATACTTGTGGGGCATGTATTGCCATTTCATGACATGCTGTTTAGGCAGCATCCCCTTGCCACAGGGTATCACTACAAATGCATTGATCTCCAGCTGAGGAATCAACAGGTACTGTAGGACCTTATTTGATGGGAGTGCAGATACCTATCCACACCTTTTCGTATGCAAAAATGTACATTTCACATTGTGATACACAGCAAGCCCTGCCATGACGTTCTAATGTATTTAAATCTGTCATCTGTTTACAAGCATGCACTTTATTTATATTCTTGTTTATCATGGTTGTACAGTGAAATTTCAGGTTTAGCCCGGGTGAAAAGATTTCATATTAGTAGGCAAAACCTTATACCTCATATCAAGCATATCAAGCTTTTTACATAAATGGAATATTTCTTGAGGCAGTGTGAGTGTGTGTGTGTGTGTGTGTGTGTGTGTGTGTGTGTGTGTGTGTGTGTGTGTGTGTGTGTGTGTGTGTGTGTGTGTGTGTGTGTGTGTTTGCCTGTGAGTGTGTGTGTGTGTGTGTGTGTGTGTGTGTGTGTGTGTGTGTGTGTGTGTGTGTGTGTGTGTGTGTGTGTGTGTGTGTGTATATGTGTGTGGGGGGTAGAAAGGACAGAGCAACATCACCAGGATCACGTCATATGGAAACTTATTTTCTACCTGGCCAGCATGAATGAACACATATAATGACATAATATCTTAGTGCTTGGGTAAGAGAGGGACGAACCATCAACCTGTATATGATAAGCTCAGAAAATGAAATTGGAGCAAGCTAGTAAATTGAATGTTCATAGATAATAAGTAACAGCCCATTGTGCCATATAGATTAATCTAGTTTATGATCAGATGCCAGCTCAAGTGGAATGTATTTTTAATTTCTGAGTTTGTTTATCAGATAATGTGCTAATCCATGCTGAACTTTTCTCAGGTGTAAACCTGTACTACTCAGAATGTGATTTATCTAGTTTCATGTACATGTGGAGCATTTTATGTGGGCCAGACATTAGGCTAGCTTCCAAAAGAGTTGCTCTCAGTGTAAGTCTGCTCTGATTCAGAAAGACTTCCTCAGTGTAAGTGACTTACTTTGGTATAAGGCTGATCTAATAACAGGCTTACACCGGGGGCCAGATTCCAAAACACCTGCTCTCAGCCTGTTCTTAGTGTAAGTGGTCATTTACTCTGAGAGAAAGTTTTTTGGAATTGACCCGCAAGAGAATGTTCAGCATGGAATAAGTGCTAATTTGAGTGATATACAATGCAATAAACAGTGAAGTGCTTATTTAGAAAAGCCATTCAACATTCCAGATGCCATTATGTGTTTCTATGTGTATAGAGGATATTTCACTGGACTGCTGTCTTACTGATGTTACAGATTTATTAAACAACAGCGAGGTTTTGGATTATCAACACAGAGGCTCAATACCATCCTGGGCTGAATGAACAGTATGATATACTAAGAAATTATAAGATATATTACTTATATGAAGTGTATCATGTACTTTTATTCTTTCCATCCCTTTTCCCCTTCTCCCTTCCTTACTTTTCTTATTAGCCTGAATTTTTCATTAGCTATACTTTTACTATGTATTTATTATTTGATTGCACTTCTGCCTTTTCCTATATGATATAATAAACAGAGAAGTGCTTTATTCACAGGCATTGTCAGAAGGAGAGGTTTTAGATCATCATTAAAAGGGTTGTATGTCATGCAGGACTTTATAATTGCATTGAGCACCAAGAAATTACAAGACATACTATTTATGTGAAGTGTATCATATGCTTACACTCTCTTCTCCCCTTCTCACTTTTTATATTAGTCTGAATATTTTAGGAGTTATATATCTATTATGCGTTTATCACTTGTTAGTACTTCTGCTGTTTTTTTACATAGTCTTGGTTATATGTTATATTTGCTGGTTTAATACTGACAGGCTGACTGATAGTATTTCTTGTGAATGTTTCTTTAAATTTGTATGTGTTTTTCTCATGTGACTTTTCAAATTTGTTACTTATGTTTTCTTCCTTAAGATTATTCAGGGACTGAGGAAGTATAAGTGAAACTGGTTTATCACTGTAGCCTACTTGCAAAGCACAGAAATGTTTTTTACCACTTAGAAGTGCTGCTTTTTTTTTCTTTTTAGAGTTTTGTTGTTGCCTTGGTGGTATTGGCTACATGCATACTGTGGTGTATCACAGTATCATGGTAAAAAAATCTGCCAGTTGAGCTCCTACACTTCAAGATAATTCTTGAAGTTACCACTCAGAGGAACTGGATTCACATAATCGACCACAAAAAATAAAAATTTTCTGAAATCGCTACAAGTGATGGAATGCTTGGTCAGGGCATACTTGATATCTTTATTCCTTATTGCCAAAAGATGCTCTGATGTGCATTTACTAAGCTTCCTAATAGTCTTGCCTAAATAAAAGCAGTGACAAGAGTCTGCTGAAAAAGAACAAATGACTCAAATCTTGATGTTCATAAGATCGACCACAAAAGGCTCACTTTGCAAATGTTGAGATACTACTATACATGCACTGAGCAAAAATCTCAGCGCATGCAAAATTACAAGTAAAAAGTCATAATAAAAGATTGCAATCCCCCCTGCATCCCCACACTTCCCCCTAATTATATATACTAACTCCAAGATCAGACAATCTCAGGGAAGGGGCATATTTCCTTACCCCAGAGATTGTCAATCTTGCACACCTGTCAGCCATGTGTGTAGTCAGCTATATTTTGTCAGCTAAACAGATATCAACCATAGAGACAGTCGACATCTCCCTCTCTCTCTCTCTCTCTCTATATATATATATTTATATATACACATACATAAGCATATATGGTATATGGGGGGTTGCTCTCCGCGTCAAACAGAGAACTCCAGGGATTTGCCATTTTCAAAGTTCTCATACATGAAACTGAGCAAGAAGAAAATAACTGTTGAAATGTGAGAGATTACCAGCTCTCAGAATTATTTATGTTAACAAAACTGAAGAAGAATGAAAAAATGTTGTAGCATGGAATATGCGGCAACTGTTATAGTGGGAGGTTAGTGAACTAGCTGATGTGGATAGAACACCAGCTGGTAGAATGTGGGTAGGGGACCATACCACTGCAATGTGACAAATAGGCTTATTGCTTTAGAATTGGGAGGTGAAAAGAGTACTGTACTGGAGTGTGGACAGGGAACCCTCAATGTTGTGTGTGGGCAACAGTCTAGTGCCATGTTTGTATGACTTGTGCACCTGGTGCTTGAGTGTGAAAAGTGAACCAGCTGTTGGGACATGGATTGCAAACTGCAGGATTATGGATAATAAATTAATATATGGAACATGAATAGTGAACCAACATGAACAGGGTGTGAAATGAATTAACTGCTTGCTCAAACATGGGTTATCCGCTAAGTGTTGCAGTCTGTCTGTTCAGCCAGCTGTTTGAGTATGGCTACTAAAGGATGTCTAATGAACCAGGCACTGAAGTGTGGCAAGTGAATTGGATTCAATAAACCAGCCACTGAAGTGTGGCTGTAGCATGTGGTAAATGAACCAGGTGCATGAATGGGGCTGGCAATGTACGTCTAGTGAACAAACTGATGGAATATAAATTGTGAACAAGATGCTGGTGTGTGGCTATTAAAGTGTTGCTATTGAACCAGCCAAAAGAGTGTGGCTAATGAAACATCTACTGGAGTCTGTGTTTTGAACCAATTTGGGGTGTGTGGCTGATAAGCCATCCACAGCAACGTGGATAGGGAGTGTGGGTAGCTAATCATTTATTAGATTGTGACTGCTGAACCAGTTAGTGGAGTGTCCAGTAAAATAACTGTTGTGGTGAGGACGGTGAAGTGATGTGTGACTAGTGAACCAGCTAGTGGATCAGCTGTTGGAGTATGGGATGTGGACAGTTTACAGGAATGTGGCTAGTTTAGAAGCTGTTGGGAGATGGCAGTGACATTTAACAAGGTACTGAAGAATGGTTAGTAAATCATCTGCTGCAGCACATTACAGACAGTGAATTAAATTTTAGGCTGTATAATTAAAAGGTGTTGGACTGCAGGCAGTGGCTCTAGGCCATGATTAGTGAACTGGCTATGGCATATAAATAAGCCTGCCCCGATGCCTTACAATAAGATTAACCCCTCCTTGTCCAGGTAGCACACCACACAAGAACTAGCAAGTGTTACACTCACATGATGCCAAAGTCATATTTTATATGTTTAATTTCAGGAATAAAAGAAAAGCCTTAAATACTAACCACTACCAGTGAAGTTCACTTACTCATGTTGTTTTAAAGCTGCTAAGTATAGATAGTATAGTAAGTTATGTGTCTAGTACTTAGGTGTATTTTATAAGCATTTAATACTCTCTTATTCTATTTTAGAGTAATTTTGATGTATGAATTATGATACTTGCTCTGTCTTTTAAGTACAGTTATAGGAAAAGTACAACTTTTTATTTGATCATGGATGATTTTTCTTTTCATTTGATAGCCATAGGCAGTTAGTTTTGCTCTCATACAACTGAAGTGTTTCCACATAAGCACTACATAGTAATAGTAACTACCTACTAAAATAGTGGTAGTGATGCACTGGTGCCATATATATCATACAAATATAAATATTGCATATTAATGATTGCAACTTACTGAAATGTATGCTTCCCATGTTTTGTGTGTCTGCTTTGCTTTATTTAGCAGGATGTTAAAGTCTCCAACCACCCCTTCATATAAATATGATTTTTATTCAGTCTCAGCATGTTACTATATTACTTAGTTGGAATTCTAGCACTGCCTACACAGTGCTTTAGCCTATTTCTAAAAAATTATGAGAATGCATGAGTGATCGCAGTGGAATCAGGAAGATGTGAAATTACATGCACCTGTAGGAGGCATGCATTCTTCAGGCATGCTCAGACAAATGCATGACTAGGGATTGTAGTTGTACTGTGATATTTTTGATTATAAAGACAGGCGTGGATACAATTCAGGTTCATGAGAAATGTGACTCAAAATTTGCTTTACTGCGCATTTTAAAATAAATACAAATATTTTCTTGGTTTAAGCTATAAACAGGAAGCCTTGGATATGGAAGCCATGACTCTTCTTGCAAGCTGTATAAAAAGGATAGCATCTATGATGAGGGACAATGCAACTTTTCTTTTCATTGTACAACATGAAAACAGTTTTACTTGCTAAAATGACATATTAGGTTACCTTTTGGTGTTACAGGGTAATTTATCTAAGAACACACACACACACACACACACACACACACACACACACACATATATATATATATATATATATATATATATATATGTATATTAAAAGTAAGTTAGAGAGGTGGAATAGGCAAAAAATGTTCCTTTGCAAATTGGTTGCATGTGCTTTGCTATAGATGCTTGCTCACACCCCCGAGCATTGAACGATTTATGCTTTCCAACCTTCTACTGTATATTGAACCAATACTACAGCTGACAGCTGCCCCATTCCCTCTGTGCTTTGTCCTTTGGAAACCTGAGAAAAAGGCATAAAGAATTACCATAGTTGCTGAGAATATACTGTTCCATGAATGTCACAGCTTTCATCCTGGGGCATCTGGAACGGAAAAAAGTGACATCAGGTACTTTATCTTCCACAAAGATCATGTCTTTAGAATACCATAGTGGCTTCCTAACCATTTAACCAATGCTTGTTTTATTCCTGTCATGGAAAAGCAATACTACATACATGCATACATTCTTTATATGTGTGATGCCCGTGTTCTGGCCCAGCAATCAAGGAGCCACAGTCCTCACCACTAACACCACTGAGGGGCGTCCATATATGGAAAGGATAATAAATGCACACACAGTAAAGTACAATTTCCCTTAAGAGCACACAGAGATCACAGTCAGTCTGGGGCTTTTCTCCCTTTCTCTCCAGGTCCCCAATAAGACTCCCCACTGCACAGCTATAGGGTCCAGATCTCAGCCTAGTGGGCAAGCTAAAACCTCCAGCATCCTCTCTGTCCAATCAGTGCTTCGTGTCCCTGCCCAAGTAGCTGACACACACACACACACACACACACCTTGAGATAAGAGTTATATACAACCACATAGACACTCTTGGGAAAAGCTGGCACAGGTTGTCCAGCTGTGCCCTTTTTACCCAGAGTATATGGTAGTACCACTTGCCACCACCCACTAATATTTATCAGCTACTAAAAGGACCTTATGAAAGGGTCTCCAGTTATACTGTGCAATATTATTATCCAAATGGTAAGTGCAACTGAACAGCAAGGCTATTGGAGTGGCTTTCTACAATATCACTAAATACATGCAATGTACTCTTGAGCTTAAATTATTTCTACACAAAACAGCCACAGTTGAAAGGTTTAAAAATATTTAATAATAAATAATAAAAACAAAAGACAAAGCTTCTTACTACACCATGCCAATCAAGAGTTCAGAGATCACAGAGAAATACTTAAAATAATACAGTAGAAAAGTTCTGACATCAATACAGAAAAAAATAATCTAATCTTCCTAGTTCCTAGCTATATCTAAGAGAAAACACAGTTCTAAAATAAACGTACATATAGAGCAAGGCAGTGCTAGTGATGGATGTTCTCAAGACAAATGCTAAAATGCTCTCATTCTTTCTGTCCTTAAATTGATAACACAGTACCACTGATTCATTTCAGATTACATAATTTTTTTCTGGTTCCCAGGCTAGCAGAAACTCAAAGGTTAATAGCCCTTTTGATCTTGCAGCTGGTCAGGAAGCCAGAGCAATAAAAGAAATTATGCATGTAAATTCTAGCCATTAACTCTGGCCTCAAAACAACAGGCTGAATGCCTCCCTCTAGACATCTCGGCTCCGAGTTTTAGCTCAAAGAATTTCCCAATGCTTGACTTATCAGCTTTCTTACAGCAGAGTGCACTGTTATTACATTTTTTTCGAGTTCAACATCCAATACAGTCTTTTTCACATTTAAGAGAACACGCCTGTGGCTTACATTAATATTTACAAATGACAGAAAATCAAGGAACCTCAATCCTCACCACTAACACCAGTGAGGGGCATCCATATAGAGAAAGGAAAATAAATACACACACAGTAAAGTACAAATTCTCTTAAGAGCACACAGAGATCACAGTCGGTCTGGGACTGGTTTCTCCCTTTCTCTCCAGGTCCCCAATAAGACTTCCCACTAGCACAGCTATAGGGTCCAGATCTCAGCCTAGTGGGCAAGCTAAAACCTCCAGCACCCTCTCTGTCCAACCAGTGCTTCATGTGCCCATCCAAGTAGCTGACACACACACACACACACACACACACACACACACACACACACACACACACACACACACACACACACACACACACACACACACACACACACACACACACACACACACACACACACACACACACACACACACACACACACACACTTTGAGATAAGAGTTATATACAACCACGTAGACACTCCCAAGGAAGGCTGGCACATGTTATCCAGCTGTGCCCTTTTTTACCAGAGTATACGGTAGTACCACTTGCCACCACCCACTAATATTTATCAGCTACTAAAAGGGCCTTATGAAAGGGTCTGCAATTATACTGTGCAATATTATTATCCAAATGGTAAGTGTGACTGAACAGCAAGGTTATTGGAGTGGCTTTGTACAATATTACTAAATACATGCAATTTACTCTTAGAGCTTAAATTATCTCTACAAAAAATAGCCACAGTTGAAAGGTTTAAAAATATTTAATAATAAATAATAAAAACAAAAGACAATGCTTCTTACTACACCGTGCTAGTCAAGAGTTCAGAGATCACAGAGAAATGCTTAAAATAATACAGTAGAAAAGTTCTGACATCAATACAGAAAAAAATAATCTAATCTTCCTAGTTTCTAGATATATCTAAGAGAAAACACAGTTATAAAATAAACTTACATATACAGCAAGAAAGTGCTGATTATGTTGGATGTTCTCAAGGCAAATGCTAAAATATTCTCATTCTTTCTGTCCTTAAACTGATAACACAAGTAACACTGATTCATTTCAGATTACATTGTTTCTTTCTGGTTTCCAGGCTAGCAGAAACTCAGAGGTTAATAGCCCTTTTGATCTTGCAGTTGGACAGGAAGCCAGAGTAATAAAATAAATTATACATGTAAATTCTAGCCATTAACTCTGGCCTCAAAACAATAGTCAGAATGCCTCCCTCTAAACATTTCAGCTCCAAGTTTTAGATCAAAGAATTTCCCCACTGCTTGACTTATCAGCTTTCTTACAGCAGAGTGCACTGTTGTTACATTTTTTTCCCAGTTCAACATCCATTACAGTCTTTTTCACATCTAAGAGAACAAGCCTATGGCTTACATTAATATTTACAAATGACAGAATTATCTACAAAATTCTATCTAGCTAGCCTGGCAGCCCTTACCTATCTTCACAATATGTATTCATTTTCAACCTCCCATCCTTCCTCCTTCCTAATACTTTACCCTACCACATTTTGTTCTACACACATTACCCTCTCCTTTATACCTTTCTCCCTCCATTGCACTGCATTCCTTTGGTTCCTCCCTATCACACCTCCCTTGTACACCTCTCACTTGTCGACCATCAAATGCTTCCTTTTCTACCATTCTCCCTTTTGCCTACCCTATCCCTCCCTTTCTATTTTGTGAAATATTGTAATCATTGTATATGTTACCATTACTAATCTGGATTGTGCAGTTTCACTTTACTAACATTCTCTGTATATACACTAGTTGTACCCAATATATAACAATATAATTTTGACTTCTGTTCACATTACAATATAACTTTTGATTTTTGTTTGTAATTTTTTGTATTCCGTTTTAATCTCTATTGTTGGGATGAGCTTGAAAATGAACAGTTTAACTAGGTTAACAAAGAAAAAATAGATCAGTTTAAAAAAATGATAAATACTACTTTTATTTAGTAAACAGTAACAGAACCACTCCAAAAGTGACACATTTATTCATTTATTTAGTTGCCTTTCTTTACCAGTGAAGTCAACTGGGCAAGATATCCCCTGTTCACTAGAGGCCAGGGAGGAAAAACTCCAGTAATTACAAATGAAATCACAGTGAATACAAAAGACTGGTAGAATAGATAAACTTCAACAAGATATGCAAGGTCTCTGATGCATACATCAAAACGAATATATTAACTTGAGAGCGATATTTACAAATCATAGTTCTTGTAAGCCATGGGCAGATATTGCATATAATATTCATGTATTAATTAGACTTGGACAGACACTACATATTTACAAGCATTGATATTAATATGTCTTGTTCTAGACATTTATGACAAGTAATTGAAGATGTCTATATCTGTGATTAACAAATGAAACAATTTAGAAAACTTAATCAACGTCAGTGGGACAATACTTGAGCCATGTTGCAAGAAAAGACATAAATACTGCATAATATTAATCACTACATACTAAAAGTGTCAGTGATGCACTGGTGCTGTATATGTACTATAAACATAAACACTACATAGTAATAACCACTACCTACTAATAGTGTTAATGACACACTGGTGCTATATATATCATACAAACATAAGCAATATGAGAGATGCAGTGGTGATATATACGCAATAACCACTACTTACTAATAGTGTTAGTGATGCACTGGTGCTATATATATAATATAAACATAAGCACTACATAGTAATAATCACTAACTACTAATAGTGTTAGTGATGCAATGGCGCTGTACATGTCACATAGAAATTGTAATACTCATTACCTACTAATAGAGTTTGTGATGCACTGGTGCTATATATATAATATAAAAATAAGCACTAAACAGTAATAGCCACTACCTACTAACAGTGTTAGTGATGCACTGGTGCTATATATGTCACACAAACATAAGTACTGCATAATAATAATAATCAATATCTACTAATAGAGTTTGTGATGCACTGGTGCTATATATAGCAATGTCTTTCTGTTTTTCCTGGTTAGGGGTCGCCACAGCGGATCACCGGTCTGCAGATTAATTGGCAGTGGTGTTTTTATGGTGTTGAGTTGCCGGCCCAAGAATCAAACAGGAGAACCTCTTGCTGTGAGGTGACAATGCTAACAGCTGCACCACCACAACCATGCGCACTTGTGCTATATATCTAATATAAACATAAGCACTAAATAGGAATAACTACCTACTATAGTGTTAGTGATGCACTGGTGCTATATATGTCACACAAACATAAGTATTGCATAATAATAATCACTATCTACTAATAGTGTTAATGGTGCACTGGTGTTATAAATATATAATATATAGTTGGGAGGGTGGCCTAATGGTTAAGGTGTTTGCCTTACAAACACAAGGTACAGGGTTTGAGTCTCACAAGGGATAATTGGCTAGGCTTAAAATGGCTCGCAAGGGCAGTTAGCTTAGTACTAACCTATGAGCCTATGAGCCTATATATCTATATCTATATATATGTGTGTGTGTGTAGTCCCGCGGTAGTGGTGCTGCGGTAGCGTTGTCGCCTCACAGCAAGACGTTGTCCCGTTCGATTCTCAGCTAGACCGTCTTCTGTGTGGAGGCATGCGTGAATGAGCGTGCCTTCGTTGAAGGTTGTGCATCAGGGCTGGTAACTCGGCATGTAAAAATCCACTACCAAACATTAGCAGATTGGAGTTCTGCTGTGGCGACCCCTAACCAGGATAAGCCGAAAGACACAACAACAACAACATCTATATATATGTGTACGTATATATATATATATATATATATATATATATATATATATATATAAAATATAATATAGACATAAGTAAAGTACTACATAGTAATAATCACTACCCAGTAAGAGTGTTAGTGATATACTGGTGCTATATATATATATATATATATATATATATATATATATATATGTGTGTGTGTGAATAACCACTACCTACTGATAATACTGGTGATGCATTGCTGCTATACATGTGAAACAGACATTAGCACTACATAGTGGAGGTAGACTTTTTTCCCTTTTGGCTGCATAGAATAGTTAAATGTGACATGATAAGTTAATGCAGCTATGACAATCACTGTAAAGTTAATTACATACTGCAGACATGAAAACCTGGGTTTGAATTTTACAACCTCCATTTGCATCCCTGCCTCACTCTAAATGAGTCATTGTAGCAAGTCTGGAATTCCTGGAATGAGAAGGAATAGAGATAGTTCTGTCATGTGGCCATAACACAGTTACCAAAGTATAAGTCAAAGGTTATATATTTTTCACATTAAAGACAGGACAGCTTCTGGAAGTCTTGTAAAATGTGTGACATTCAGTTGTAAGTTTCTGTCAGACTTTTTTTTTTTTATCTGTACATAAATGTTTTACTTACATGTTTTTTTCATCTGAAATGCCTATACTATTAATATGTTTAGACTACATAAATCTCACTTTTGTAAATCATTACCTAGGATTTGGAATGTTATGTCTTTTTTTTTAACAAATTGTATATTATCTCTGTATTTTTCACTGTTCTACTAATTTATTTACTTTTGTATAACTATTGAAAAATTGTCTATATCCTGTGGAGCTTTTCTCCCCGGGCCTCCACTGAAAACGGGCTCTTCCAGGCCCAGTGAACCATCCTAGCCATCAACCTGTAATAAATAAATTCTTCAGATTTGTGTAAGTGATGTCACTTTCATCCTTTGAGTTATATGTGTTGTACTTTGTTAGCCCTTAAATGTGTCCCTCTCACTACTCTCTCTGTAACTTTAGTCACTTATTTGGAGTTATAGCCCAATCTCAGCACATGCCCACTGGTCCTTAGTAGTGGCATAGAGCCAGTTGTTGAGATTAAGGCATAGAAAACAAACGTGAAAATAACTGAAAAACAACAAAATGCTTGAAGGCTAAAAAATGAAAATAATATTTTAATTATGAATTTATGCATATTACAATCATGCATGGAATGCTTAAACATAATTATAACATATAGTACCACCCATACACCTGAATCCTGCATTCCTTTGCAGTATATGAGGTCTGAGGTCACACAGCCTTGCAGTGGTGTGCAGCCTCAGAGTTAGAATATGACATCTGGTGAGTTATGTGTGAAGGAGGGCATAGGTCCAATATGGGGGATACAGTGTCCCCCAGTATTAACCCAGATAATGTATATAATGAGTATAAAGAAAATAATAGACAAGCAATCATTTGAACCATAATCTGCCTAGACATATACATTTTTAAGCAGACATACTTAAAACTTCTTGTCTCCCTTTAATAATAAGTAATAATGCTCACCTCCCATTTTAGGCAAGACTGTACACAATAACCATGGCTGTAAATTTGTGTCTACTCATCCAATCATGAAGACAAGCCTCAAAGGCAGACAGAGCAGTACTTTGTTTTACCTGCAGTTGTATATTCCATAGGCTGCAAATATGTTGTGTTAGGAGCCTATCTTTCCAGCGAGTCTTGTTTATTTGTTGGTGAAGATTTAGGTCACTAATAGTGGTGTTTGTAGAGCCATTGGGTTTGCGAAGACGTAGGAAGTCAATTAGGACTGGGTGTTTCATGATATGAAGTGCCAGATGCAGGTCACAGCCAGTAGGCTACTGATAATAAAGAGAGTCATGCTAATCTATCAGGATAGTTGACGGATTTAAGACCTTTACTTTTCTTGGTTAAAAATTGTTGGGCTTTTCCAGCTGAGCAATATGCTTGGATGTGTACATACCAAGGGAGGCATTGTATTTGATGATGAGTCTTATAAAGGAAGAGTACAACGGCAGGGTGACATATGTGGATCCTGAAGATATTTCCTAGGAAGTTAAATGGGTCAGAGAGAAGGCTTTTCAGATTCTGCTGGGAACCTGGTGATTAGAAGAAAGTTATTCAAATAAGTACTTAGGTCTCTTACGACTGCATCTGTCTGAAGATGAATGCCATTTATAACATATGGGGTGGGAACAGCTTTTTTTGCCAAATGGCACTATGCTGCACTTTTTTGCATCTAACTTGAAACTGTTTTCAGTAAACCTTTGCTGGAGCAGTTTAGTATCAGTGGATCAATAGAGAACAGTGATCAACTTGCAGTCATCTGCAAACTTGGTCAACAATACTTCTGGGATATTGACTTGGATGTCTTTAAATAAATACCAAACAGGAGATGGCCCAGCCCTGTGGTATCCCACTAGATATAATTTTATATTTAGATGGGTTCTGGCAACTTTCACAGCTTGGGATCTGTTTGACAACCAATTTGCAACCTAGAAGACAGCATAAGGGTTTACATTAAGTTTGTCTACTTTTTCAGTAATACCAGCATGGGGGATAGTGTCAAAGGCCTTAGATAGGTCAAGATAAGTAGTGCTCACAGACTGACTGCTGTCCACAGCCCTGTAACATTTTCAAATAAATTTAGTAGGTTCAGGAGACAGGACCTGTATTCCGTAAAACCAAACAGACTTGGTCTAGATCAGTTATGTTGTTTATATCTGCATAAATTAGTTCTGCTATGGTATGGTCCTTGGCTTTGCATATAAGACTAGTGAGGCTGATGGGTCTATTATCAGGTCCCACAGAAGAATTATTTTTAGCCATTAACAGGAACTCTAAGACTTGTTTCAAGGTGATTTCAGGGGAAACAACATTTTCAGGGATAGAAGGGATTATAGGTAGCACTAAATTTGTCTGATAATATATTGGCTATGTCCTTGTGATGGAATGTGTTATATTATTATGGATGAGCTTGGTGTACTCCTGAACATCATTCCTTAACTTCCTGACATAAATGAAGAAAGGTTTGTAGTTCCTTTTGCTATTTTCAGCCATTTTAAGTTCATACTCTGCTTTACATTTTCTAATAGTATTCTTAAGTTTCTTGCTGGCATGTGTAAGTGTGGTCTTGAGGTGGGAGGATGAGGATTTCATACAATTTTTTTTATTACTGTTCTTCTTTTGTTATATAGTTTATTAATACTGGAATTCCACCAGAGGTTTATTCTTAAATTTACACCTATATTTAAGGTACATGGATATAAACTTTTCTGTGTAGCTGTCTAGGTGTTGGTAGGACTTGCTGGTGAATGTAGCAGCCTTCACATCTGGGACTAGTTGTGGGCTATTGTTTGGAATTTTGCATAGGTCTTTTACAAGCTGCAGTAGGTGTGCCCTGGAGAAGTCCCTAAAACTGGTCTCATTTGGTCGTGGAGTGTTAACACAAGGCCTGACAGAGAAGATGATTGATTTGTAGTCAGATTAACCAGGGGTGAGGAGATGCATGGCGGGGTACAGATGGGGGGCTAAGTTGGTAAGGACAAGGTTAAGGATATTAGAACATATAGTGGGTAGTTTTACAATTTGCTCTAGTGCATTGGTATTAACAAAGTCTAGGAAACATTAATCATGTCTATTTTTAGAGGTGTAAGTGTGCATGTCAGTATTAGGTAAATGAAGTCCCTTCACAAGAAGATATTTGGTTTGAAATTTAACCTCTCAGTGGTATTAAGATAATTTCCATATTCACTGTGGGATATCAATGGGAATCTGTAGCTAGCTATGAAGCAACAGTTGGATGTATTAATAAATCCAAGGGTGATTAGGATCTGAGTAGCTTCAGGTTGAGGGCTGTGATAATCTGCCATGATATTATGCTGTTTAGACAGATACAGATACTCCCCCACAGTTAGCCAAGGAGTGTTTTCACAAACCATGTCTCAGTAACTACACAGATATGAATGTTTTTGGATTTATCAAAGGCCTCATGTTCAAACATCTTTCTACTTAAACTTCTGGCATTGAGCAGTGCCACCACAGTAATGTAGCTAGGATAGATGGGACAGCCACCCAGGCACAAAATGTTAGGGGGAGGCGCAATCAGCATATCCATATCACTGTTCAGTGCATACAAGGATTTAGAAATACATTCATGATCAAAACAGAACCGTGTGAGGTGTGAACTGTAACAACAGTTTAAAATAATTTTTTTTTTTTGCTTTTCGTCTTTAAGTAGAAGAGCTTTTGATTTTTTTTGGGGGGGGGTTGAGGAGATAGTACCAGGTCATAACCTATGTGCCAGAATAATGTTGTTTGAATATGAGTTTGAGTTTCCTATGTACAAATGCCTGATAGGGAGACTCTGCCTAAAAAGGCACTATGGGGGCTGGAAAGCTTTAGCCTATATCTGAAAGCCCTGATATGAGAGGTGTAAGCCATCTTTGGTGAAACAGGAAGTCTTATTTATCATCACATCCCAGGTCAACACATACTGGATCCCCTTAGAATTACACTGATTATTTAGCCAATTATTAAAGTCAGTTATCTTTTTTGGTATCTAGATATTATTCTTGTTGAAGACAAGTTACTACTCAAGACCAGTGTTTTTCTTGCCTCTCACATATGCATAGTAAGTTCTAACATGTCTCTCTGCTTGTGCCTCAGATCTTTCACTCCTGCATGGACCACCACCAGGTCACAGTCATAAATGTCTGGTTTAAGGGCCCATTCAATCCCATTTCCTAGGGGGCAGCCACCAGTTACTAGAGGCCATCCTTCAGGTACCATCAAGAGCAGGGCCGGCTTTAGCTGAAATGGCGCCCTAGGCGAAGTAGTGCTGCGGTGCCCCTTAAGCCCCGCCCACACAATTGTCAAGGAACACCCCCATTTGAGCCACGCTCACAGGTATAAATGAGCTTATTAATGACAAAAACACTGCTAAAAAGGTAAGTTGTCATCAGTTTATATATAAACCAGTGCATATGAAATACTCAGTGCTGTGAGATACAATGAACATTCACTCAGAGTACTACAAATAGAAAACAAATTCACCTGTTTGATATATTTTATAAAGTCACACAGTAGAAATATGAAATCTTCTACCCCATGTTTACAAAGTTCACTGCTACTACTGTACATTAGGTCTGAAAACATCACTCAGACCCACAGATACACAGTGCTATTTGTCTGCTATGGCAAGAATGCCAAGTAAATTCAATTATTTTTTCATTTATGTTTTAATCAATAGGTATTTTTAACTTCAGCAGCATGTGATCTATGAAACCTACCACCACTACCAAATACCTTTTCAGGTAACTGCACCAATTAACTTCCCTAGAAAATTTCAAAAGGAAAATTACAACTAAATAGCCAGGCACTGTGGTGTACAAATATCACACACTTAGTAAATATAGCACGTGTACAGTAAGTCTACATCAAAAACAATCAGTAACGTCATTCTCGAAGCAGAATCTCAACAGCTTGTTACAAAATTTCTGAGTGTTAGCAACTCAACAAAAAGCAAAAACGGTGCAGTGTGAGAAAACAGACTCAAACCATAAAAATAAAAAAAACTGCACTGTAACTCTACGGTACTAAAAGTACAAGTTTGAATACAAAATGCAGTTCAGGGAGCATTAAGAAACTCAACTTTGGCAATACTGACTGCATTCTTTGAGTGATATCTCAGTGGCAGACAACAGCATTTTGAACAAATTAAAACTCAAGTGTATGCATGCCCATTGATGCTGTGTATTTTGTTTTGGAGAGGGCAGCTCTCAACTGTGCATCTGTGATCTCAGGAAGGCTACACTCTGCTGGGATAGACATTTGCTCTTTTGGGGGGGAAGGGTGGGAGAACCTTTCTGCCAGGATGTTGGCAATGTCTGTGGGTTCAGTGTATTTTTTGTCATTTTGCACTAATTCAGAGCATATCTGGGAGTTGCCTCCCAGGTTTCTGACATAACTAAAGAAGGCCTTGTGATTATCTTTAGTGTCTTGTGTAATTTTTCTTTCGAAGCTGGCCTTAGATGATTTTATGAGGGATCGTAGTTTCTTGCTAGTACTGATCAGAGACACCTTCCCTTTTTGGGATTTTACTCTATCATGTAGTAGCTTTCTCCTTCTGTTGTATAGCTTATTTATGGCCGGGGTCCACCAGACAGGTCTACTGCCTTTGGAGGAGTGAGTCTTGGTTTTATTTGGGATAGCATGCTCCATGCATTCCTGTAGGTGTCCATAGAATGCTTTTGTAAAGGATTCTGCATTTTGGGCCATATTTTCCACTGGCCCTGGGGCTTTGAAGGATTCCACCTCGGTTTTGAGAAGTGTGAAGTTTGCTTTTGAGAAGTTCTACACTGTGGTTTTCTTGGCTAGGAGTGGGGACGGAATATGGATGTCCAGTGAGATTTGTTTATGGTCTGATCTTACCAATGAGGGGTATACCTCTGGTGTGGAACATAGAGACCCCATGTTGGTGATGACCAGATCCAATATGTTTTCCCCTCTTGTGGGAGTGGTGACCATTTGTTCCATAGCATTTGAGTTTATAAATTCTAGGAACCGTTGGGCGAGGGTGTTTGGGCTTGAGTAGTTTTCCCAATCAATGTTTGGGTAGTTGAAGTCACCCAATATAATGGTGTTTGGAGAGACCTTCATATTCTCCAGTGTTCTCGGGAAAGCCGAGTGAGGTTCCTCTGGCTGGGACGGTGGTCTGTAGCAGGCTACAAACTGAAAGGCAGTTTTGCCCACTGTTAGTTGCACATGGATGGTCTCCAATGCTTCGTGCAGTGCCACTAACCTGGAGGTGTGGGTATCTTTGATAAATATGGATACTCCCCCTCCTTTTGTGGTTAGGTCTAAGTTTTGGGGCCGGAAAGCATGGTATGAAGTATAACCTGTTAGTGCTGGGGTGCTCTCGGGAGCCTTGAACCAGGTTTCTGTTACTGCACAGATATCGATATTCTCCATACTGAGGAGAGACTCGAGAGCATGCATCTTGAGGTTTAGACTTCTGGCGTTACTGCACAGATATCGATATTCTCCATACTGAGGAGAGACTCGAGTGCGTGCATCTTGAGGTTTAGACTTCTGGCGTTGAGCATCACTATCCTTAGTTTTATGTAGTATGTAGTTGTATGTATAAAAGAAAGGTTAATACAAGCATAGTTCCTGATGAACAGTACATACAGTACTCACATAACATCTGTGCCATCTAAGATGGCATGTATTCTAAGAATTAAATAGCAGTTATTTACATTGTTACAGTAAAGAAAATTACAGCAGTATTACAGCACTAAATATACTTTCATTGTATTACTTTTGACTCGCCGCATACATTTTCAGTGAATCAAATCTACATTTTGTCCATGTGACTTCACAAGTCACTGCATTTCTTAGAGAGAGTACAGAAACCCTCATGATCACTAAAATCATAGGTGTTGTGGATTGCCCCCACATAACAGAGGTTAGTTTGATTAGAAAGGCTGACCCAGTCGTGGTTCTGAGGAAAACCTGGCACTGTACTACAGCCATTCTGCAACTTCAAATACTACATTTACTGTCATAGCATACATCGAAGTCGGTTGTCTCTAGCGCCCTCTTAAAACGGGCACACCGGGATCCCACTAACAAAATGCATATAACTTTTTTCCGATTTGAGTTTACAAAGAGGAAACAGTGACTTTGCTCCCCTTCACTATAGTTTCTACTCAACTGTGTAGACCACATACCCTAGTACAACACTCGAAAGCAGCAGCAGCAACAACAACTTGTGGGGTTTGCACCCCCCCACCACACAATATAGGAATTGATGTCCCTGGTAAGAAATTTTCCCAATACATACTCCAGAATTCACCCCAAACTCTTTTCTGTTTACCAAGATACTGCAAAATGCCATATTAAAAAGTAATTATAAAATGTTTTTTTTTTCTAACATAAAAAGTAGTCGTCTGTACCTCACACACGCACGCCCATCTATCTACACAATATAGACTTCAAAACCACACACACCTATGTTTAAAACCTGCTCTCTTACTTTACACCTGCTATGCTTTAATCATCCCACCATGGAATTGGACAAGTACAGCTTTAGCATCACTATGACTTGTATCAGCAGGGTAATCCAGGGTGGTGTGTCTTTGAGAAAGGGCCACCAGAGATAATGTTAAGTGCAGTTTTCAGTCTCTGTTATTAAGCCTCTACTTCTCCATACAGTCAGCATACACGCAGCATGACAGGTTAATGTATGCTCCTGAACACTTATCCGTTCAGGGTAGGAATATTAGAGGAGAACAATTCTCTCCGACCCAGTTAAACTCTTTACAACCTCAGCTGCCCTCAGTCCAAAAGGGATGACTAATTTGAGCAAGCACTTTTCTCTTATGGTAACATACCACACTTGCAAATAACCCGAGCTGTGGTCAAGAAAGATGGTCTGAAATCAGCCAGAACCGAGAAAGGTAATAAATGTGAACTCAAACCAACTACGATTACGCATAAATAAATGCGGGCTATCACGAACGCCCATAGATTAAGCACTAATATCCAGGTATTTTATAATCGCCGTCAAAAACCGGCCTTCTCTAATTTGATACCTAGGAGTATAAATTATTAGTTTACAAACATGTTGGCATTCACAGTAACAGAAAATAAAAAAGTCAATTCCCCTTGACGTTCCCCTCGCCAAGATGGCCTCCAAGAGGAGCAAAATACCGAACAAGTCATCGCTGGTACCAAAAGGCCGGATGCAATGATGAGGCAACAATTCCACCAATGAACACGGGAAAGTAGATAATAAAATTGTATTAAAACAAAAAATAAACACCATCTTCACAACATAACACTGATCGAAGAAAACGAAAAAAAAAAGTGTCCAACCACTGTCGACCTGAACAACCCATCACACATTTACACTACAGCAAAAGCAATAAACACTATTATATATATGCACTATTATATATACACACGCATATGCACACAAACAGCATACTCTACAGAACGCTCAAACCCACTGCTTTCCTCTTTACCGACAGTTAAGCTTTCCTTTCAAGGGAGTCCTCTCCTCGTGTTAAGCTAACGAATAAGGAAAACCACAAAATTACTCTCCTTAACACAACATGTGAGCTAAAATGGACTATATTCTAAATTACTTTCTAACTCAACAACAGAAAAAAATTCTCGGTGTCTCCATTTCTCTTCATAAAAACCCATACTAAAGACCCCTCCCCCACTACCAGATATAACAAAAGTTGGAAAATTCTTACTATTTACCTCCAACATCGATGCCATTACGTCCATGGTGAAACCTGCAGCCCAAACCGATCACATAGATGTGGCGGGGGGATGGAAGAACACAGTAGGGGGCCATGCTATTCGCTGTGGAATCGTGCTTTGGACTATGGAATTTTGGGGAGGGTGCAAATGCTACAATATGGGCGTGGGTGGTGAAACTGAAAAGTGAAGAAGTAGTAAAAGAAACTAAGTAAGTTAAGTCAGTCAGTTTGCGCCCTTTATGAGGCCAGAATGTATGGCGCCCTAGGCGGTTGCCTAGTTCGCCTATGCCTAAGGCGTGCCATGATCAAGAGTCATCTGATAATGGCTTAACTCCACAGCCATTGTGGCTGTCATACATGCTTGCTAACATCTGGCTTCTCCAATGCACAAACTGCAGACTAGGTCAGATGGTCTGGTCATAATCAGGACTACATCCTTTGACAAGCTTTGTATAATAATCTATCAGTCCTCTATTTTACTCTAAAGGACTAGCAACTAAACTGTGAGTGGAGTAATATATAACTTGTTTCCATATGATTTTATCACAGTCCATCCTGGTTGCTTTTCACTGGATGCACTTAAATTCATCAGGTTCAATCATACAGATATTAAGCTTCATTCGAAACAGTCTTGAGAGTCTTTCCAGTTTTCAAATAAGTAGCTGTTTGCTAATTTCTGTATTTAAAAAGTGCACATACTGTAAATTCTGCTACTTTTATCAAATCTTTAAATTATAAGGTTATCATATGTGAATGTGGGAACCATTATATTCGCTTTTATTATCTTATTTTAAGTAGTATCCAATTCCACATTCAGTTTTTACTGAGAAAATCACTTGGATCCTCTGCATTCCTTACTGACTAAGAGGTTTGGCTGGGATTAGAACCTCAGTCTTATCATTCCTACACTTCTATTCTGAGCAGTAAATACATTGTGTGTGTGTGTGTGTGTGTGTGTGTGTGTGTGTGTGTGTGTGTGTGTGTGTGTGTGTGTGTGTGTGTGTGTGTGTGTGTGTGTGTGTGTGTGTGTGTGTGTGTGTGTGTGTGTGTGTGTGTGTATCTTCCAACATGTTGCATTTGCAGCAATACATTACAAATAAGTGTATAATTGTTTTTTCCACTTCTTAGTTGTGAGTGTATCTTTCACATTTTCCATGTTTGTGCTTGAACAGACTGTTTACTGCTCGTATTCAGTCACTTGCCTGGTATAGATTTGAATCATTGTTCTAAATGTGTACTGAGTCACAGTGCTTCTGAAATTAATAAGTTTATGAATCTTCACTGTTTTTATCTTCAGTTGTCTGTGTATCAAAATCAGCAGGAGCAGTAGCAGGTGGTGGTTTCATGCAAAACACTTCAATAGCAGATGGTCCTTTGCAGTCATATGGCTTTCTTTTGCAAAAAAAAAAAAAAATGTTAAAAATGTTGCTGCAGCTTCCAAAAATAATTAAAAGCCTGTGTCGAACTCTGACTCTAATTTACAGAACCATATACCTGTGCCAAAACACCTTTGCTGTAGCTACAACCACTTTTAGTAGCTGCAAGGTACAGCTGCTGTGGTTTCCTTGATTTCCTGCAATATGTAACAAAGGTTTGGTACAAACACTCCAGAAACAATCCCCGGGATTCAAGAAGCTCGGCACAAGGATGGTTTTAGC